>NC_083328.1:16367649-16667649 GCF_963455315.2 Globicephala melas
CATTGTCTCAGCTCAACTCCGTCACTTATCTTTTGCCTGGTCTCCAAACTAGCCTTGAATCTCACCCAGTCTGCTCTCCGTGCGGCAGCCAGGGGTTTCTCTCCTGCTCTTACATCGCCTTTGGCTCGCTATGGCCTCCGAGATAACGTCCAGGTATTGGAGGTCTTCCACATCCTGCCCTCCCCTCCCCCAGCCATGCAAGGACTAGTTCTCATTCCACAAATGCGCTCCTCCATGGCCCTGGCACACTGTCCTCCGCTTGGGCTCTCTGACTTGTCTGCCTACCCATCCCCAGCTCAAGTTTCTCCTCCTCCCTGAGAGGGTCTCAGATCCCCAGGCACAGTGAACACCATCTCGGCTGGCCCACCAACTACACTGTCCTGTAACTTTTTTAGGGTGTCTCTCCTTTCCGGACTGCTTGCTCTTGAAGGCAGGATCTCACTATCCTTGTGTCTCTCTATGGAGACTGCCCAACACCAGGCATAACCATGGGTTATGGTCAAAAGAGTTTGAAAAATACTGGTATTAGGCACGTTATGTGCATTACCGCATTTTAAGTTGACAATTCTACAAGTAGTTATTATCTCTATTTTAATGACGGAGCAACTGAGTCTCAGCTGAAATGACTGCCCAAGGTCAAGTGACTAGAAAAAGGCATCACTGGGATTTGATCCACACCTTTCTGCCATCTATAAAACAGCAGGGCCAGGGAAGAGAGGCCAGAGTGGGCTCTAGGGAAAGTGGGCCCTAAAGGAGAAGCTGGGGAGTCAGAATCTGCTTATCTGTGGGAGGAGAGGCAGGCTGGGGCTATGGTCCACAGGCTCCTACAGCCCAGCACCTGGATGTGGAGGGGAGGCGATGGCAGGGCAGTGGGACGGTACTCACTTGCACTCAGCCTCTGCATCGGCCTTGGCGGTTGTATAGAGGCCACGCAGCTTTGTCCGGTAATAGGGAGAGACTGCAGAATAAACAAAGGGAGAAAGATGCAGGGTGAGGGGCAGCTGGCAGCAATGTGGCACTGCTTCCAGTCCGCCGGAATCAGACTCTGGGAGGCACCGAGGGGCCATGGGCTGAGGTGTGAGCTTTACTGGCTCAGAAGTGCCCCCCGAGGCCGGTACCTCCATGTTCACATTTTCATATGCTACAGATGCCATCACAACATCTAGGAGAGGACTCTCTAACCTCTGCCAGAGTGTGACCCACGCAAACAGAAAACAACTCTCCAAGCTCCTCAGAGTTGGAAAGCACCAGCCCGGGAGCCTGACCTCAGGGCATGTGCAGGGCACACGAGTAGGGAAGCTCTAGAAAATGCCGGCGAACTGGGGGGTCCTGTGCGCTGTAAGGGGGTTCCCGAGACGCAGCGTCATTTCCTGACTTCCCAGTCCTCAGAGTTGGGGGATTTTAAGGTTCCTTAGTGGCTAGACAGTCTGTCATCTCTCTCCTGGGTCATCTTAGGTCACCCAGCCTAAGGGAAAACTGTCCCTCAGGGCTAGGGAGCAAGCAGTTCATTTTGGATTAGGCAGATACATGCAAAAGTCCCTTTCGAAAACGATGACCGCCACGTTCCCAGTCTCGGCCCACTCCTTTCTCTCCCGAGCCCAGCCACTCACTCTTGTTCTCTGTCTGCATCCGCTCGTGGGTCTTTTGGATGTTCACTAAGTTGTGTTCGCTCCTCGAACGCTCTTCCTGCAAGGACGAGGTCAACAGGACATGAGGGGAGGCCCTTTATCCTGCTGTGGCAACTACCCTGCAGCCCAGGCCAGAGGCCCCATAAATATGACCCTCATTTTGTAAATCCAACTTCCAAATCCGTCAGTTTAAAAGCATTTCCCCCCCGACTAATGCAAAAGCAACACAAAAGGCATTAAAGTTAACTTACAAGTTATACATTTAATGACTCTCCTTTATCAAAAAGACAAACTGACGCACAGATTCAATGCAATCCCCATCAAAATTCCAGCTGCCTTCCCTGCAGAAACTGACAAGCTGATCCTCAAGTTCATATGGAAATTCAAGTGACCCAGAATAGTCAAAACAATCTTAAAAACAAACAAACAAAAAAGGAGGAGTCACGTTTCCCAATTTCAAAATTTCCTACAAAGCTGCAGTAGTCAAATGGTGTGATGCTGCCATATAGGTCAATGGAACAGAACCGAGAGTCTAGAAATTAACACGTGTATCTATGATCAATTCATCTGGGGAAGCGGGGTAGGTAAGGATGCTGATACAATCCTTCCCCACATCAGTGGTCCTGGGACCAGGGCTGCAAATGAAGATGCCGGAAGCAGGGATGATTCCTAAGGAAGAAGCTGTAACTATACCTTTTAACCTTTATGTCAGAATTTCTAAGTGCCTGAGTGGGTAGGTACTTTCACCCCATCTGGCAAAATGGAGTTAACAGTGAACGCAGCTATAATGCCTAGTGGTGAAAACAGCCCACTAGTTCCGTACCTAAGTAACCCTACCTTGCATGAATGGGAATGGACGGGGGCCGGGGTGGGGATAGGGGAAGAGTCGGAGGAAGGTGAGGCACTTGCTAGACTAGTGTGTTGTTGCTGGCAATCAGGACCAGCACAGTGGCCGAGCCTAACGTCCTTCAGAGTAGAAAAATCTGGGTAAAAATCAATGACAAATGCAGAGAAGGAGAAAGAGTAGCTGAGGGTAAAAGAATGAATAAATGGGTTATGCAATGATGGAAATTCAGTATTACATTAATACCTGAGAGAGGCTCAGAGCAAGAGAATAACATTGACTCTTAACTCAGTCATACCAGATGCCCTGAAGGTGACGCCGTGTGTCTGCCAAGACCACCTCCGCTTTTAGACCCCAACAAAGTCAAATGGAAGCCTGAAAACCCTCTGAGAGACATTTTGGTTATATAATATGATGATAAACTAGACAAACTGTTGATGACTGACTGGAGTTCTAATAATGTGCCAGTATCTTTTTTTCTTTATCTTCAAAATTTTATTACTAAACTATTTTTAGAGCAGTTTTAGGTTTACAGAAAAATCACGCAGGTGGAAGACAGAGTTCCCATACACCTGCTTTCCCCTGCACAGCCTCACCTATTATTAACATCTTGCATTAGTGTGGAACATTTGTTACAATTACTGAACCAATATTGATAATGATTATTAACTAAAGTCCATAGATTACATTAAGATTCACTTTTTGTGTTTAACATTCTATGGGTTTTGACAAATGCAAAATGTAACGTACCCACCATTTTGGTATCATACAGAATAGCTTCACCTCCCTTAAAAATCCCCTGTGCTCCCCCATCCATCCCTCCCTCCCTCTGAGCCCTGCGCAATCACTGACCTTTTTATTCTCTCTATAGATTTGCCTTTTCCATATTGTCATATAGTTGGAATCATACAGTACAGAAAACCTTTCAGACTGGGTTTTCACTTAGCAATATGTGTGCCAGAATCTTCTGACTGATTTTTCAGGTCACATTCCACCACAAAGGATACCATTTGGAAAGGAATCTCTGGAAACTGCTCCCACTGGGTTGTATGGCGGCTCCCAGCAGACTGATCATCGTGTCACTACAAGCCTGGATGATGGGATGCTTAGAAAGGTCCCTGGTTGTAATGGACACAACGTGCCACAGCATGCTTGCACAAATACACAGCACCCTTGTCTTTGTGAATGCAAAGCAAGTAAAAACAATAGGGAAAAAGTGGGTTTCTGACAGGATTAGAGCAGTAGGCACATGGTGGGTCCAAATTCCCCTGGGGAACAGCCCCATCCCCTGCTCCCCTAGACGAGGAAGGTTTTGAGAGGCCTAAGAGGCCATATGATATACTTAGGCTAAATTACATCTAGGTGCGACTACCGCTCATCTAACCCTAGTATGGGGCACCCAACATTTTTGGGTACAAAATATGTATCCTAACTGCAGTACCCAGGCCATTAGTACACAATGGCAACAAAATGCATGGTGGAGTAAGCAACATTGGCCCATAGACAGAAAAAGGCTTTAGGGGACATAGGTACTGTTGTGTTCATTGTGGGGCAAGCTGGACTCATTTTCAGTGAGAAGCAGCAATCAGAGGGAAAAGACCGTTGATTAGAATAAACAAACAGAAGTGAGTTCTCTCGTAGGAGGAAGGCAAGGGATGGGAGTCAGTCTGGAAAGATGATGAGCCTTTAGTGAAGTGGTTCAGGCCAACCCAACAGGTAATGTGGATAGTTCTAGGACCCATCTGTTGCTGGGAAAGGGCTTGCACCTTGACCCACCAGGGTTTCTTGACTATTTTAAAATGGATAATACTTTAATAAGTAGCCATGAGCAGCGGCCCTCCATCCTAGCTGCTGAGCCCCAAGGGGCACACTTATGGGAATTTTGTGGACC
The DNA here is from genome assembly GCF_963455315.2 of Globicephala melas. Taxonomy (NCBI): domain Eukaryota; kingdom Metazoa; phylum Chordata; class Mammalia; order Artiodactyla; family Delphinidae; genus Globicephala; species Globicephala melas. The sequence continues at coordinate 16,372,013 of NC_083328.1, forward strand.
TCTAAACCTATGGAAGCCCTCAAGGGGCATGTGCAATTTATATCAATGCACCATGACTACCCTTGACCCAAGAATAGATCAAAATAAGACATATCCTGAAGTCCAGTTAGCAGAGGTAGGGCTTGTACTCTGAATACCACCTGTGTCCTCCCCATAGGAGGGAGGTGGACTCTGCTATACAACAGTATGCAATGGAAACCAGTCTCAATACGAGCCTGAGCTGAGACAGAGTGACTGGCTTTATCCCCAGCTGACTTCGAACCCAGAAATAACTGAATCATGGCCAACTGTAATAAAGCCTGTCCGTAATAAAATCTGGTAAATGGGCGGGGCCAATTCTGCTGCAAAGGCCTAACAAATAGCTCTGTAATTCTTATTGATTTGTTCCATAATGAAACTGAATTTTACCATGACCATACTTCAATATGGTGTAACACACTGGCACTGTTGGTAAGATTCAACTACCTTATGTAAGTCAGTCATAGGATAACACTGATATTGATGACCAAATGTATTGGGAGATTGAGTCAAAGTCTTCTGAGAATGTAATGCTGATGGAAAATGACTGACCTGAGGAAGAACTGGATTTAACTCACCATCAGCTAATTTCTATGCTAAACAGTTTCACACAAATTTATCATAAGGTACAGATGGCGGTAGATGAAGGAGGAAAACAGGTAATCAAATTAGTACAAAAATATGAAAGTGTATGTAATGGCTCTATAGGACAGATTAGTTGTTTCTTTAAGTCTATCCCTACCCTATAAGGATTCCTGCCAATGTTAGGCATATTTATCCTGATACTATTGCTGTATCTGTTATATAAATGCTATACTAGAGGTAAATGCTCAAATGACTGTTTTGCTGTAACAGAGCCTAGGCCAAGGGCCAGGGGGGTGGCAGGTGCAGTTAAAGATCAATTCAGCAGGCCGGGGTGTTCAAACACTACACATTCCAAAAAAGGGCTGGCCCTTGACCAGCTCTTAGCAGATAACCTCTAAACACGCTTGGAATATCTTGCCTGATAAGAGTGTCTCTGTTTACCTGAGGTGGAGGCAGAAGGAGAATGACTGCTATTGGGTACAGGGCATTTTTGTCAGGTGATGAAAATGTTCTGAAATTGATCATGGTGATGGTTGCACAACTCTGAATATTGATTCAAAGTGGACTGTACACCTTAAATGGGTGAATTGTATGGTATGTGAATTATACCTCTCAATATAGCTGTTACTAAACAAAACGAATCATGATATCCTGCACATGACAGAAAATCCAACAGGAATGGAAGTCATACCCTACATTCTCCTTCTCCTCCCACCTTCATTACATCACCGTGGTTCCTGCATGTCCAATCTCTTTGAACACAACCACCCCCGCCCCCTCCACAGCTCAGTATCACAGCCCACGTTCCCCTCTAGGAGTGGAGGGCTGTGGATTTTTACCTGGGTTTGCTTGATCAGCTGATGGAGCTCTGTGAGCAGTTCTGCAATGCGGGAATCAGCAGACACGAGGGCCATGGTGTGGTATACGGGGGCGCCTGGGGTGGAGGGGGAGCAGAAGAGAGCCTTGTTAGTGGCTGTTGTGGGTTAAACCATTCTCCTGAAAGACATGCTGAAGTTCTAACCTCCGGTACCTCTTACTTGGAAACAGGGTCTTTGCAGATGTAATTAAGATATATGTTAAGATGAAGTCACCCTGGAGTCGGGTGGGCCTTAATCCAACATGACTGGTGCCCTCATAAGAGAAGAAACAGAGACACACATACAGAGAATGCCACGTGGAGAGACAGACACACACAGAGGGAAGACAGCCATGTGACAGACGCAGAGAGAGAGTGCAGTTATGCAGCTGCAAGCCAAGGAGTATCAGGGATCGCTGGCAACCACCAGAAGCTGGGAGAGAGGCACGGAACATACCCTCCTTCTGGGCACCCAAGAAGGAACCCACCCTTGATTCTGGAACTAATACAACCCCTTGATTTTGGAATTCTAGCCTTCAGAACTGTGAGAATACATTTCTTTTAAGTCACCCAGTTTATAGTCGTTTGTCATGGCAGCCCTAGGAAACTGATACAGCAGCAAGTTGTCTTGGATTCCCTCCCTAATCCAATGATGCTCCTATTTGATATGTTCAACCAAGTCAGGAGTACTTGTTAAGTATCTTCAAAGGCAGTATGTCCTAGCCCCAGCTCTGCTGCTACTATCCTGACAAATGATTCAAGCATTCCGGTTTCCCCTTTTTTTTTAATGTGTAAAATGAGGATTCAAATAAGATTTTATATGAAGACACTTTCTAAGATATAAAGCATTGTTACTTTTTTTTACTGTAGAGGGAAGAGAAATTAACTACTAAAAATATCTGACTTAAGGTAAGATGAATGTATTGTGATGAAAATAAAATGCAACAGTAGGTAATTAGAAAAAGAATAAGAGACAATAAAAGGTAATTTTAAAAGTAAGCTATTGTATAGCCAACACATGGAAACAACCTAAATGTCCACTGACAGATGAATGGATAAACAAGATGTGGTACATACACACAATGGAGTACCACTCGGCCATAAAAAAGGACGAAATAATACCATTTGCAGCAACATGAATGCAACTGGAGATTATCCTACTAAGTGAAGTAAGTCAGAAAGAGAAAGATAAATATATGATATCACTTATATGTGGAATTTAAAATATGACACAAATGAACCTATCTATGAAACAGAAACAGACTCATGGACCTAGAGAACAGACTGGTGGTTGCCAAGGGAACCTATTTATGAAACAGAAACAGACTCATGGACATAGAGAACAGACTGGTGGTTGCCAAGGGAACCTATCTATGAAACAGAAACAGACTCATGGACATAGAGGGTGGTTGCCAAGGGGGAGGGAGTTGGGGGAGGGATGGAGTGGGAGGTTGGTGTTAGCAGATGTAAGCTTTTATATACAGGATGGATAAACAACAAGGTCTTGCTGTATAGCACAGGGAACTATATTCAGTATCCTATGATAAACCATAATGGAAAAGAATATTTAAAAAAAGAATGTATATATATGTGTAACCAAATCACTTTGCTGTACAGCAGTAATTAACACAACATTGTAAATCAACTATACTTCAATAAAAATTTTTTTAAAAAAAGTAAGCTACTGTAACTAGGTAAAACTGGACATACGCCTAAAGATACAAGTAGACTGGAAAAAAAGAACTTTTTTTTAGGATGCTGAAATTTTTACTTTATACCCTACCTTCTTATAAAGGTCATTCAATTAGTACATCTCCATATCCACAAAGATCAGATTCACACTGCATGTCCCCCACCCCCCGGTAATGAACTGTGAACTCTATGTATTTACATACGCACATCTTCTTAAAAATCTCTGCTTTTGTTTATTAAAAGAGTAATATACAAACCAGGAATAGAGGGGAGTTTCCTCAACCTGATCAAGGGCATCTGTGAAAACCCACAGATAACATCATACTTATTGGTGAAAGACTGAAAGCTTTCCCCCCTAAGATCAGCAACAAGTCAACATTGCTCTAGAGGTTCAAACTAGGGCAATAAAATGAAATAAAAGAATCAAGATTGGAAAGAAAGAAGTAAAACTATCCTCATCTGCAGATGACATGACCTTGTATATACAAAATCCTAAGAAACCCACTAAACAACGATTAGAACTAATAAAGAAGGTTAAAGGACAGAAGATCAACAGGCAAAAATCAACTGCATTTCTATAGTTGCAATGAACAACCCAAAAATGAAACTAAGAAAACAATTCAATTTACAATAGCATCCAAAAGAATAAAATACTTAGGAATAAGTTTAATAAGAGAAGTATACAATTCTTATACTGAAAACTACAAAACATTGTTTAAAAAAATTAAGAAGATCTACATAAATAGACATCCCATGTTCATGGATCAGCAGACTTAACATTGTTAAAATAGCACTACTTCCCAAATTGATCTACAGTTTCAACGAAAGCCCTATCAAAGTCCCAGGTGGCTTCTTTGCAGAAATTAACAAGCTCATCCTAAAATTAATATGAAAATTCAAGGGATCCAGAATAGCCAAAATAATCTTGAAAAAGTTTTGCCAATTACAAAACGTACTATAAAGCTACAGTAATCAAGATGGTGTGGTACTGGCATAAGGGTAGACATAAAGATGAATGGAACAGAATCAAGAGACCATAAATAAACCCTTATATCCATGGTCAACTGATTTTCCACAAGGTTGCCAAGACAACTTAATGGGGAAAGAATAGTCTTTTTTGATAAATGGTGCAAGGACAACGGGATGTCCACATGTAAAAGAGTGAATTTGGGGCCCTACCTCAGACCATATATAAAAATGATCTGAACAGACAGTTCTCCAAAGAAGATATACAAGTGGCCAACAAGCACATGAAAAGATGCTTGATATCATTAGCCATCAAGGAAACGCAAATCAAAACCACAGGAGATACCATTTCACACTCACTAGGATGGCTATAATAAGAATGAGACATAATAACAAGTGTTGGTGAGGATGTGGAGAAACGATATGAATGGGTAAAGTGTGGTATTATCCTTACAATAGACTATATTATTACACTAAAAAGGAATGAAGTACTGACACATGCTACACATGGATGAACCTTGAAAACATTATGCTAAGTGAAAGAAGCCAGACAAAACAAACCTCATATTGTATGATTCCGTTTATATGAAGTATCCAGGATAGGCAAGTCCATAGAAAGCTGTTGTGGGGGGTGGTTGAGGGAGGAAGGGGAGTGACTGTTAATGAGAATCGGGCTTTTTGGCCAGGCGGTGAAAATGTTCTAAAATTGACTGTGGTGATGTCTGTGTAACTCTGAATACACTAAAAACCACTGCATTGTATGCTTTAAATACGTGTACATCTCCATCCCTTCCAGCCCCAGGCAAACACTAATCTACTTTCTGTCTCTATAGATTTGCCTGTTCTGCACTTCATTTCTTTTTATTGTTGAATAATATTTCATGTTTGCATATACCACATTTTGTATATCCATTCATCAACTGATAGACATTTGGGTTGTGTTCACTTTTTGGCTGTTATGAACATCGCTGCTATGAATACCTGTGGACATGTTTTCATTTCCTGGGTATACACCTAGGAGTGCAAATGTTGGATCATATGGTAACTCTATGTTTAACCTTTTGAGAACAGCTAGACTGTTTCCAAAGTGGGTGCACCATTTTATATTCCCATGAGCAACGTATGAGGGTTCCGATATCTCTGCATGTGCACCAACATGTGATATTGTCAGTCTTTTTGATTATAGCCATCCTACTGGGTGTGAAATGGTAACCAGTGGTTTTGATTTGCATTTCCCTGATGGCTAATGATGTTGAACATCTCTTCATGTGTTTACTGGCCTTTGTGTATCTTCTCTGGAGAACTGCCCTTTGCCATTTTTAATTGGTTTTTTTAAAAAATGATTACTGAATTGTGTCCTTTGAAGCACATGTTTTTAATTTTCATGAAGTCCAACTTATTTTCATTTGACTGCTTGTGACATATCTTTTTTTCCTCACACGTGCAACACTATTTTTACCACCACAAGCTTTATATAATGCATTCTAACATAGAGAAGAACATGTCTCTTAAGAAAAAAAAGCCTGGCTGCATTAATTAGAACCGCACAAAATCAGGGATCTAGAGTTTAAGAGATTCAAAGTGGATAAATTTGAGAATGATCAGCATAGAGGTCGTTGCTAAAGTCTTGGGAATTGATGACGCTAGGGATGATCTGCTGAGTGAGCAAAGAGGAAGGGGGAAAGAGCCCCACTGAACCACAACCAAGGTGAAGGTGTGGACCAAAGAAGAGTCCAGTGGGAAGATCCCCAGAAGGAACGGATCAGCACGGTAAAGGGTTGTTCTCTCCTGCCACATAAAGCAGAATCCTGGTCAGAACCATGCCTTTTACATGCCTACACATGTGCATATTAAAACTGGGGGAATGGGGCTTCCGTGGTGGCGCCAATGGTTAAGTGGTTAAGAATCCGCCTGCCAATGCAGGGGACACGGGTTTGAGCCCTGGTCCGGGAAGACCCCACATGCCACAGAGCAACTAAGCCCGTGCACCACAACTACTGAGCCCGTGCTCTAGAGTCCGTGAGCCACAACTACTGAGCCCACGTGCCGCAACTACTAAAGCCCACGCGCCTAGAATCTGTGCTCCACAACAAGAGAAGGCACAGCAATAAGCCGGCGCACCACAATGAAGAGTAGCCCCCACTCGCCGCAACTAGAGAAAAAGCCCGCGTGCATCAACGAAGACCCAATGCAGCCAAAAATAAATAAAAGTAAGGTAAACTAAAAATAGAACTGGGGGAAGCCCCCCCCAGCCGGACAGTGGGTTTTACTTTATACAAGCATTGATAGCAAGCACTCCCACTCTGCTGCCAGGTAAATCAGTTACCTTCCCTGAGAATTCTGACACTTCAAACCTTCTCCCTCCTCAATACCTTTGCTCCTGCCCTCAGACCCACCACCATGCAGGAGGGGTGTGGTAGCAAATAAAGATAACAATTTCCTGCTAGCCGGGCTGTGACGCAGAGACGGGGGTGGAGCCTTGAAGGGGAGGCCAAGCAGGAGGAGGCGGGTTTACAGGTGGAGGAAGTGTGAGCCTGTTGGCCGAGGGGCAGGAGCACACTGAGAACAAGTCCAAGGACGAGAGAATGGGGCTGCATCTGAAGAGGCCGGAGTGTGAGCGGTGGGATCCAGCCCTGAGACATATCCAGTGTCATCTGTCATTATCTGCTGACATTTCTTCTGGTCTGTCTTATCTACACACACTCAAACGCAGATGTCCTGTCCCATTCCACCCTACCCTCCAAAGAGGCTGAGACGGTGTGCCACCTACACCCTCTCCCTCGCTGCCAAGGAAACAAACATTACACTTTTTTCAACAACCAGATCAAAACTGGTCTTGTCTGACCATCCCTAGATAAGCCTAACTTTTCTCTTGACTTTTCCTGGAACCTACCTAGAGCTATAAACTGGCTTTCCAGCCAGTGGATGTAGGTAGATCTTTTCTTCCCCAACCAGCCTGGAAGCTCCTCAGGGAAGAACAGTCATCTCTGCTGTCATCAACAACCCCTTTCCACCAATAACCCCACTGGTAAGTAGTGTTGGGAAATCGACAGGAACTTCATAGTTTTACTCCTTCACACACCACCTCTCTCCTGCCCTGACCCCCCTCCCCGAAGTTAGGTCCATTTTGAAATTCCCGTAACGATTCGTGTTGGCTGGACGTCTCCACCAGAGGAGACCCCAAATCACTGTGCCCAGCTCAGACACTCCTTATGTGATTCTACTTCTGTATGTTAGAAATGTTCCATAATAAAAAGAATTTTGTTAAATCGATGTACCCAGAAAATATTCTAAAATTAGATGATGATATTAATGGTTGCACAACTCTGAATATACTTTAAACATCCAATAAATTATACATTTTAAATGGGTGAGTTGTATGGTAGGTGAATTCTATCTCAGTAAAACTGTTCAAAAAAGAAATCAGTATGTCCAAAAGCAAGCTCACCCCCTCCCTCCTCACCCCACCCCTAAACCCCTAGGTCATAGCACACTCCTCCTAACCCATCCAGCCACCTATGCTGGAACCTGAGTTATTTTCAACTCCCCCTTCTCCCTCAATCCTCATGTCCAACCAATCGCCACTCTGGCTGATTTACTGCCCCAGTATTTCAGACCTCCATCCACTCCTTTTTCGTCCTTCACTCGTTGGTTCAGGCTGTAACTTACACAGCAGCCTCCTAGCTGGGCTTCCTCCCTGCTTTCTCGTCTCCCTCAAATCCACCCTCTGCAGAGCTCCAGGACTGTCCATCTAAAAGACATGTGTGGCCATAGCATTTCCCTACCAAAACCTTTCAATCCCCTCCCATGTCCCCCCCCAGGAGAAGTCAAGCCCTTAATACAGGACACAAGGTCTCCACAAAGAGGTTTCCATCCTCATGTCTCCCCCACTAGAACATCGCTCGGCCCTGTCTGCCTCACATTTTCTATTCCAGTAATACTGAACTGTTCTGCTTTTGACTGGGCGCCATGTAACTTATGCCTGTGCCCTATGTTTGTGCTGCTTCCTCTATCTGGGATGTTCTTCCTGCAGGCAGATTACCCCTAATCCTCTGCCTGATTTAACTGTTCTCTAAGACCTGGATTACTACCAAGTCACCCCCTCCTCTAATCATAGAAACCCCCAGTCTCCTCAGCTGGGTGAAGTTACCTTTCTCTGTGTCCCCATTGTACCCTGTGCATCTCTCCACCACTGTGCCCAACAAATCGTATTACAACTCTCTGTGTGTGTGTATTTGTCCCCTCCCCCAGCGTGTCCAGTCTCTGACAGCGGGGATCACTTTATCCTCCGTACCTAGCACAGGGCTGGCACGGTACCCACCATCCTCACTTCTACTCCCATTTAATCTTTAACCATTGCAGTCCGGTGCTCCCTCAGTGCCTATGATCTCCTGCCACCTCCTGGAACTTTCTGCTGCACTGAATACCTGACCACAAGCTGCTCCTCAAAGCTCTGTTCTCTGGGTTTCCAGGCCTCCAGTCTCCCCTATTTTTCTGTTGCCCTCCTCCTCCACCTCAGTGGACGGTCACCCTGGATCCTCTTCTCATTCTCTAAGCACTCCCTGAGCACTGTCACCGGCTTCAAGCACCCTTATTCTGAAACTTCCACATCAGTATCATCAGCCCTGACTTCTCTGCAAGGCTCCCAGCTCAGACCTGCAGCTGCCACCTGAACGTCCCAACCATGATGCCCCTCAGACACCTCACACTTCCTGCCCTGCACGGCTCTGCCTTCCAGACGTGGGTGAGTGGTGCCCATCACTGTCCAGCCAGCTTCCCAAGCTGGAAATCCTGGGGTCTTCTCCTTGCTCATCTCCAAACCCCATGCCCTTGATCAATCCCCATTCAAATTCTATTGATTTTGCCTCAGAAATTTCTCTTAAATCCAGACCCTTCTCTTCCATCACACCTGTCACTGCCTTAATTTAGGCTCTCATCACATTACTGCAATATCATCTGTCTCTTGGTCTCACTGTGGTTACACACAAAGTCTGTTCCGCCTAAGGGGGAAAAAAAATAAAAGAAAACCTTTAACTACTAGATAATATATGCACACAGTAAAAAAAATTCAAATGATTAAAAGAAACACAATGAAATCTCCCACCCCTTGAGGCAACCCTTGTTGTTTTTTGGGTATTTCTCCAGAGATCCCATGTATATACAAGAAGAAAAAGTATGTTATCTCATAAAACCTTTTGCAATTAGTAGATGCAGAGACAGACAATGAAATTGACGTTGAAACTTTCAGCCAACCAAAGTGAAAAAGTTGACCCACTTGGTCTGGAGGGGAAGGAGTAGGTCAAATACCAAGCCAGGCAGGGCCTAATCCTGCAATCAGAAGGCAGAGGTGGGTAAGGAGGGCCCTGTTTTTGACAAGAGACCTGTCAGGATGTCTTCACATGAAAACACTGACTTGTGACTTTTAAAATGCTCTCTTCTCACCTGATTTCTGTTCAGTGTGAAGTACTGGGTTGGCCAAAAAGATCTTATGGAAAAACCCTAACGAACTTTGTGGCCAACCCAATAATTCTGAAGTAATGAGATGAGTGCCAGGATTCTAGAGGCCCACTTTGCCCACTGGGTAAGTGGTAAGTTCTCCCTGCCTAGGAGAACCTCATTTTATGATCTTATCATACAATGAACTACTGCTCTCTCTGGAAGCAGTCGGTATTGAGCTCTCTGAAAGGACCATCAGGCTGTTTCCACTACCTTGAGGCCCCTCCCCTGGGACTTGACTGACAAAAGGCAGCGAGTTCTTCCTACTCCAGTGCCCTCTCTTCTCTGGGGTACTCCTTAACCAGCGAGGCAGTCAGAAACTCCCCTGGCTCTCCAAAGTACTCTGGTCACAACTCTATTTCCATGTTTTCCTAATTTAGATGAAAAAAAAAAAAAAGTCAACAACATCAAAGAATATCTTAAAGCAAATCCCAGCAACCTACAATGATTTTCATTTTGTATGATACCTTCTGTATATATAATATACAGATCATCCTTGACTCACCATGGAGTTATGTTCCGATCAACCCACTATAAGTTGAAAATATCATAAGTTGAGAATGCACTTGATACACCTAACCTACTGAACGTCATAACTTAGCTTCGTCTCCCTTAGACGTGCTCAGAACACTCACAGTATTAGCCTACAGTTGGGCAAAACCGTCTAACCCAAAGTCTATTTACAATAAAGTGACTATCTCATGTAATTTATTTATTAAAAAATTTTTTTTTAATTTAATTTTTTTTTTTTTTGGCCACACTGCACGGCATGTGGGATCTTAGTTCTCCAACCAGGGATTGAACCCACATCCCCTGCATTGGAAGCGTGGAGTCTTAACTACTGGACCGCCGGGGAAGTCCGCTCATGTCATTTATTGAATACTGCACTGAAAGTGAAAAACGGAATGGCTGCCTAGGTACAGAATGGTGGTAGGCGTGTCGGTTGTTTCCCCTCGTGATTGCCTGCAATACAGCCATCAGGGTAATGAACTGACAGGCATATTTTAGGAGTGTTCCAAGGAGAGGAATGGGGACAGAAGAGCTATAGAGTTCTCACCCGGAGAAAGTTCTCTAACCTTTCCGAGTCTCTATAAAAACCAGAGCACCCACTTGAGGACGAACCACACAAGTAAGGTGATAGACAGTGCCTGGCACAGAGCATGCATTAGCAGACACGAGCTGCCTCCTCCTTATCCGTAGATGTGGATCAGGGGACTGCCAGGAAAAAAGACAGGGACTGTGTTAAGTTGAGCAAAGCAGTCAAAGGCACAAGGAACAGAAAACGCCGATGCGTCCCAAGCCCGGGGAAGCAATCACTGCCCCCGCCATTTAAGGGCCCCCTCCTGCTTAAGCTCCGCCTACTGGGTGCGCCCCGCCTGGGAAAACCAACTCATTTTATGATGTTCCAATAAATTACTGCTATCTCTGGATCCAGTCAGCTGTGAACTTGAATTTCCCCAGAAAACACATTCTCAGTAGAGGCAAAGGCTTCTGTGGTTCTCCACTCTGAGGACACTAAGCCTGGTGGTGCAAAGCCAGAATGCAGACTCAGGACCACATCTAACTGAAAGTTCAGGCAGCTCCCAGCTGGGAGGAAACTGAATGTTCAGCCCAAGCTGCCCATTATCTGAGCCCAAGGGTCCCAGTTGATCTCAGCATTAGTCTCTAACCAAGAAGAGGTTACGCAATTCCTCTAAGTTTCAGAATTCTTATGAATTTTGAAGCAAGGCCCAGTACCCTAAACCTTCTGCGTCCTAGAACCCTCTTTCTTCCACTTAGATGGCCACACTTTCTATTTCTACCCACAAGGGGAACCACTGTTCTGATATTTTCCACTACAGACTAGTTATGCCTATTCCAGAATTTCACAGAAACATAATCATGCCATCCATATTCTTTAGTGTCTGGATTCTTTCACTTAATGTGTTTTGAGATTCATCTGTGTTGCTGTGTGTATCAGGAGTTTGCTTCTTTCTATTGCTGAGTTGCACCTATTATATGAACAAACTGGTTTGTTTAACCTGTTCTCTCTGAATAGCATCTATTTCCACTTTTGGTTATTATGAATAAAACTGCTACGAGCAGTCATATGTGATTCTTTTTAAACACACATATTCATTTTTCTCAAGTAAATATTTAGGTCTGGTAATAGCACTCTTAATTTCCCTTTGGGAAACCACTCCTCACCTTGGCTCCAAGGCTGGGTATACCACCTGGGCCCATGAAAATATTATATTCTCCCTGACCACCATGACTGGTTCAGGAAGAGATATGTGACCCAAATCTGGACAAAATCAATTTCAGATCTTTTGCTAGAGCTATCTGCAAAAAGATAACCTCTTTCTGTTGGTTAAGAGTAGCATGGAGGGCTTCCCTGGTGGTGCAGTGGTTGAGAGTCTGCCTGCCGATGCAGGGGACACGGGTTCGTGCCCCGGTCCGGGAAGATCCCACATGCCACGGAGCGGCTGCGCCTGTGAGCCATGGCCGCCGAGCCTGCACGTCCGGAGCCTGTGCTCCGCAACAGGAGAGGCCACAACAGTGAGAGGCCCGCGTACCAGAAAAAAAAAAAAAAGAGTAGCATGGAATATGACCCAGCAATTCCACTAATGGGCATACACCCTGAGAAAAACCATAATTCAAAAAGAGTCATGCACCACAATGTTCATTGCAGCTCTATTTACAATAGCCAGGACATGGAAGCAACCTAAGTGTCCATCAACAGATGAATGGATAAAGAAGATATGGCACAAATATACAATGGAATATTACCCAGCCATAAAAAGAAACGAAATTGAGTTATTTGTAGTGAGGTGGATGGACCTAGAGCCTGTCATACAGAGTGAAGTCAGAAAGAGAAAAACAAACACCGTACGCTAATACATATATATGGAATCTAAAAAAAAAAAATGGTTCTGAAGAACATAGGGGCAGGACAGGAATAAAGACGCAGACGTAGAGAATGGACTTGAGGACATGCGGAGGGGGAAGGGGAAGCTGGGACGAAGTGAGAGAGTGGCATGGACATATATACACTACCAAATGTAAAATAGGTAGCTAGCTAGTGGGAAGCAGCCGCATAGCACAGGTAGGTCAGCTCGGTTCTTTGTGACCGCCTAGAGGGGTGGGATAGGGAGGGTGGGAGGGAGCCGCAAGAGGAAGGAGATATGGGGATATATGTACACATATAGCTGATTCACTTTGTTATACAGCAGAAACTAACACACCATTGTAAAGCAATCATACTCCAATAAAGATGTTTTAAAAAAAAAAAGTAATTATACTCCAATAAAGATGTTTTAAAAAAAGAGTAGCATGGAAGCCTGGAACGATGGAGGCTTTCACCTGCCTGAGGGAGAAATCAACATGGACAAAAGCAGAGCTGAGAAGACACAGAAAATACCGGTGACATAATTTAGGCTTCTGGATACAGCCATGCCTGAAGCTGATGCACCCAGGACTCCAGATACAGTCAACAGATACTCCTTTTCTGCTTAGACTAGTTTGGGTTACCTTTTTGTTACCTGCAACTGGGAAGTTTGACTAAAAAGAGGTAATTCTTGGGGACAAAGGCTTCAGGTGGAAAGCACATATCAGCTGCTAAACACCCAGCTTAAAACTGTTCTCTGACCCTCTACTAGCAGCCAAGGCCTCATACAAACAAATGCAAACATCCTATACTTAAACCATTCTAAAAAGAATCCCACAGGACTCAAGACAATAAAAGCTTTGTTATGAGTCAAAGGGAAGCAAAGCATCTAAGACTTTACACTCAGATCCCATACCCTCAATTCAGCCACCATCAGTAAGAAGCTACATTAATCAATTAGTTTTTTTTAAAAAATTAAGAGGATGATTTCCACTTACCCCCCCCCCACCCCCGCCCAGTACCTACCATGCTTCTGTACTGAAGCTTACATAGGTGATTCTCCTTTAAACCTACATCAATGCTACAAGCCCACCTTCTTTACAGCTGGGGAAACTGAAGTTCAGACAGGTTAAGTTATGCTGGTAACTCAGGAAATACAGGTAGTTGAGCTGGGATTGCAAGTCTGCAAACTATAAAATCTATGCTCTTCCTCCCAATTCTAAGTTTTGTCACAACTTCAGCATATTCAATAGCAAAAGAGATCATGGAAGTAGAAGCAATTTGTCTACTGTAAACTGCCAATCAACTGTTAGGTTGTTATGATTACACTGAAAGTATCACCAGTAAGACAGTGATTCATTGTGCCATCTGAAAAAAAAAGAGGTAGGAAAATAAAGGTAACAATGACAGCTATTCCTGATTACCTACCATGTGCTAAGCACTCTTGCATACATTATCCTATTTACCAATCCTGCAAAGTACTGTTCATAGTACTGAGGAAACTTGAGTCTTGGAGAAATAAATGACTTTACCGAGAAAACACAAATAATAAGTGGAAGAGGTGGGATTCAAATTCAGATTTGTCTGACTCTGCAACCTAAGCCTGAAGGGCTCAAACAACTTAGTATCAACATCCAATTCCCACTGGTTCAGTGTTCACCATTCTACCTTCCTCTCCACAGATACAGTGACCACAAATCCTGAAGTGACATAAACTGGGTATTTTTCCCAAGGCAGATGACTCATCAAAATTCCTAGTGAGATTCATTTTTAAAACCTTTGTAAGAATCTTTGTATATAAATTTAGAAATCAGAAAAAAAGGACTTTGACTTAACATCCCTGCTTCTAGCTCCAGAAAATTGGTCTCTAAAACTATGGACTCTAATTGGACCTACCCACTGAGAAAAGGGTGCCTCGTGGTGGGCCAGGTTATTTATAAGATGGACACTCCGGTTTACCAAACACTTCCAAGGCACTGCTTCAGATCCTGGAGGGCATCTCTCAACTGACCTACAATACCCACGCCGAAAAATCCCAGGGCCCCAGCCTCAAACAAGCACAGACTTTTATGCTTCTGTTATGCCTGCCTGAAATGCCTTTGATCCTTCCCCCTCTTCCCCTCTGGATCTCTCAAATTTACTCGTTTTTCAGGGTCCAAATCAAATGGCAGCAAAATTAACACTTTTACAGCAGTACTTGCCAACGTTTTTCACACCATGGCACTCAGAGAACACAATATTTGTATGGCATACTAGGATAGAAGGACAAAGCTGCTTATAGCCAGAAACAACTGGCAGGGAGATCTGGCTGTCCCAGGTCCCTCTCATCTGCCCTGATGCCAAGGGCAACCAAAACTTCCAAAACACGGTACACCAACTTCCGTTCTGGCACCTGTCACACATACACCCGGAGACTAATTGTTTCACTTGTCCCTCCTGCCACACCTCTTAGAAGAGAGGGATGCAGTTTTATTTATCTTTATATTCCCAGCAACTAGCACAGGGCCTGGCACCTACCAAGTCCTCAAAATAGACTGCAGAACTGAACTGAATCCTGGAAACCTCTTAGAAACACTGCAACAATTCTGAACCTGGGCTGTTCAATACCTTCTCCTCCCCGACCGCAGAAAACAAATTAGTTGGAACCAATATCCTCTTAAGAGGGATTGTCTACTTACCACCTATGGAGAAAAGGTACTTTCCCTTTGTAAATTCATTCATTCATTCATTCATTAACATTTATCAAGCACATACTCTGTGCCAGGCATGAGGGGTATACAGCAGTGAATGAGACAAACAGTCCCTGCCTTGATCTTAGGAAACTTACAGTCCAGAAAGGAACACAGATATTAAACAGTTTGGTATACTTAATTGTAGGTGAAATAAACACTCTAAAATGGATGGATCAGAATACATAAATGGCTAAATCTGAATAAATGACAGAGAACGCCAAAAATGAAAACAGAAATTCTCAGGCAGAAAGGACTGACCAAATACCAAACATACCTACAATTGGACACCCAGGAGTGAAACTTCAAAGCCTCAAGGATAAATATGTGATGACTGATGGAGGAGGAGAGAGAGGAAGCAAAAGACACCTACAATAACTCAAGGTGCTTGGCCTAAGCGACTGGAAGAAAGACAAAACTGAGCAAGGCGAAAAGTAAAACTCAAAATTTCAGGAAGAGCAATGACTTGAAGGCAGAAATTTGAGAGTTAAGCACAGTAGACGGTATTTATATTTAAAGCCCAGGAAGTGAACACTGAACAGAGATCTAGGATGACGCTTTGGGGCAGTACAACCATTAAAAGTAAGGAAGAGCAAGAATCAGCAAAGAAGTCAGAGAGAGCTGAAGCTAAAGACGAGAATGTTCCACAAGGCAAACAAAAAACGCGTTTCCATTAAAGACAGTGACTAACTGCATCAAATACTGCTAGGGGTCTCAGAACTAACTTAACACTGAATTTGGCGACCTAGAGATGATCGGTGGCTTTGACAAGGCGCTATTTCAGAGGAGGGGTGGGGGCCAGGCCTGAATGGAGTGGGTTTGGAGGAGAAAAGGTGCTGGTGAATACAGGTTGAAATTTTGGCTGCAAACAGGGGCAGAGAGATGAGTCACCGGGAGGAATGTGAAGGAAGAATGAGGTTGTTTGGTTAAGATGGGCACATCTTGAGCAAATAACAGAAGCTGCCAAGGTTCGGGGCCCATCCTCTGCCCTCGTCTTCTCGCACCTGGGCTGGGTACCCCACCTCTCCCGGCCACCAAGCCAAGCTCCACGTGCGTCTGCTTCCCACCTTCGCAGGGCGGGCGGGCGCAAGCGCAGACCTTACAGAAGGTCTGCGCCACCCCTCCCTCCCTCCCCGCGCCCCGCCTCTCCCCGCCCAGGGCGCGTGCGCACCGCCCCTCAAGAGCCGCCTCAGCAAGGCCCGGGAATGGGGATCCTCAGCCCTCCGCTCCCGCCATTCTCCGGGCGGGGTGGGCGAAGGCCGGGGGGTGTCCCAGACCGCGATCCATAGCCACCTACCGAGCCACGGGTGGAACAGCACGTCGCGCTGGAAACTGCGACAACGGGAGGAGGCGCGCGGTCCCTCGAATGCTTTTCAAAGTCTGCGGATAACAACGCGCTTGCGTTCGAAGATTCGCCGCAGGGCGAAAACCACACACGCTTTTTTGCCTTTTATGAGCTTGGTCGCAGCGCGGAGGACCTCTCTACGCATGCACCTTCTTCCTCTGTGACATGCCGCGCTGCCCCTTGGGAAATGTAGTTTTCAGTTTACACACTGTTCCCGACTCAACTGAACCTTATTTTACCAAACCAGGGTCCTTGTGTGTTTTCAGTATCCTCTCCCATTCCCCAATAAATGCCTCTATAAAACAATAATACTTTTTTTAAACGAGCAGATTGTTGATTGAAGTGGGAGCAGTGGGCATATGAGAATTCTCTGTACTTTCTGCCTCAATTTTGCTGGAAACCTAAAACTGCTCCAAAAAATAAAGTTTATTTTTAAATTCTTTAAAAACAAATAGAAACAAGCAGATCTGTAGACCCAGAAATCATGCTTTTAGGGAATCTTCCCAGGAATGTACTACAGTTGGGTGAGCAAGTATTTAACTACAATGGTCTACATCCTAGCATCTTGTAATTTCTTACATAACCCCTACCAAAGTTTATAATTATATATTTTTTCGATTATTTGATACACTTGCCAGCTCAATAAAGTCAGGATCATCTCTTTTAGTCACCTATGTATTCCAGCTACCTAGCATAGTGCCTGGTATATAATAGGCCTTCAATATTGTTTTATTCATTAGAAGAATCTCAGACATCAACACAAACTGTTTCAGCCCAAAACTTAATGCATCATTTTCTTCCTGCAAGCTTGCTTTTCTTTCTGTGGTCTCTCAATAAATGGCATGACCATCTACCCAGTCTCAGCTTTATATCCTGCATTTTATGAGGCTTATGCTAGCAAGGATTTCACATTTTCGTGTTTGTAGGAGTCTCAGAAGCTATTTCTCCTGAATGTCAAATACCAACTTCAGATTCTCCTCAGGGGAGATTTGGCACTCACAACTTTTTGTTTGTTTGACTTTAATTTCTTATGTTTCCTACAATAAACATGTATCACTTGATTAATTTTTAAAAGTGTTTTAGAGTGTTGCCCATATTGTAAGAGGTAGCTCTGTCTTCCCCTCCACATCCAGATTTCTCAAAAGAATCATCTGTCCTCAGTTTTCATTTTCTTACCTTCCACTTGGCAGCAATGGCCCAAGCCGGCAGCTGGGAGTTACCCTTGATATCACATTTTCCTTCCCAGCCCATATTCAATCCATCACTAAGTGTCTGCAGTTCACATCTGTTGGGCACTTACTATGTATCAGGTACTGTCATATAGGAGAAAGTTAGAACTGTGGAACTGACCAGAACACTCCCTTTGTCTGGGCAGCATAGTTCCGTCCTGTGAGAAAGCTACAGCATGGCAAAGAAATCTGGGCCGCCTTCATCTATCCGTTAAGTCTCATCACTTCAGAGCAACACATCTGAAATGCTTTTCCAAAGAGCCTTGAAAAGTCACAGCAACCTTCACTGACGGTCTCTTGAGGGCATGTGGAGAGAGTTACATATCATACTTTCCTAACAATCCCTTTACAAATTCCTCCCTTGACACACAGTTCCACTGCTGAGGGCCATGCTCACATCCTTCTCTGCTCTTTGGTTTCTCCCCCTTCAGGATTGGCTTTTTACATGGTTGCTTCAGGGACCTTCTATGTAAAGCCAGCCTCCAATCTCTCAGATTGTCCCTGTTCATGCTCACCCATCACCCACTTAAGCAAAACAAAAAGCTCTCTTCAACCTGACCTCATGCGGCAGGCAGGTGGGAGATATTGTAACTACTGTATTCGCATTTAATGGTGGTTTTCCTTGACACGGACAAAAAAAACATATCATGACCAGAAGGTGGCATAGTAGGCATGGAACCCAATGGAGGAAAGGGATGAAATAAACTGACACTTAAAAATTTCCTTTCGGAATTCCCTCGTGGTGCAGTGGTTAAGAATCCACCTGCCAATGCAGGGGACACGGGTTCGAGCCCTGGTCCGGGAAGATCCCACATGCCGCGGAGCAACGAAGCTCGTGCACCACAACTACTGAGCGTGTGCGCCCTAGAGCCCACGCACTGCAACTACTGAGCCCACCTGCTGCAACTACTGAAGCCTGTGCGCCTAGAGCCCGTGCTCCACAACAAGAGAAGCCACCGCAATGAGAAGCCCGCGCACCGCAACGAAGAAGAGCCCCCCGCTCACCACAACTAGCGAAAGCCCGCGCGCAGCAACAAAGACCCAACGCAGCCAAAAATAAATTAAAAAAAAAAAGAAGTATATGATTTAGGTCAGTTCACAGACAATGACCTCTTTATTGACTGCACTAGAGTGTCAGGCTGCTCCCATCTCTATTATTTCAATAAATGCAATGCAAAATTTTGGATTATAGTATACATGATGTTCTGTAGACTACTTTTTTCACTTAACAGTGATTTATGGACAACTTTCTCATCAGAGCTAGAGATATAGCTTTTTTTTTTTTAATGGACACTTAAGTTGTTTCCTGTTTTTCACTCTACAAACAAGGCTGGGAGCATTTTTTTTTAATAAATTTATTTATTTATTTTGGCTGCGTTGGGTCTTTGTTGCTGCTCGCGGGCGTTCTCTGGCTGTGGCGAGCGGGGGCTACACTTTGTTGCGGTGCGCGGGCTTCTCGTTGCAGTAGCTTCTCTTGTTGTGGAGCACAGGCTCTAGGAGCACGGGCTTCAGTAGCTGCAGAACGTGGGCTCAGTAGTTGTGGCTCGCGGGCTTAGTTGCTGCGCAGCATGTGGGATCTTCCCGGACCAGGGCTCGAACCCATGTCCCCTGTGTTGGCAGGCGGATTCTTTCTTAACCACTGCGCCACCAGGGAAGACCTGGGAGCATTTCTATAGGAGACTTCTCAGGGGGTATGTGCGTTTAACATTTTTATCAATATTGCATCCATTTATACTCAAGGTGAAGTTATCACACAGTCAAGAATAATTCCAAGCACAGCAGCCAAGCTTGAGGGTTTCCCTGGACTTGGGACTATAAGGTCATACAGACGTATCTTGTTTCACTTCATTGAAGCTTCTTGAGTCCCCTTGGTATACAGTGATGTCACCAACTCACCTTGATGACATATCCTGCCTTCAACGGACGCTCCTGATCCTTCGAGCCAAAGACTTCTGCACATCCCTCAGGCTATCCAGGATTTCCCGACTTGGATGGTTTAACTCCTGGAGTGGGGCATGCCTTGCTGTCTTTCTCACAGTGGTTCTTGTTCAAGCTTCACTGCCTCCAGGAAGTCTGCCCTGATCCTCTCACAACCCCCTCCACCTGCCCCACCCCATGCCCTGCTGGGTTAGGTGACCTCTGGAGAGCTCCCCCAGCCCCCTGTGTTTACTCCAGGCTGATCATACTGGGTTGTAATAGGCATGCTTGGCAATCTCCTGGAATGTCACGAAGGTATAGTCATAAGCAGAAAGAAAATAAACTTCCTTGTGGCTGGCCTATGGTTAATGGCCTAACCACACCTGGAGGCAAGGGGATGGAAAACACACCTCCTGACTTTTCCCACTGAGTCATCTTTTGGGTCCTATAGGTCCAGCTGATGGGTTCGCCAAAGTCCCTTCTCTCTTGGGCACCCTCCCCTGCCTGCCCCTCCCCCCAGGGTCTAGACTTCATTCTTCCAGCATGTGCACGATCAAGGCCAGAGTGACCTTCTTTCCTGGCTCCATGAAGGACAGTCGTGTGTCTTCACAGTCCTCTGTGGGACTAGGATTGGGCCTCTCTGTTTCTTCAGAACGGAGCATCTGGAAGCTGAAAAACCAATATTGATCTCAGCATAGCTCTATGTATTCAACTAGTCATTTATTGAGCGCTGACTCTGTGCCAGGCATCAGGGATAAGGTAGACAAGATTCCTGCTGTCATGAATAATGATAATGATAGCTAACATTATTTAACGCTTACTGTGATCTAGGTACCGTGCTAAGCCTTTATAAAAATTGGTCCCTTAATCCTCACAGCAATCCTCCTAGGTAGGTACAATTATTAATCTCATTTTACAAATGAGGAAACCGAGGCACAGAGAGGCTAAATAACTTGTCTAAGGGCATACAATTGGTAGAACCAAAGTTTGGACCCAGGCAGCCCCGCTTCAGAGCCTACTCCTTTATTTTTTCATTATTTTATTTTATTTATTTATTTATTTATTTTAGCTGCGCTGGGTCTTTGTTGTGGCGCACGGGCTCTCTAGTTGCCATTTGTGGGATCTTAGTTCCCCGGCCAGGGATTGAACCCCGGTCTCCCGCACTGGGAGTGTGGCATCTTAGCCATTGGACCACCAGAGAAGTCCCAGAGCCTACTCCTTTAACTGCTAACTAAACTAAACCAGTGATTGTATTCTAGTGGGGACAAATCATGGAGAAGTAAACAAATAAAAAAGAGATTTTTGATTAGTAATAACTGAATGCCCTGGAGAAAGTAAAATGAAAGGGTAATGTACTGAGGGGACGCATGGTATTCTGGGTAGGAATGTGCACTAATCTTGCTGAAGACCCACCTCCCCCAGAGCTTCCAGAGGGCGCAGTGTGTAGTTCGGTGCAACACCTGGCTTGGTCCCAAGCGAGCACTGACTGTCTGGGAGGAAGGGAGGAAGGAGGAAACCCTGACAGATGCCTCCATACACACAGCTGTCAAACTTTTGCCGGTGTTTGGTCAGCTGTGCTGACTTAGAACGAGCCCCGGAACTAGGGTCAGGTAGACCGGGGGAGGAATCCTTCACCACTCACCAGCCGTGTGACCTTGAGCAAGTCACTCTCTGAGCCTCGGTTTTCTTTCTTTGAAGACTGGGAGAAATAGCAGTGTACTGTGGGCCGGGTCTGGAGGAGGCCCTTTCACATAGCAGGGGCTGTTGCCTTTCTCCCTTTACAGATGAGCAGACTGAAGCTCAGAAGTGGGCTCAGGGGCTTCCCTGGTGGCGCAGTGGTTGAGAGTCCGCCTGCCGACGCAGGGAACGCGGGTTCGTGCCCCGGTCCGGGAAGATCCCACATGCTGCCGAGCGGCTGGGCCCGTGAGCCATGGCCGCTGGGCCTGCGCATCCGGAGCTTGTGCTCCGCAACGGGAGAGACCGCAACAGTGAGAGGCCCGCGTACCGCAAAAAAAAAAAAAAAAAAAAAAAGAAGTGGGCTCAGGATCTCGCAGCTGGTAACCCGGAGTCCTGGTGGCAGAAGTGAATGAGTGAAAGACCGTCCCCTAGAGGTAGCTCGGGAATTTGTGGGCGTGTTCTCCGTAGTCACAATGATCTCAGGTCGGAGCAGGACAGTCGGTCGTACACAGAATTGTCCCACATCCTGTACGACGTCTGACTGTCCTGCTAGACATTCACGAAGCTATTAAAAAAAAAAATTATTTCAGTGACCCGACCCCACCCCATCTCATGTCATGCTAGAGGGAATGATTTTGCTACTACATTTAGTGGTAAAGCCCACTACTTTGCAAGAACTCCGTATTTCCTAATTTCTCCACCTTAAATTGCCTGGTCTGTTTATATTTTGGGGGTTGATTTTTGTTTTTCTTTCTGGCTGCACCGGGTCTTAGTTGCAGCATGCAGACTCTTAGTTTCGGTATGCGGGATCTAGTTCCCTGACCAGGGATCGCAAACCCAGGGCCCCGGCATTGAGATCCCGGAGTCTTACTCACCGGACCACCAGGGAAGTTCCAGTGTGTTTGTTACTTTTGTTTAAGTTATGGTTATTTTCCTCTTTCTCTTATCATCTGGCCTGTTATTATTATCCCCATTCTGTTTTTATTCACTTTCATTTCCTGGGTGTTAAAGAACTCACAAATCACCCAAATCTGGAAACCAGAAGCTGAATTTAATTCTGGCTCAGGCCAGCGAGAAGAGCAAGCCGAAGTGATGCTTCTTGTTCTGCAGAGGACGAGACCGGGTTATTACTGGGTTATTATTCGGGCAAGAATGGAGTTTAGGTAACATGGAGATGAAACAGTGTTAGTGTTTGAGTGGGCTCACAGCAAAGTGGGAATGTGAGCAGGGAATTAACACCTGCCCTGGGCTGAGAAGGTCCTCTTGCACTGGAAACCACAGAGTTAAAAAGAAAAAAAAAGTGGAATGTTGTGCCTGCTTCCTTCCCTGCCCCTGGTGCTGAAGCCTCAGCTGAAGCATGAGTGGGCAGCCCAGGGTGTGGCCTCTCTGGGTCAACGTGACCCACACAGTCAGATCCTTCAGGCAAAAGAGGAAAATTCCACTTTTCCATGTTTCTTATCCAAACCCCTTCTTTTAATTCATATTAAATTAGCACAAACATCTGTTTACTTCACAATGTCTTCTACCTCAGTATATCTATGGTTTCAAATACATATTATTTTATTTTAAATTAATTTCCTCTACGTCTCCTTTACATTACAGGGAGGGCATTATACTGAATTGTTTGGAAACCATGTGCTCAACTCATACAGTGCAGCTTACACTGTAGCAGGCACTGTTGCAGGTGCCATGCCATGGATTATCTCATTAGATCCTCTCCCCAAATCTATGAGGTAGATACAATTATTATCATCCGCAGTTTATAGAGGAGAAAACTGAGGCACAGAGAGGTAAAGTGACTTGTCCAGGGTCACACAGCATGTAATGGATCAAGGGTTTGAATACAGGGCATCTGGCTCCAGAATCAGCTTAACCACTCTGCTAGCCTCCCTCTCAGGAGTGGGAGATTACCTAGGGACCCCCATTTCAGGATGTTAAGGGGGGGTTCCAAGGTGTTTCTTATAAAAAAGTTGGGTTGGGTGTGATCGGGGTGAGAACCAATGACACAACACAGAGTGTGTTGTACCCTGTCCCAGCTCATTCTTCACTCCATGTTCTGCCACCATGGTCCTGAGTCTGAGCCAGAAGTGGGTGGGGGTGAGGGTCAGCTGTGCGGCCATGACCCCCAGCCCAGGAGGGGCATGTGGCAGAGGGCAGGAGATGGATAGGAAGGAGTCAGCCAGGTGAGGCCCTCAGTTCCCTGCGGCCCTCTATCCCAAGGGCTGTTTATGCCCAGACCCTGCCTCTTACCTCCCCCCACCCCCGAGGGGCGGGGATCTCCTCAGTGGAAAAATACCCAGCTGGGCGAGCCCCAGTGAGAGGGAGGGGGCGAGGGGAGCTGGGACTCACAGGACCGGCTCTTTCCCCTCTCTGACAGATGTTTACTGGGCTGGGTTCTGGGAAAAGGCCAGATTGCATCAGACAGGGCCTGAGGGGTTGGAGCCAGACTGTGGGCTGAGGAGGAGACTGTGGCCTTGTAAGTTGGGGCCAGTGAATTGGGAGGTGTCAGCAAAGCAGACACAAACAAAGCTTTAGAAGACGAGAGAGAGAGAGAGAGAGAGAGAGAGAGAGAGAGAGAGAGAGAGAGAGAGAGAGACAGACAGACAGATAGACAGACAGACATCATGGCCACCATCCCGAGAGCAGCCAGCCCGTCCAGGCAGCCCCCAGGCCCAGAGGATGAAGACCCCAACCTGGATGAGTATGACCTCTACAGCCTGGCTCATTCTTACCTGGGTAAGGCCTGGTCCTGCCACCTTCCTTGTCCTTCTGTCTCCAATGCCCGCCCTCACAAACAGCCTGACCACCCCCCTTCCCAAACTAGGATCCCTCCTTGGGCTCCTGCCCATACATCACCCTTCTCCAGCATGTTCCCTTGACCCCTCAAGTCACCCCCTTCTTACCCCTCATCCAGTGAGCTCTGTCCTACTAAGCCCTGGGAACACACGCACTCGTAGAATATTAGAGCAACATCATTCCACAGACGGGGAAACAGGGACAACGACTGCCCTAAAGCTACATGGTGATGCCCCCCAGCCTCCCGACTTTAACCCGAGCTCTTTCCACCCCTGCCCTCTGGACCCCCTGCGGCTCACCCCTCTGCCCACCTCACCACCGCCTCTCACCTCGGTTCCCAGGAGTGGGAGGCCGGAAAGGTCGCACCAAGAGAGAAGCCGCCGCCAATACCAACCGTCACAGCCCTGGTGGGCACGAGAGGAAGCTGGTGACCAAGCTCCAGAACACGGAGCGGAAAAAGCGAGGGGCACGGCCCTGAGACAGAACTCGAGGTAAGGCGTCAGGGGACCCCGTCCGCAGCACCAGTAGAGGTCTCTCTGCCTGGAAAGGACAGGCCTGAATGGGCGAGGTTGGGTGGGAGGAGGGATCCAAGAATTGTGGTCTCAACATAGAATAAAATGAGAGAGACTTTTGAGTTTCCTAGTCACCAGAGCAAAGGGAGAAACAGACCCTTTCCAACTGGAGCAAAATTTGGTTTACAAAGAGGGAAACTGAGGCCCAGAGAGGGTAGGGTCCTTCTCTGGAGTCACGGAGCAAGTGAGCAGGAGAGGCAGAATTAGAACCCAGGCCTCTGTGCTTTCACCACCTGCTTTCCTTCCCCCAGATGAAGTCAGAGCACGGACACCCCACAGCGACGGAGACAGAACTGCGAGGAACCAGCCCCTGGGGCGGGATCCAGGCCTGCTTGCCCCCGCCCCCAGGACTTAGCCCACCTGACTGAGGTTCTGAAGGGCCACCAACGAAGCAGCCCCAGCCCCAGAAAAAAAAACAAGATGGGGAACAAGAGGCAGAGAATAGAGAGAGGCAGAATCATGAAGGTACCCCTCAAAAAGAAAGAAGAAACCGGAGCTCCCCAGGGTGACAGCAACAATAAACAAAGTACAGCAGCTGCAGCCTGTGTGTGTGTTTTTGTCGTCTCTCTTTGTGTGGCTTTTTGGGTGCACATTTCTGCCAGCAAGTGTCTGCATTTGCATGAACCAATGAGAGCATTTTGGTGAGTATTTGTTTTTGGTTGTGTGTCTGGGAAGGGACGTTTCTAATTTTGTTTGGGCGTGGAGGTGAGCATTTTTTTTTTTTTTGTATACATGTGTTTTGGTGCATATGTTTCTGTGGTTTCTTACGAGGTGCAAGGGAATTTCCTCTGTTTCTTTGTAATGCTGCCCATGAAACAAGCCCCCTCCCCAGCTTCTCTCCATTTTCGGAATAACAATCTTGTTGTTTATCTTGTATTCATATAAAACCACCTTTTGAAGTGAATGTTATTTATTGATGCCATCTCCAAAATGGCAAAAACTGAGATTTAAAACATTAAGGGAGGGGCTTCCCTGGTGGCGCAGTGGTTAAGAATCCACCTGCAAATGCAGGGGACACGGGTTCGAGCCCTGGTCCAGGAAGATCCCACATGCCGCAGAGCAACTAAGCGCATGCGCCATAGCTACTGAGCCTGCGTGCCACAACTACAGAAGCCCATGCTCCTAGAGCCCGTGCTCTGCAACAAGAGAAGCCACCACAATGAGAAGCCTGAGCATTGCGAAAGAGTAGCCCCCGCTCTCTGCAACTAGAGAAAGCCCACACTCAGCAGCAAAGACCCAACACAGCCAAAAATAAATAAATAAAATAAATAAATTTATAAAAGAAAAAAAATTAAGGGATTTGCCCCAAGTTATTCAGGACTCAAATTCAAGGATTTTTATTGTCCTCAAGTGTGAGGTGGGTCCCTTTGCCAAGGGGGTTTGCCAGGACAGGGTTCTGGAAAGTCAGCTGAGGAGGAAGACTCTTACCTAGTGTTGTCAGTCTTGGAGCCAGACTTCCAGAAGAATGTGGAGCAAATGAGAGGTGTGATGGGAGCTGAGAGGATATATTGATTGAGGTAGAGACTTAGGTTGCTGAAATGAAGACTCAAACGAAACAGGATAGAAAGTTCTTTCTCTGTCACATAACAGCTCCAAGGGTCAGTACTCCCGGGCTAAAATGGCAGCTCCATTGTGGCAGGAATTCCAGCTACTTCTGGCTCATTTTTCTGCCATCCTTAAAACATGGCTACCACTTTGCGGTCCGACCTAGCTGCTCCAGTACCTGCCATCTCATCTGCATTCAGCTTATGTAAATGGAGTGGGGAAGGGACCAGGGGAGGCCACACTAATTATTTATTTTTAAAAAGTGTACTTATTTTATTTATTTATTTTTAGCTGCATTGGGTCTTCGTTGCCGCGTGCAGGCTTCCTCTAGTTGTGGCAAGCGGGGGCTACTCTTTGTTGTGGTGCGTGGGCTTCTCGTTGTGGTGGCTTCTCTTGTTGCGAAGCAAGGGCTCTAGGTGTGTGGGCTTCAGTAATTGTAGCACTCAGCTTCAGTAGTTGTGGCTCGCGGCTCTAGAGCACAGGCTCAGTAGTTGTGGCGCCCAGGCTTAGTTGCTCCGCGGCATGTGGGATCTTCCCGGACCGGGGCTCGAACCCGTGTCCCCTGCTTTGGCAAGCGGATTCTTAACCACTGCACCACCGGGGAAGCCCACACTAATTTATTTTTAAGGCCATAACCTAAAAGCAGAACACATCACATCTGCTCAGAATTTAGACACATAATCACGCCCAGCTACAGGAGAGGTTGGAACATGTAGTATTTAACTACTTAGCCACGTGCTAGGCAAAACTGAGGGAGGGCAGGGTTTTATTATTGAAGGAAGCAGGAGACAGCGAATATCAGAAAAAACTAGCAAGCAACAAGGGGTAGAGGGTGGCCCTCAGTCTAGACCTGGGCATAGCCTTTTTCCTTTTCTCCCATCCCTTCCTGGGCTGCAAAACTTGGAGTTAATTGTTCTTAGGGACCCAAGAATATGGACAGAGGAATAAGGCAGCTGTTGGAGCAGTAACAGATGCATAGCTTGAACCTTTAAGAGCCTTTATCCATCAGCTTCCCCTGAGTCCAACCTAGTAACAGTCTCAGAATCTCTGACTTGGGAAGGACGTTAAAAGGCATCTAGTCCAACCTCACCCCACTTCACGCTGGGATACTCTCTGCTTGCTTGAATACCACTAGGGGTAGGAAAATTGCTGCCTTTGTGTTGCCTGATTCCTTCTCAGAGTCACTCCTTAATGTGAAGTGAAATCTGATTCTCCTACCTGCCTCTTGAGCAAGCTTCTGTTTTCTGGTGCTTTCTGTCTGAGATGCTTTTAATCCCACCCATCCTGCAAGGCTCAGCTCTTCAAAGTCTTCTCCTACTTGCCCTCCACCACCTGACTCCTCGCCTCCACCCCAGGGAGAGACCTTCTCTGGGATGGCACCCACAGCAAAACTATGACCAGAATCTCACAGTCATTTTGGCATACAGCTCCTTCAGACTTTCCCTCGAACCCCTCTTTCCATGAGAGATCATTTATCCATTCAGTTAAGGTTTATTGGATGCCTGCTCTATTACCAGGACCTGGCTGAAGGCATGCATGCAAGGAGGGACAAATGGGACCCTGATAGGATTGGAACCAGGCCTTAGGGTTAGTGTCAGCTCTTGAACTCAGGAGGCAAATGGCAGGAGCATCACTGGGCAGTAGCTCTCTGCCCAGGACAGATCTGTGCATCAGTTTCAGAAAATCATAGCAACAGCTCCCATGCATTGGGCTACTACTCTGTGACATGTGTTCTATAGACATTATCCCATTTAACCCTTACAATAACCCAATAGGCATAGGATTATTGATCCCATTTTACAGACCAGAAAACCGAGGTTCAGAGAAGTTAAGTAATTTCGCCAAAGTCTCACAGCTGCAACCTGCAGAAGCTGGGACTTTTAAAATCTGGTCTGGGGCTTCCCTGGTGGCGCAGTGGTTAAGAATCCAGCTGCCAATTCAGGGGACACGGGTTCAAGCCCTGGTCCGGGAAGGTACCACATGCTGCGGAGCAACTAAGCCCGTGCGCCACAACTACTGAGCCTGCGCTCGAGAGCCTGCAAGCCACAACTACTGAGCCCGCGTGCCACAACTACTGAAGCCCGTGCGCCTAGAGCCCGTGCTCTGCAACAAGAGAAGCCACCACAATGAGAAGGCCGCATACCACAACAAAGAGTAGCCCTGACTTGCTGCAACTAGAGAAAGTCCGCACTCAGCAGCAAAGACCCAACGCAGCCAAAAATAAATAAATATACTTATAAAAAAAATATCAGGTCTGTCTGATTTTCAAAGTTTGGGTTGCACCCTTTTTTGACTACATGCCTGAGAAGAACTATGTACTGACAATGAAGAATTCTAGATGCTAGTTAATTTCTAGTCAACTACTCCAGTGTGAGCCTCAGTTTCCCCACCTGTCAATTGCTGAGACTGTCCTCTCTTCTGTCAACTTCAAAGGAGAGAACAGGCTGGGGAGTGTTGTGTCTCTAGCTGGACATGGCCATTCCCTGGGTAATGGGTCCTTTGACACTTGCCAGGAGGCTCCACACATCACCCCTCACTCCTGGCCTCTGATTGGCCTTCCCTGGCCTTGGCCTTCCCTGGCACAGCCTCTGCCTGGGAGGCCTTTAAGTGGCTGTTCCAGGAACCAGACCATTCTTGAAATTACAGAATGTTCAGATCTGTAGAGCCGCACTCTTTCTCCTTTGCGGAAGGGGAAATCATGGCTCAGGGTGCAGGGGCCTGGGCCTGGCTTAAACTACATGAAGACTAGGGACCCCATCAGGATGAGAACCCTCCAGAACCTCCCTCTTCTGTTCCATTCTTTTCTTTGTCATTTCTTGGTTGTGTGTAATACCTGTTTCCCCAATTTCTTGGGTCTCTCGTGAGAACTGGAGAGCTGATTGACCTCTCTTTCCCCCCAGGGGCTTATGGGAATTTTCCATCAGGTTGCCACAATCCAAAGGCTTCCTGGCTCCTTTATGTGTTTCACGTGCTTGTCCTCATCCGCCCACTCCAGAGGCCAGCTCTCAGATGTCTATTTTTTAAAATTTCAGAATCACCCAAAGTTGATTTTCAACCGGCACTTTTTTTATGTTTTGTTTTTTTTTGTTTGCGGTACGCGGGCCTCTCACTGTTGTGGCCTCTCCCGTTGTGGAGCACAGGCTCCGGACGCGCAGGCTCAGTGGCCATGGCTCACGGGCCCAGCTGCTCCGCGGCATGTGGGATTTTCCCAGACAGGGGCACGAACCCGCGTCCCCTGCATCGGCAGGCGGACTCTCAACCACTGCGCCACCAGGGAAGCCCCCTCAACCAGCACTTTTTAAAGGTGATACTAATAACAGTCATAGTCCTAGATACCATTATTGCTTACCTGCCTCAGGGTTTTCCCAGCTTTACCATTCACACAGCACTTTTGTGATTTCTACCCTATGTGCATTCAAGCTACGTCATTATTTACTTAACATTTTATTTATTTTTTTAAAGATTAACTATTTCTGGTTAAGGATTCTGATGACGTCTCATATTCTGTTTTGAACAATTTGTATGTACATATACGCACAAAGAGAGAATGTTAATTAAAGTTGTTATTTTTTCAACTTCTTTTTTTTAAATTTTTTTGGCTCCTTTGGGTCTTTGTTGCTGAGTACGTGCTTTCTCTAGTTGTAGCCAGCAGGGGCCACTTCTCGTTGCGGTGCACGGGCTTCTAATTGTGAGGGCTTCTCGTTGCAGAGCACAGGATCTAGGCACACAGGCTTCAGTAGTTGTGGCTCATGTGCTCTGGAGCACAGGCTCAGTAGTTGTGGCACACAGGCTTAGTTGCTCCGTGGCATGTGGGATCTTCCCGGACCAGGGCTCGAACCCATGTCCCCTGCATTGGCAGGCGGATTCTTAACCACTGCGCCACCAGGGAAGTCTCTATTTACTTAGCATTTAAAAAGTTACCTTCTTACCTTTTTTACTTAAATGTATTTTAAAAGAAACTACATAACCACCAAAAATGGAAGCCCACAACCACATGTCATAATTAGAAAATAACTGTAAAAAGAAACACCTAACTAAAACTTTGAGTCCACCTGTGCATTATCTATGACAACTTTGTCTATTAAGAGTCATAGGTGTTTAGGCTTCCCTGGTGGTCCAGTGGTTAAGACTCCGCGCTTCCACTGCATGGGGCGCGAGTTAGATCCCTGGTTGGGGAAGTTCTGCGTGCCTCAACATGCGGCCAAAAAAAAAAAACAGTCATAGGTGTTTACACTTGGGGAAAAAACAAAAAACAGTTGCTCACGAGCCAAACACTGTGCCAGGAGCTTTGCATACATGGGAGACGGCCTCATTGTAATTACCTGGGAGTTAAAGAAAATATTGCTTCCTGGCTCCCTCTCCCTGATTCTGATTTCACTGGTCTGGGGTATAGCTTGGGCACTGGGACTTTGAAACATGATTTGAGCTTGCAGTGAAGTTTGAGAATTGCATTTATGAAAGATGGTCACAGCAAGAGTTCCCACCCCACATGCTCTCCTTACAGTATGCCCTTGACCTCCCCTCCATCAAATGGGAGACACGGGACTATGTCTCTTCCTTCTGAACGTGGGAGGACTTCTACAACCATGTCTTCTTGACTGACAGAGGACAGCGGAAGTGGTGCTTTCATGAAACACCATGCGCTTCTATCTTGCTCCCGGTGGTTCTTGGACCCCAGCCACCCTGCTGTGAGGAAGTCCAAGATAAGCACACATGAAAGATGATATAGAAAGGTCACATATTGTTGTTGTTCTGGCCTTCGGTCCAACTGAAGTCCCAGCTGAAAGCCATCCCCAACCGCCAGACACGTGAGTGAAGGGAGCCTGCAGATGGGTCCAGCCCCAGCCGTCAAGTCACCTCCAGCAACTGAATCTTCCCAGATGAGGCCTGAGATATTGTGCAGCAGAGACAAGCCACCTCCAATTCCCAACCTGCAGAAACTGGGAGCATAACTAAATGGTTGTTTCACACCATTATGTTTGGGGATGGTTTGTTACACAGCCACAGTGACTGGACCAGCCTTAGAGTCCCCCAGACCCATGTCCAGATCCGGCCTGCAAACTTGGCTGTGACCTGGGACAAGTTATTGTTTACCCTGCATCTTAATTTCCTCATCTGTAAACACTCACCTCCCAGAATGGTGTTTTATTGTTGTTGCTGCTGTTGTCTGTTTTTTGGTTTTTCTGCGGCTTGCAGGATCTTAGTTCCCTGACCAGGGATTGAACCTGGGCCCGGGCCCTCGGCAGTGAAAGCAGCAAAAGCCTGGAGTCCTAACCACTGGACCGCCAGGGAATTCGCACCTCCCGGAATGGTTTTGAGAATGCAAGGAAACTGTGTTTTTCAAGCACTGAGCAGGGTACCCGAAAAAAACCTTAAAAGGGCGGCACAGTGGCAGCAGAAAGCGTGGGCTCCGGGCCCAGACTCCATGGGTTCAAGTCCCAGCTCTCTTACCGTCTCTGTCTGACCTTGGGCTAGTTACCTGACCTTTCTATGCAACCGTTTCCCCTGGTGTAAAATAGGAGTGCCAATAACATTCAATATAGGATTGTTGCTGTGATTGGGTTAATGCTGTGAAATGCATAGGAAGCATCATGTGAGTGCGCTATTAAAACAAGCAGACAGAAACATAGGCCAGGTGTGCAAGAAATGTGATCTGTCTGTTGTTTAATTGAATTGATATTTCCTGTTCCTTTTCTGCTGGTGGCAGGTGTTTGAAGGGGTCAGTTTGTGTTTTTCTCTCTCCTTTTCCCAGGGCTCCCAGTAGCAGAGTCGAGAAGGGGCATGGATCCTCTTGGCCTTGACCTCCTCTGTACACTGGCATCTGCCAAGACGTCCCCCCTTCTGCCTTCCTGTCCTTTCTGTCTGTTTTTTTTTTTTCTTGGCTACGTTGGGTTTTCATTGCTGCGCGCGGGCTTTCTCTAGTTGGGGTGAGCGGGGGCTGCTCTTCATTGCGGTGCGCGGGCTTCTCATTGTGGTGGCTTCTTTTGTTGCACGGGGCACGGGCTCTAGAGCTCAGGCTCAGTAGTTGTGGCACACGGGCTTAGTTGCTCCACAGCATGTGGGATCTTCCTGGACCAGGACTCGAACCCGTGTCCCCTGCATTGGCGGGCGGACTCTTTACCACTGCACCACCAGGGAAGCCCCCTTTCTGTCTGTTCTTTACTGTCAGCCCACACAGCCCCTCCTCTTGGTCTGTGTGCTCTGGGCCGCCTCACACAGCCTTTGTGTCACACTGGGGTGTAGAGGCACTGCTGGGGTCTGTTCACCTGGAAAACGGGGTACAGTTCCTTCCATCCTCAGATCTCACCAAACTCTTCAGGACAGGCAGGACACAGGCACCCTTTCTTAAAGACACATCTGTTCTAAGATCTCTCTGTGTCCTTTCCAAATTCCTCCTTCCTCCTTGACTTGGGGAGTATTTTAAAATTTGCCCACTCCCCACCCCATCCACCTTGCTCTTGTGTCCTCGTGATTCTCTGTGCCTTGAGTCCCCTAAGGCTGTTGAACTAAAAAGGAAACTTCAGTGACATCATTTTACTGTAGCCATGAATGTCCTCCCTCAGTAATGGGATGAGTGTAAAGGAAGAGGGGGAAAACTCCACCTTGATTTGTAGATTAAAATATTAGGGCTTCCCTGGTGGTGCAGTGGTTGAGAGTCTGCCTGCCGATGCAGGTGACATGGGTTCGTGTCCCGGTCCGGGAAGATCCCACGTGCTGCGGAGCGGCTGGGCCCGTGAGCCATGGCCGCTGAGCCTGCGCGTCCGGAGCCTGTGCTCCACAACGGGAGAGGCCACAACAGTGAGAGGCCCGCGTACCGCAAAGAAAAAATAAATAAATAAATAAATAAAAAATATATATATTATATAGCCACAATGACTTTTATTATCACACTGAATATTTACCAAAGCCCTGTGGAAGGGAAAAGACTTGGGTCATGGGTTCACCACCTGTCACAGGCTGAGCCAGGAGTAGACCAGGTGTGCTGACAACCACACCCAAGCTTTCTAGAGTTCTGTGGTCTTCAGGGAGTCTGGGGGGAGCAAGAAAAGAAGCATGAGCACCTCACCACCCGCCCCCACCGATCCCCTGAGCAAGCAGCCAGCCTTGGCAAAGGAGACCATTCCCCAGAGGCTGGACTCGGAACCCAGATCTCTGCACCTTCTTTTCTTTGTAAAACAAGTTCTCTTTGCTTTTCTGATTACAAAAGCAGCTGATGCTATGGAACAGAAGATAACCCCTAACCTCTTGTTCCGTCCTCTTGACCAAACATGTTCTCCTTCCAACTTTGGCAAAACACTTAAGTTATAAAATTAATCACTTTGTGGAATGTTTGCACCAGCTCTGTGCAACCTTATCCTGTTCTCTCTTTTCAGGACAATAGTTTGGAGAGTTGTCATTTTAACTGTTTAAGGAAAGAATCATTTATTCATTCGACAAATATTTCTTGAGCCAGAGAATATTCTAAAAGCTATGGATACCCTGGTAAGTGAGCTCTTTTCTCATGAAATTTACATTGTAGTGGGGACAGACAAACGATCACAAGTGAACAAACAAAAACAAGAATTTCGTCCGGCTTGTGCAATTTAAAACGCCTTGGTTGGGCTTCCCTGGTGGCGCAGTGGTTAAGAATCCGCCTGCCAATGCAGGGGACACGGGTTCGAGCCCTGGTCCAGGAAGATCCCAAATGCCGCGGAGCAACTAAGCCCGTGCGCCACAACTACTGAGCCTGCGCTCTAGAGCCCATGAGCCACAACTACTGAAGCCTGTGTGCCTAGAGCCCGTGCTCTGCAACAAGAGAAACCACCGCAATGAGAAGCCTGTGCACCGCAACAGAGAGTAGCCCCCGCTCGCTGCAACTAGAGGAAGCCTGCGCGCAGCAACAAAGACCCAACGCAGCCAAAAATAAATAAATAAAAATAACAAACAAACAAAACGCCTTGGTTAAGGAAAGCCTCACGGAGAAGGTGGCATTGAAGCAAAGACCAGAAAGAAGTTAGGGAGTGATTCATGCTAAAATTCCTGTTTATTTCCTTCAGAGCACGTAGTACCATCTGACATACTGTATATTTACTGATTAATTTATTGTTTAGAGTTAGGGGAGGGGAACACTGGCAGCTAAGAAACCTGAAGCCATAGAGAACAAACTTGTGGTTGCCAAGCGGGGGGAGGCGGGAAGGAGAGGGATGGACTGGTAGTCTGGGGTTGGTAGATGTGAACTATTACATTTAGAATGGATAAACAAGGTCCTACGTATAGCACAGGGAACTATATTCAATATCCTGTGATAAACCATAATGGAAAAGAATGTATGTCTGTGTATAACTGAGTCACTTTGCTGTACAGCAGGGATTGGCACAGCATTGTCAATCAACTATCCTTCAATAAAAATAAATAAGTAAGAAACCGGAGGCAATGAGAAGGGCTGGAGGCTGAGTGACCACAAGCAGAGGGTGAGGGTTGGCAGGGCCCTAGGGGCCAGGCAGGTAGGCCTAAGTGTCCTCTTTTCTGCTATGTCTCACCCACCCTCCCTGCAGTCAGGAGCTGCCGCCCCACTCCGTGGAGGAGACACGCCATCTCCACCAGGAGTCTCTGTGGTCATTGTCAGAAGCCCTGTCTGTCACCATCCTTCTTACCATGGCTCCCAGCTGCCCCTTTGACCCAGTCCATATTCTTGAGTGTGGCATTCCAGGACCTCCATCACCTACCTGCGTCTTAGTGTAAGTGCCCTCTGGTTCCCCTGCTTCAGAGCTGGTACCTGGCACTAAGTAGGTGCACAATAAATATTCGCGAATCAATGCGTCAGAAATAGTCTCGCTTAGCACAGGGAACTATATTCAATATCTCGTAATAAACTATAACGGAAAAGAATCTGAAAAGGTGGGACCTCAGGGCTGGGCCTCTTGCTGTGCCTCATCTCCGGGCCTGGTTTCTGTTTTCTGGTCCCTCTTCATTCCTTTGTTTATTCATTATAGGTCATATGCACTAGGGGTTAAGAGTATGGACTCTTGTGACTATAGTTGATTACACTGTATTGTATAATTGAAATTTGCTAAGAGAGTATAACTTACATGTTCCCCTCTACACACACACACACAAAGATAAGTATGTGAGGTGATGGATGTGTTAATTAACTCGATGGGGGTAATCCTTTCACAATGTAAATGTATGTCAGATCCTCACGTTGTATGCTTTGTTATCTTTTTTCTTCCAATTTTATTGAGATACAACTGCATACAACACTGTGTAAGTTTAAGGTGTACAGCGTCATGATTTGACTTACATACATCATGAAATGATCGCCACAATAAGTTTAGTGAACATCCATCATCTTATATAGATACAAAATTAAAGAAATAGAAAAAAATTTTTTGTTGTGATGATTGTTGTACACTTTAAATAACTTATAATTTTATTTGTCAATTATAACTCAATAAAGCTGGAAGAAAAAAAAAGAGTGTGTACTCTCAAGCCATACTGTTTTGTTTCAAATTTCAGTTCTGTTACTGTCATTTAACCTCAGTTTCATCCTCTGTGAAATGGATTGTTTTGAGGATTACATATTTTATGCATGTTAAGCCTTTAGAACAGTGTCTGACATACAGAGAAGTCTCAGTAAATGCTAACTGCTATACCAGGCAGTAGAGTATAGTGGTTAAGAAAGCCAGATGGGGGCCTCCCTGGTGGCACAGTGGTTAAGAATCCACCTGCCAATGCAGGGGACACAGGTTCAAGCCATGGTCCAGGAAGATCCCACATGTCATGGAGCAACTGAGCCTGTGCTCTAGAGCTGGCGAGCTGCAACTACTGAGCCCATGAGCCACAACTACTGAAGTCCGTGTGCCTAAAGCCCATGCTTTGCAACAAGAGAAGCCACCACAATGAGAAGCCCACACACAGCAATGAAGAGTAGCCCCCGCTCACCACAACTAGAGAAAGCCTACGTGCAGCAACGAAGACCCAACACAGCCAAAAATAAATTAATTAATTTAAAAAAAAGAAGAAGAAAAGAAAGCATGGGGAATTTCCTGGTGGTCCAGTGATTAAGACTCTGCACTTTCACTGCAGGGGGGGGGTGGGTTCAATCCCTGGTCGGGGAACTAAGATCCCCACATGCCCCACGGTGTGGCCAAAAAAAAAAAAAAAAAGCCAGACATCCTGGGTTTAAATCCCAGAGCTGCCATTTACTAGCTCTGTAACCTTGGGCACAAAATCTTAACTTCTCCGGGCCTCAGTTTCCTCTTCTGCATGAAATGAACACGAATAATAATACCTACAACACAGGGTTATTGTGAGAATTAAATGAGCCAATAGTTGAAAAGTGTCTGGCCTATATAAGCATTTGATTAAATTTTGATTACAATTTTATTCCATTTAGTGTAAGCTCCATGAAGCCAGAACTTTCAGTCGGCTTCATTCACTGCGTATCTCTAATGCCTAGAACAATGCCTGGGATATGCTGAGCTGCGCAGTAAATATTGACCAAAAGCAGCTACGCTGTTTTCACTCTGTTCTTCTCCCTGAAGTGCTCTCTCCACTGGATCTGACACAGTGCTCTTTCTACTACATAATACTATTTGACTCTGTCATGATTTTTAAAATCTAGTCTGTGATTTTTGACATTGGAAATCAACAGTGAAGGTAGATCCAGGCAGGAGAGGGGACATAGGCTACGAGTGGCAGAAACACAATTCAAAATAGCTGAAGCAAAAAAGAGGATTGGCTCGTGAAACTGAACATTTCAGAATTAATTGCTTCAGGAGTGTCTGGATCCAGGAGCTCAAAGTAAGTCATCATCAAGACTGTCAGCTCCTTCTGCAGCTCTCAGCTCTACTTTCCCATGCATTGACTCCAGTCTGAGGCAGCATCTTCCCTCATGGCAGACTCAGCTTCACAACCTTCCAGTTTAGTCATCTCCGCCAAGAGAAAGCCTCTTTCCTGACAGTAAGTCCAGCAAGTGCCTCTCAGTGTGTTGTGTACCCATCCTCGAATCCTTCATTGTAGTGAGAGGCGTGGGGTACCCTGACTGGCTGGGCCTGCGTCATGTGCCCACCACGAGGGTTAGGGCTGTCAGCCTCAGGGAGAGAGGATGGATAATTCCCCAAAGGAAAATCCAGATACTTTATTATATTTTTTAATTTAAAAAGAAAGAATAAAAAATAATTAATTTTTTTTTTAAATAAAAGAATGGTGGACAGGTGGAAACGACAGACGTCAACTGCATCCCGAGCGAGGCTTTTCTCTCCTTATCCTCGTACCCAGTCGCCAGTTGACAATCTTTGCTTTATGAGCTCTTAATATATATATATATATGGCCGTGCAGCCTGTGTGACTTTAGTTCCCAGACCAGGGATTGAACCCATGTCCCGGCTGTGGAAGCGTGGAGTCCTAACCACTGGACCGCCAGGGAATTCCCAATGAGCTCTCAATATTAATAGCACTTTCCAGTTTCATGAGCACCAGAGCACATGTTCATGTGTCCTCTTTCTCTGGGAGAAAGGTATTGCTATGCCCACTCTCCAGGTGAAGAAATGAAGGCCAAAGAGTGGTTGCCAGTGTCTCCCAGTAAGTTACAAAGTGCTCTGCTTTATCGTGCCCTCTCTGGTTTCACATCAGGTCAGTCTGCTGGGCTAGGCAGCTGCCTCTGTGGGCAAGGACCAGGGTTCCCACACCTTAACATTCAACCCTAATTCTGTCTTCCCCTCTCCAACCTCAGAGCAGAAGTATGGAAGGAGTGGACGTTGTTCAGACCAACACTGCCAACAGGACCCAGACGGCTGATAAGCTGGGTGGATGCTCAATGTCTGGAGAAGACTCTAGGAGTTCGGGAAGGGCCTGGAATATGTAGAAAAATTGAAAGGCTAAGAGACTAACATCTATATCTTCGGGTTGTAACAGGGTCTTAGTGTAGGTGGGAATGAGATTGGACAGTTCTCAGAGACATAGAATGAAGGCGGCATTTATGAGATGTTGAGACCTGAAGGAGGGACGAGGAGCCAGTTATTTGGAGAGCTGAGGGAAAAGTATTCTAGGCAGAGGGAACAGCAGGTACAAAGGCCCTGAGGTAGACATGTGCCTGGTGTGTTTGTGGGGCAGCCAGGAGAACAGAAGAGGTCAATGGGAGGGATCACGGTGACACTGTAAGCCACTGGAAGGGCTTTTGCTTTCACTCAGGGTGAAATGAGGAGCCATGGGAATCAGTGAATCAGTTGTGCAGTTAGCCTGTTGGGACCCAGGATCAAAACTGAGGTAGAAGGAAGAAAAGTGGGTGAGCAGAAACATATATGTTGTATACATTCTTTTGCTCAGATCAGATGGTACATAAAAATATAAGCTGTGAGTGTGTTCCATTCCTGGGGAGTGAACTGGGGGGCTCAAACGCAGGGTTCAGGATAAGCAAGGGACACAGCAGTCAGGGGTGGCTGAGACCCCAAGGAGGCTGCCAGGTGAGGGCCCCCGGATTGGGTGGGGCCCAGTGTCA
This sequence comes from Globicephala melas, assembly GCF_963455315.2. Classification (NCBI taxonomy): domain Eukaryota; kingdom Metazoa; phylum Chordata; class Mammalia; order Artiodactyla; family Delphinidae; genus Globicephala; species Globicephala melas. The sequence continues at coordinate 16,410,780 of NC_083328.1, forward strand.
GCCTCAGAGCTTAGGGCTGCTGGAGGACCTGGTGTCTGCCCGGGGCCTGCCTGCCTCTCTCAGACACCTGTCAGGGCCTGGCCTGGGGCTCAGCCCGGAGCCTGTCTCCATTCCAAGTCCTCTCCATAGGGAGGCTTGATGAAGCCCCACCCAACTTAGGAAATGAGTCCCAACCAATGGTCCTGAGAGCTGAGGCTGTCCACACTGTGGCCCAGGGCCTAATTGGCTTTTTCCCTGAGGCGTCTGCTTCTGGCCGGAACTCTGCTCTGATGCATGTCTCTGGGTTACCAGGTGCCTTCTGCCTGGGGTCCCCCACCTGCACCCTGTACCTATCCGAACTTCCTAAGCTCTAACTGTAGCCTCTTCTTTACCCTCTTCCTCCAACACTCCTTTGGCTTTTCTTTGCCCATTGATGACAACCATCCCAAGTATTTATTAATGACAACTAGCATTTCTTGAGAGCTTCCTTGTGGGTCAGGCCTTATACTAATACCAATAGCTAAAACCTACGGTCTTACCACGTGCCAGCCCCTGTTCCAAGCACTTTATAAACAATAGCTCATTGAATCCTCTGAACAGTCTTATGAGTTTGGATTATTTTTCTCATGTTATAGATGATGAACCTAGGCACAGAGAGGTTAATTAACTTGTGTAAGATCACACAGCCACTCAGTGGCAGTGCCAGTCATTTATACGCATAATCATCACAGCTGTGCTATCTGGCTGGTAAGAGTAGTGTCCCCCGCCGGGTAGAGGAGCCAAGCACAGGGAGGTTTCCTGCCTTGACCAAGGTCACCCTGGGAAGTGCTGGAGCTGTGAAAGGTCTGTCTGACTCCCCAGTGGGGCCCTGACCCTTCAAGCCCTGTACCTTCCCAATTTTGCCTTCACATCTGGGCTGAGAGGTGGGCAGGGCTGGGATCGCGGGCCTCATTTTCCAGATGGGGAAACTGAAGCCCAGTGTGCTCAGGCAGAGCAGAGCCGGGACTTGCACCGGGACTTTTCACCCCCAGGCTGGTGTTTTTTTTCTCTGCAGCCCTGCCTCAGGAACTCTCTTCCTGGCACTCAACAGACCTGGCTTCCCACCTTCTCCTCACACCCTGCAAAGCTCAGTCTTCCTGCCCCTGCATTCCTGTGTCATTTACATAGAACACCCAGCGATGAACATCTAGTCCCTGGCAAGGTGCCCCCTGCACTCCCTTTCTCTCAGCCCTCCGCGCACTGCACGTGCCTGCCTGGGTTTGAGAGTGCGGGGGGGGGGGGGGGGGGGCGTAGGAAAAAAGAGGTGGGACCGAGTGTGAGAAACCCTTTTCCCCTTCCAGGCTCCTCCCGCCCTGCCCCTGCAACCCCAGGGTCAGTAGTCCCATAAGAGACGCTGTATTTAGAGGCGGCCCCCAAGCTGGGTGGAAGGGGGTGGGGCACCCAAGCTGCCTTGCTGCCGCCTTGCGTGCGCGCTGCAGAATAAACCCTAGGTGTGGTGTGCAGCAGGGCGCATGCGTACAATGGGTCCAGTGATTAGGGCTGGGACACGGGGCTTTATTCACCTCTGCTCTCCTGGGAGCGGGTGGGAGCTGTGCCTAGCCTCAGGGACCTCATCACTCGTGTTTGGGAGACTCAGAGGTGTGGCCCCAGCTCCAGCCTGGCCTCACCTCCCCCCAGCCTTCCCACCTTCACTGAAGCCCATCTTAGTTTCACCGAGGGGTTAGATCTGGAAGCTGAGATCATGGGGCCCAGGGATTCCCCTTGCCAGCCCAAGCTGAAAATGAGGGACTGGAGTTCCAGTCTTCATTCTGTCACTGATCTGCTGTGTGACCTTGAACAAGACTTCCCCTCCCTGATTCCATCCTGATGTCACATCTGAGGCTCCTAACTTCTGCTTCCTGAACTCAGGATTCCCATGCAACCCCATGGAGTGCCCCACACGGCCAGAGCTGTAACAGGGCTTGGAAAATAATCAGAAAAATTGGTGGATGGTTCCTCTCTCTGTCTCTTTTTAATCATCTGGGTTTTAATTTCTCTATGTAATAATAGTGGCAGCATTTGAAAATTGTGATCACTTTCCGATGAGGAAACTGAGGTCCAGAGTAGGCTAGTGACTCACGTGAGGTCACCAGAAGGGTTAGCTGCACACCGGAGTCTACAGCCCTTTTCAGGCTGTTCTCACCCCTCACCACATCCCTTCCATTTCCTGCTGGCCCCAACCCAAGCCTCAGCCTACTAGCCAAGATCCACTTGTGGAAACAGGCCCGGGGGGGCAGAGATGGGCCAGGCCCATCCTCTAAGGATATGGACAGAGGCTGGCACTGCCCTCACTGACCCTCTGGCTTTTTGCCAAGGATCTAAGATCGTCAACCCACAGCCATGCAAAGCAGCCCAGGTGCCTCCTTACCCCCCTCAGCCCCTGACTGAAGCCTTGGACAGACTGGGAGAAAGCTGACTGTGAGACTTCAGGACTCTGGCTGCTCCCAGACCCGCTGCTCCATGCAGGCAATTTACAGCTCACCAGCCATGAGCAGAACCTGGATGAGACACTTGTGGCAGAAGATAGATTTGTTCAATGATTTATTGAGAACCTGCTGTTGTTAGCTACTGGGGATACATCAGCTCACAGAACAGGCAAAAATTCCCATCTTTGTGGAACGCATATTCTAGTGCATGGAGACAGACCAAAAAAAAAAAAAAGAGAGAGAGAGAGAGAGAAAGAAAATGTTCAATATCTAAAAATGTTTGATATCTAAAATGCTATGTAGAAAAAAATAATGCAGGGAAGGGGATAGAGAGTTCCAGGGGCAGGGCTGCCCTTTTTCAGGGTAGTCAGTGAAGACCCCATTTATAAAGGAGATATTTGAGCAGAGTAATAAGGAGAGAGTGAGCTTTGCAGATATGAAGAAGAGTGTCCTAGGCAGAAGAAACAGCAAGAGCAAAGGCCCTGAGGCAGGAGCATGAATGGAATGTTCTAGGAGCAAGGAGAAGGCCAATATGGCTGGAGAGGTATGAGTGAGGATAGAGTAGGCAAGATAAAGAAATGTGAAATGTCCATTGGAGACAAGATTTATGGCAGGAAGGGATGAGCCACTCAGGGGAGAAAGCCCATGCCAAGGGGTCTGGACACAGAGAAGGCTGGGGAAAGAGAACTCTGGAGAAAGCAGTGAGGGCATTCTAGGCAGGGAGACCAGCTTGTGCAAAGGCAAACAAGCAGTTGGTGGAGCAGGGAGAGGGCTGAGGCACGAGGCTGGAGGAGTCAGCTGCAGCCAGACTGAGAAGGGCTGAGAAGCAGCAAAGGCTGGGAGGTCTCTGAGAAGGTTGGGAAGGCCAGGAGGTTGTAGTCAGAGAGTGGGAGATGGGGTTCAAAGTTTGAAAGGTAAAGCAGTTCTGGATGATGGCAAAGAGTCAGGAGCGGCTATGGTCGGAGGGGTGAGTGGGTGGCCATGCCTCCTGGACAATGGCAGGACTTGGGGATGTGAGGAAGACCAGCCAGGGCCTCTGCCTGTCCTCACCATCAGTCTGAGGATGGATGGGACCCCCCCCATTGAGGAGCACCAGCTGCATGGCATGTGGGGGAATGGGATGCCGCCACTGGGGGGCACTGTAACGGAAACTGGTCTGGGCTAGGCAGGTGCCAGCCGCTCTTCCTTTTCCCTCTCCTCCTGCAGCCCTCTGGGATTGCTCCCCCGCTGGTGCTGGTACTTCCCTGGCAGTTGGTCCCAGGCGGCCCTGCCCAGGCACGGCTGAGGAGGTAGGGTATAGGAAGGGGAAGCCCCCTTGGTTTCTGTCTCACGGCAGGGACCCAGCAGGGAAACCCCATGGGTCCTAAAAGGAAAGTGGCAGCAGTGGGCTTGGGGGAAGACCAAGAAACCCCCATCTTCTCCCTGAAGATGGGAAATCTAGGGTGGGGCTGAGGGCGAGGCTGTGCTGGAAGGAAGATCTGTAACCGGCCCTGACGGCCCCTGACAGCCGTCTACAGAGCAGAAACACCAGAACTATTCTGGGACCTGGCTGAGCCCTGATCCTGACCTCACAGAAGCCCAACCTGGCCACAGACTGAGCCCTGACCCTGGTCATCAACTGAGCTCTCATCGCAGCCCAAGCCTGAGTCCTGACCTGAGTCACAGGCTCAGTCGGAACCTTGGCCGCAGACTGAGGTCTGGGCCCCATTTGGCTTGAGCTCTAAGCCCAATCCTAACTGGCCCCTTGCAGAGCCCCCAGGTCATTGATAGCTCTGACCCCAAACACAGGCAGAGGCAGGATGTTGGTCCCAGACAAAGCTCTGAGTCCAGCCCTAGACCAAGTCCTGATCATAGTTATAGACTGAACGCTAATCCTAGATCTGCCTCTGGCTGAAGTCTGAGCTTGGCCCTGAATGAACGTGTTCTCATCCAGCCCTGACCCTGACTATAGACTGAACTCTGACTCTGCCGAGACTGAGACCCCACGGCCTCACACAAAACCCCATCCCAGCTACCCACTGAGCCCTGACTTCCCTGGCACTCCCTCCCTCAGCCATCTGGTAAACCAGAAGAGAGTAAGGATGACTCAAAACCCCAAGTCCCCTCTAATGGGCAATCCCCTTACCTGGCCATCCGTCTTTTGAAGGACAGTGAGCTGGTGATGGCACTAGGATGATGATGACAAAGAAGAGAAACAGGAGGGGGTTAGAGTCTCTGGGATCTAGCAGCAAGCAGAGCAGGGTGGCTCACCCAAGAGTGGGGAAGTGAGGGCAGGGCTGGACCTGGTAGAGCAGCAGGGAGTCAGGAGCTGCGATTGACCGAAACCCCAGCTTCCCACCACCCTCACTGCACCTCCCACCCCCTCTGGGAAGGGAAATTACATTTCCCCATTTTAGCAAGGGGTGGTGAGAGGGAAGACTGAGTGAACACAAAGCCGAAAGTACAAGCAGGACGGAAAGTGAAACCGGGCGCAGCCCCCAGTATAAGACTCCCCCTGCCCGGGAGATGGCTGTCCAAAGAGGCTGGCCCCACCATGGGCCAGACGGCAGGCGACATTGGCTGGCGTGAGTTTGAGGCCAGGGCTGGGGCAGAGGGGTGGGGGGCCTGGCTGAGACTGGGCAGAGGATGGGTGAACTTGCCTGCTGTGGATGGGCGCCAAGGGCTGAGGTGCTACTATGTGGGCAAGACTAAGGATACAGGATACAGCTGACTGGAGGATGGGAGTGAGACAGGCATAAACTGGGGAGAGGGGATGGGGCAGAGGGGTAGTGATCAAGCCAGGGCTGGGCAGAGGATGGGGCAGGGCAGGTTGGCTGGCATGAACGGGGGGACAGCGTTCTGCAGAAGGGTGGAAGTTTGGTGAGGGCTGGGCTGAGGATGGGAAGAGTTGACTGGCATGAATGGGGAGAGTCGGGCAGGCGCTCTGACCAGGACCAGGAGCATAGATGAAGCGTTTATTTGGGGTGGATGAGCAGGGGCCAATCAGCTTGGCTGAGAACTGGGTCTGGCTAGAGGAAAAACAGTCGGAGCAGGGGGCTGGGGCCAAGGAGTCGGCAGCCTAACTGGGTCAAGGGTCTGCAGTTTGAAGCTTGGGAGGAGGTCCAAGCTACAGATGGTGGCTGAAGAGCTCAGAGGCTGGAAAGAGAGCTCTAGACAGAGGAGCCGATGGTAGGGTCGGGGTAGGGACCAAGGGCTGAAAGACGGGGACAGAACCTTCAAAGGCCGGGCGAAAGCCCCAGGATTGGCTGCAGAGGGGAAGGAGAAACCAAGGGAAGGGTCTGGGGGCTCCAGAGCTCAGGCAGAAAGCAGGGGGTCAGTAAGAGACGGCACAGCTCAGTTCTGGGTGGGCAATATCCACCAGGGCCTCGGGGTGCCCACCCATAGAGCTAGGAAGAACCCCAGTCTGCCTTAAGTCTCCAGGGTGCCACAGCGGACCCCAAGCCAGGGAGCCTGAATGCTAGATTGCAGGCATGACCCACCACCTGTGTTAAGTCCATGGGCGTAGTGGAAGCGCCCAGAATCTCCCCTTAGTCTTTACTGAGAGTACATTTCGAGGAGCAGAGCCCAGGGCTTAGAGATCAAGGATGGATAGGAAAGAGGCATGGAGAGAAGGGGGGGCAGGAACAGACTTCAACTTAGTGACCAGTTTTGGTTTGGGTTTCGAGAAGAATTGTGTAACTCCCTAGTGATTGCTAGATTTCCTCTCCCTGAAGAAGACACAGCCCTCTTCCCAGAGCTCCAGCCCCACTGCCCCTCTTCCCTCTTTCCAGGAAATGCAGGGCAGGAAGCACTTTCAGAAATCAGCCAGTCTGACTCCCCCATTTTACAGATGGGAGCCTGAGGCACAGAGATAAGACGTGACTTGTTCAAGGGAAGAACCCAAATGAGAAACAGGTTCAGCCTCCCATTCCAGACCCTCCTCCCTCTCCTGGCACCCCGTGTTCCTCCCAGCCTGCAGAGTGATCTACCTGCCTTGGGGGAGGCTGGACCAATCTGTCCTTCTGACTCCCCGGGATAGAGCCTCAGCATCATCAGCCCACCCCTGGGGCCCTGGTTCAGGTCATCAGAGCCGCCTGGCTGAGCCCGGGGAATCCTTGGCAGAACAGACCGTGCCCACGCCAGGGGAGGTGGCGGTCTCCTCTGAGTTCCCTGGGGGAAGCATGCAGGCTCTGCATTTGGGCAGATCTGGAATCCAGTCCTGGTCCCCTCACCCTCTGGCTATGTACCCTTGGGCAAGTCAACCTTACTGAGCCTCACTTTCCCCATCTGCAAAATAGGGAGAATAATAGCACCCAGGCTGCCACATACCCTCGTGCAGTTTGTTCACTGAGAAAGACACTTGGCCGAGGGAGATAGTGGGGTTCAAGATGCAGCCCGAGATCCGCTTGCAAAGGCGGGCACTCTGTGCAAGACTGTGTCTGCCTGGGGGAAGGGGCACTTTCCTTTCACTGTACAGAGATGCCATATGGTGTCTCAACAGCTTGTTAGTGGTTTTGAGGGGTCAGTGAGATGACACACAGAGCGTGCCTGTAGTCCCTTCCCTTTCCTGAGTTCTTTTCCAGCTCTTCCCCTCATCTTGCCCGCCCCCTCCTCATTGCTCCAGGGGTCAGCCTTTTGCTACTCTCCTTGCTCCTGGCTCGAGCTGGTGTCTGGGGATTCCCGAGGCCCCCAGGGAGGCCCCTCCGGAGCCTGCAGGAGTTGCAGAGGGAGTTCAAGGTCAGCCTGCATCTCTCCAGGAAGCTGCTCTCCGAGGTTCGGGTCCAGGCCCGTGACTTTGTGAGTCTCCCTAATGCAGCTGGCTCTGGGGATGGGAAGATCCCCAATCCCCTCGGGCCCCCACTAAAAGACCTTGCCCCATAGGCTGAATCTCACCTGCCAGGAGTGAACCTGGACCTTCTGCCCCTGGGAGAGCAGCTCCCCAACGTTTCCCTGACCTTCCAGGCCTGGCGTGGCCTCTCTGTGAGTGGCGGACTGGCGGGGTGGGACAGGCAAACTGGCAATAAGGCTGGGCTGGGGGGATGGAGATAAAGTTGGGGATTGAATTGAAGATGGATTTGGGGATAAATTGAGGGAGAGAATCTGGATGAGGCTGGGTAGGTCACTGAATATAAAGATGAGGCTGGAATAAAGAAATGGCGTTAGGAAGAAGGTAAGAATGAAGCTGAGCAAGGAAAGATGTGGGGATGGGAACAGAATGGGGTTGGGGTTAGAGGTTAGTATGGAGGAGGCGTGGAGCTGGTGTTACGAGTGAGAATGGTAAGAGGTTAGGGATGGGAAGAAGATTGGGGATGAGAGTGAAAATGAAGTGGGGGATAGAGAAAGAATGGGGATCGCTGGTGAGGATGGGAATGGAATGGGGTTGGGTAGAGTTGGAGATGGGATGGAGAGATGGTGACATTGAGGCTGGACACAAGAAAGAGGGATGGAATTGGGATAAGCATGGGAACAAGGATGGGAAAGAAGTTGAAGACAGAATGAAAACAAGTGAGGAGATGGAGATGGGGCGGGGCGGTAGAGAAGGGAATGGAATGGGGTTGTGGGTAGAGAGTGACAGAAGGATGGAGATGGGGTTGGGGGTTGGAGATGAGCTCGGGTGTGACTGAAAATGAGGTTGGAAAAGGAGATAGGATAGAGATCAGACACAGTGGAGATGGGAATGGTGATGAACATAGGAAGGGAGTAGAGATGGAGATGTGGTTAAGGATGAGAATAGATATGGGGACGGAATGGGGATTGGAGTTCATGCTGGGAATGGGACCCAAATACAGAAGAGGTTGGGTTTGAAGTGGGTCATCCTTGGCCTGCAGGCCTTTCCTGATGCCTTCCCTCCCCTTCCACAGGCCCCAGAAAGACTCCGCTTCCTCTCCATGACACTTCACCCCTTCCATACCCTGTTGGGAGGGCTGGGGAGCCAGGGGTTCTGGACCAGTTCAGAGAGGTTGCAGCTGTGGGCCATGAGGCTGGATCTCCGAGATCTGCAGCAGCATCTCCGCTTCCAGGTAGAGTGCCCACCCACCCTCCTCGACCCCCAGAGATGAACACTCAAAATTGAGGCTCATTGGTTCCCTTTGAAAACACCCCCTGCCCAGAGGTAGGATAAGTCTGGAAGGAGATGCTCCAGGTCCTCTGAGTGTGTGTGTGTGTGTGTGTGTGTGTGTGTGTGTGTAGGTGTACCAGGTCCTACCTCTGCCCCCTGAACCTCTGCCTTCTCTTGGGGTCTTGGTCTTAAATGAGAGAAGCCAGGACAGCATCTGGCATCAGCAGGCCCTACAGCAAACAAAGCACGTTCCCTTCTCCCTCATCCTCTGACATCACCAGATTCTCCTGAACATTTCAAAGGGAAACAGGAATTTTACCCTTAATAAAAGAATCGAAAATGAAAACAGCATAAAAACTAACCATATCACCTTTCTGCCCATTTCTGATCTTAAGACGACGTTTAAGAGAGGAACTTCCAGTTCCCTGGTGGCCTAGTGGTTAGGACTCCAGGCTTTCATTGCCAGGGACCAGGTTCTATCCCTGGTAGGGGAACATCCCGAAAGCCCCATGGCACAGCAAAAAAAAAAAAAAAAAAAAAAAAGAGAGAGAGAAAGAGAGGACCTTCCAGAGTCCCCAGCCCCCCGGGCAATCCTGGATGAGTGAGAGCCAGCTCCATGAGCACCATCTTGCTCTGTGACTTCCATTTATTTGAACCAAAAACAAAATCAGGCAGTTCACATGAAACGATGACATAATGGAGGATGCGAAGTAGGGGTTGTCCAGGGAAACCATGCCCTTGTGGTCTCTGATGTCATTCTGCACCACTGGGCACATAAAGGAACAAGGATTCATTCAGGGTCTCAGGCGGGCCATTCTCTGACCCATGGGTCTCTCCCCACAGGTGCTGGCTGCAGGATTCAACCTCCCTGAGGAGGAGGAGAATGAGGAGGGGGAGGGGCTGCTCCCAGGGGCTCTGGGCGGCCCCTTGCAGATGTCAGCCCAGGTGTCCTGGCCCCGGCTCCTCTACACCTACCAGTCGCTACACTCCTTGGAAATTGTCTTGTCTCGGGCGGTGAGGGACCTGCTGCTGCTCTCCCAGGCCGGGAACCCAGCCCAGGCCTTGGAGTTCCCCACACCCAGCTCCCAGCCCTGATGGAGGGTGACTTCTTAGCCCCTTCCCTCCACCCATCAGGACTTGAGGACTGGAGTCTGGGCCGGCAGACAGGCTCCGGCTCATCTGCCTTAGACAAGGCACGACTCCACTGTTCTCCTGCCCCAGACCCTATCCAATAACTTAAGGCCCCTCCAGTCCTTGCCAGATATTTATTTCTTAGATATTTATTTATTGTTTAGAAAAATGGTTTATTTATTGTTTCGGGGACCTGCTAGTCATCCTCAGACTAGGCTGCCACGCTGGGTGCCTAATAAAGCACTCTCACCCTCTCTCTGCCTCGGCTTCTTTTCAGAGAAGGGGTCCCGACACGCAAAGGGGCCCTGGAACAGAGTCTGAGGCTTCTGTTTACCCTGGACTCCTCTCTGATCTTACATTTTTGGGGTTCCTGGCCCACCTTCCCCCACTCTGGCTTGTTCAGCTGGTGGCTGCCGTAGTAACTAGCAGAGTTCTGAGACCGAGCTCCCACTTTGGAAGCTCAAGGCAGCTGGTCTGCTTCTCTTTGGTTGCAAATGGAGCACCACCGGCCCTCCTGACCTCTTCCTCCAGGCCGGCTTCAACCTCAGAGGTTTGCATTAGTCCTACACAGCTCTCCAGGGCCTGATGGGGGGTTGAGAACCCGGGGTGGGGGTCAAGGAGTGGGCGCAGTAGAGGGGGAAGGCTGTGGGGAGAACTGTCTCTGTCCTCGCTCAGTCCTCCAAGCAGCTGAGACAGGTTGGGGAGGTAGGCAAGGCAGGTCATCAGAGAGAGATGACCCCAGCGGGGCAGTGGTCCACCAGCCACATTGGACAGTCAGACTCCTTAAGTTCATGGTTCTCGCAGACATCTGGCTCTGTCTGCTCCGTGAATGACACACCAAGAAACTAAGGCCCAGAGGGTGGAAAGGATGCGTCCAAAGCGGCAGAGGGAGTCAGGCTGAGCAGGGTTCAACCCAGCCTTCTGAGCCTCACGTCCCAGTCACTGGGGCTTTGGCTGGCCCAGCCTGGCTCGCAGCTCCTGCATCATGCCAGGGTGTGCCAGGCCAAACCTGCAGACGGAAGACAGGCCGTGGGAGCTGGTGTCCAGATGCCGTCAGCCTCCTCCCCATCCCAGGCCGGTCACCTCCCCCTGGGCTTACCTCTGTCCCAGGGGCCTTCTGGCTGGCAATGGAGTCCCTTCAGGGCTGGAGGAGCTTGGCTCCGGGGCGTGCTCTGGCTCGAGAAGTCTCTGTTCGGGGGCTACCAGCTCTTCCTCCGGTGGGGGGCTGGGAGGCTCCTGCGGTTGCTCAGGGGCGGGGTTCCGTCGGAAAGAGGGCCGGGAGCGGCGCTGTGAGGAGCTGCGGGAGAGGAGGGCTCGGCTCCTCGGGACAGAGACGTCCAGGCGAGCCCCGGGGAGCAGGGCCTACGGGGAAGAGGGCACGGGGTACCACGGGGCCGGCTTCAGCTTCGAGATTCTGCTCTGCCCAGCCCAGGACCCTACCTGGAGCCCTCACCTCACTCCAGCTGCTGTGAGCCTCTCCGCATGGTCCAGGCTTAGCCTCTGCAGGGTCCTGGTTGGTTGACGGGTCCTCTTGGCCCTGGATGCCCTCCAGTCCTTCTGGGTCAATCTCCTCAGCCTCTGCCTTTTGGTCTCCAGTCACCTCGATATCCTCCACCGCAAGGGGCCTTTGTGCCTCTCCCTCGGGGTGCGTGTCCCCGTGCTGCCCCTCACCGCTTTGCCCCTGCTCTGTCCCTTGCCATCCTCCAGCCTCTTCTTCCCACAGTGTGTGCCCTCCTGGGAGGCCCTCTACCCTCACCACCTGGGAGCCCGAGGTAACGCCATCCATCCCCCAGCTTCCTTCTGCTACTGCGGATTCCTCCACCTCAGCCTGCTGTCCCCCGGGCTCACCCTCCCGAGGGGCCTCAGAAGCCTCTGCTTGGCCACCTCTGCCAGGCGCCTCCTCCTCTGCTGAGCCCTCCAGGCCAAACTCCTGCCCACCTGTTTTCTCCCCCTCTGCAGCCACTACCAGGTCCTCACCTCCGCCGGCTTCCTCTCTCCCTTCTGAATCCCAGTCTCTCCCGAATGCTTCCTCAGCCTCTCTGCCGGGCCTGTCCCCAGTCCCAGGAGCCCTTCCATCCAGAGCTGCCTTATCCTCCACCGTCTCGGTAGCCAAAGAATTTGTCTCCAGTTCGTTGCTGTCCTGGAGACTCAGAGCCTCCGCCTCCAGCCTCCAGCCTCTCCTGGATGTTCTGTCTGCCCCCCAGGGCACGGTGGCCTCCACCTCCTCCTCCTTGGTCTCTGTGGCGTCTGACTCTCCCAATGACTGGACGGTCCCTGCTTCTGCTCCCTGCCTTCCACCCAGCTCCTGGTTCTCTGCTCCAGGGGTCTCCCCCTCCTCTGCTCCACGCCAGGCTTCCTTTGCTTTCATCCATTCCCCACCTGCCTCTGGGACCTCTGGTCGTGCAGACTCTCGGCCTCCTTCAGCCTCCGCCACTGGTGCCTGGCCTCCTGTAGCCTCCTCCTTCCCCTCTTCAGCATCTGCTTTTTCCTCCTGGGTGTTCCCTCTCTCCACATCCCTTCTTCTGTCTTCCCAGGCTTCCGCCACAGAGCTGTTAGGTTCTACATACCCCACGTTCCTGGGATATTCCTCCAGGCTCCTCTCTGTCTCCTCCCTGCTCAGGGCTGGAATGCTGCAGAGCTCTTCCTTACATGCCTGCCCTTCCTCAAGTTGCTCTATGGGGGTCTGGGGGCCTCCCACCAGCTCAGGTTCTTGGCCTTCAGTGACCCTGTGCTCAAGGCCACCCCACCCCACCTCCAGTGCTTCTCCCCTGGCCTGAGCCTCTTCCTCACCCCTCTCCCTGCTGAACTCCTTCTTGGGCCTGGCCTCTGGCATTGCCTCCAAGTCAACATCACCTTCAGCCTCATTTGCTGCTTTGTCCTGGAGCAGCTCAGCCTCTGCAGCCCAGCAACTCCTCTGCTGTTGCTCGGCCTCCTCTGCCTGCACCACCTCCTTGAGACTGGTTTGAGCAGCCCTGATCTCTGAGTCTTGCCTCTCCACAGCCTCTCCCTCAGCCTGATCTGCCTGGCCCTCAAAGCCCTCCCCTCCCTCCGCCTCTGACTCCTGACCTTCCTCAGCTTCCCTCCCTGCTGCCTGGTCCTCGGCCGCTTCTTCCACTCTCTCGGTTCCCAGGGCCTGGGTCTGTTTGGGGAAGAGGCTCACTTCAACCTCTCTATTCTCATCTACCTCCTCCTCCTCCTGGCCTCCCTTGGAGGTCTCCTCTAGGGCCCAGACTCTCCCAGTACCCTCTGGGATCCTTTCTCCTGGGACTGCCCCATGTTCAGTCTCCCCAACCCCTGGGAGGTCAGCCTGCTCCCAGCCTGAGGTTTCCCTGTCCTCAGATTCTGCCCCTGGCTCCTGTGTCCCCTGTGCCCTTGTGCTTCGGCCACTCCTTACCACTACCACCTCTTCTTCCCTCCCAGCCCCTTTGGCCCCAGGCCCCTGGATCTCCTCTGCAGCTGTCTCATCAACCCCCTGCTCTGATTCCTTTCTGTCCTCTGCTACCTTTTGCCCATCAACACTCGCTGTCCGCTCAAGCTCCTTGTGCCAGGTCCCCTCTGACTCCGCCCCTCCAGCCACCCCTGGCTCTGTTGCCCTGACCTCCTCCTCCTCCTCCTCCCGTTCCCAGGTTCTCAGTGTCTCCTCTCTCTTCACTTCCTGCTCATCGGGCTGCTGACTCTCCTGGGCTTGGCTACTCCTGTCTCGACCAGCCTCAGACCCTGCCTCAGATTTCCTTCTGGGCTCCAGGGGGATACTTGAATGCTGGCATCTCATGGCCGTGGCTGCCTCCCAGGCCCCAGTGTCCTGCCTATCTGCTTGAGACCCATGGGAGCTGCCTTGTCTGCCACCCCAGGTCTGTTCTGTAGCTGAGCTTTCCTCCTGGCACCTTCCAGCCTCTCCAGGCCCTCTCAGCCCTCCATCCCCCTTGCTTTGGCTGCCTCCAAGGCCCTCCACGGCCTCCTGGGCTTCCTCCTCTACCTTCCCCCCGAGGCTTCTTGCAGCCACCTCCCCCAGTTCCTCAGCTGCACACGCCTCCCTCCTCTCTGCACTGGGGACATCATCTCCCATAAGGTAGGAGACAAAGGTGCTGAAAGACTCCTAGAAGAAAAGAGGGATAGGGACAAAGGTATTAAGAGGAAGCCCAGACCTCTCCCTCGGGGCCCTGGGCCAGAGGGACTCGGGAGAAGGAAGAGGGGTTCTAGGATCTAGGAGGAGGAGGGGGACAGAATCTGCAGAAGGAGCAGGAAACGGCCTAGATTAGAGGTGTGTGGATGTGTTTGTGGAGATGAGGGGATTGAAATCCAGAGAAGATCGGGCTAGCAGGCTGCCTGATTGTGGGGAAGGAATCTTGAGTCTGAGGAGAAGCTCAAAGGGAGAAGGGAAGGTGAGGCCCCAGGGAGCAGGGTGAAAATCTCTGGCCTCTCTTTGCCCCTCTCACCAGTGCCCCCCTCAAGGCCTGATGCAGCCCAGGGAGATGTAGCTGGAGGAAATCCATCCTGTCTGTCTCTGTCTGTGTGTCCAGAAAGCTGACAATGATTGTCCCCACCCACCAAGCCAGTCTTCCCCAGGACCCAAGACACTTCCTCTTCCCCTGTCTCTCCCTGACGCATCCCCACCCCGAGCCCTGCCCACCTTCTGCAATGCCCACAGCTGCTTCCAGCCCAGGCTGGGAAGTGGGTGTATATCACACAGGGGACTCAGGTGGTGTACATTCGGAGCTAAAGGGCAAGGGAGGAGGACCGAAAGGAAAGAGCGGGAGCAGGAGACCTCAGAATTGGGGAGGGGGGAGGGGCATGTGGCAACTGCAGCTCAAGTGACTCAGGTCTTGTATTTACACCTCAGCCGTTTCCGTCTCCCCCCAAAGCCACAGCCTCTCTGTGAGAGGAAGCTGGGGTTTGTGGTTCCTGTTTTGCCTGGGGACAAGGAGTAGGAATGAGGAGGGGGCTGGTAAGAGCTCTGGCTTCTCATTTCAGGGTCATTAATGCTTCCCCAAGAGGAAGAAGGGGCTGGATTGGTGGCTCCAATGCCCATTCCCTCACCTGTAGTCATTCTTGCGAAACGAAACTTGGCTAAACTTTGTACTGTGGTTATTCACGTCTACCTCCCAGCCTCCTTTGAGTTCCTTGAAGGTGGAGGCCATGTATGACACGTTGCTGAATTTCTAGAGCCCGGCATGGGTAGTAGGATCCCATTTTTCATTGGTTGAGTGATCTGGGAAGCAGACCAAAGGGGGTACATTTCAAACAGCAGTCTGAGGGCCTGGTGGTGAGAAAGAGCTGGGAGAGGTGGGCACTGACTGTTGGAAGCCCACAAGAGAGATTAGCAGGGGAAAGACGTGATGAAGAAAATTCAGGATGTTGCTTTACCACCTAGAGGAAGGTAAGAGAATAATCGCTCCTTATCTGGGACTTTGTGAAGTGACCTTAATCGACACCTTTTCCTTGGGTCCCCTCCCTGAGCCTCACTTTCCAAATTTCCAATTAGAGGAACTAGATGAGATCACAGAATCAGAATCTTGGGCCTTAGAATCATCTGGTCTAAGCACCCTTAATGCAGGCAGGAATCCTGCAGCAGCCAGCACCCCTGCCTCTGGTGCTCTATTTCTTTTTTTGTTTGTTTGTTTGTTTGTTTTTTGCGTTACGCAGGCCTCTCACTGCTGCGGCCTCTCCCGTTGCGGAGCAGAGGCTCCGGACGCGTAGGCCCAGCGGCCATGGCCCACGGTCCCAGCCGCTCCGCGGCATGCGGGATCCTCCCGGACCGCACAAACCCGCGTCCCCTGCATCGGCAGGCGGACTCCCAACCACTGTGCCACCAGGGAAGCCCTGGTGCTCTATTTCTTATTGCCGAGTGTCTAAGGTCACCTTTAGGTCTAACGTTGTATGTTCATCAGTAAATTTCCTTTTTTGTTTTCTCATCTGTAAAACCAGGGTTGAACTACTACTTTGGTTCTAAGATAATTTGAAAAAGGGGCTCTGTTAACCACCTTGGATACTGCCAACAGACAATTCATGAAATCTTTTTAGGTGGGTGTTATCTTTATGTGCAGTTTCTAAAGCAATCTAAAGGCAACAACAGATAGAAATAAGAATGACCTGAAGCTGGCTGCCTTTGTTGTCAGCCAGAAACAGTACCGGCTAGGCAGGTGGCCATATTTATTTCTGGCAGTTGCAGAGGAGCTGAAGCCATTTGCAGCCATGATTAGTGCTGGTACGGTAGATCACGGCCTTGGGCGTCCCCAACTAACGTCATGGTTCTTCTTGCTGATCCTACCTATCCCAGTTTTAAACCGGTGGTTCCAGGGTTCTTCCAGCCTCTCTCAGTCCCCCGCCCCGAAACTGGGTAGGTCTAAAGAGAAGATCAAGAAAAGACCCGGAAGTGGTGAGGACCTTCAAGCACGTGATGAGGGACAGACAGGTGCTGTCACGTGATCCGTCATTCCTGAGTGCGGAATGTTTAGGTGCTCTTAAAGGTACAGGCTGCAGGGCCCCCTGCTTTAGAGGGGGCGGGGGCAGAGTCCGACGGGTGGGGCGTGGTGGGGCGTACGAGGGCGCAAGATGGAGGCTGGGGTTAGGGCCGTGGCTCTTAGAGGCGCCAGTGCAGCGGAGAAGCCGGAGCTGGGACCGGCAATGGGACGTTGATCCCTCTCACCTGTCGTAGACCCTCATCCGCCTCATCGGAGCCAACTCTGAACTCTCGCTGACTCTGGACCCCTCGGGGGACCTGAACTTGATGCCATGGGAGGCTGTGCGGGGCGGCGCCTTTCGGATTCGGAGGGTGAGTATTTCTGCCCACCCTCACGGGATTGACTTCCTCGGTCCCGGGAGAACGCCCGTTGGCCCATCGTGCACCTGAGGGGGGGGGGGGTCAGGCCCTCTTCTTTTCCCCCTTCCAGGAGAGGAGGCCAATCCGGCACTTAGGCCCCCGCCGCAGGACCGTCAGGGGACCCATTGGAAGAACGCGGTGGGCTTCTGGTGAGTGGCCTGAATAGGGTGGGAAGAGGGGTGAGAAAAGAGAGTTGAGCTTCCAAAAAGGAGCTGAATCCACAAAATATTTACTGAACCGCTTGGTTTGCCCT
Organism: Globicephala melas; assembly: GCF_963455315.2. Classification (NCBI taxonomy): domain Eukaryota; kingdom Metazoa; phylum Chordata; class Mammalia; order Artiodactyla; family Delphinidae; genus Globicephala; species Globicephala melas. The sequence continues at coordinate 16,427,465 of NC_083328.1, forward strand.
GAGGCCGTGTGTAAATTTCCCAAATTTCGCTCATCCCCTTATCACCTTCCCCTTTGGGCCAGCTTCTCATATAACCTGCAGGGATCTTTTCTTCATGTTTTTACTCCAACCAACTCAGCCTTTATTTTATTTTTTCATGAAAATAATATCTATTCAAATTCAGAATTCGTGTCTCTGAAATTTTCAGTGTGACCGTTTCTGAGATGAATATCGGTAACAAATCATTTAATTTCTAGACAAATCTCAATGTCATCGGTTATCTCCTTGATTTTAGTTTCTCTGAATTTTCGTTTCCTCCGCTGTAAAATGGGCTGATAGCAGGCGCCTTGCCATGTTTGAGGATTTTATTTTATTTTATTAATTTTTATTGGAGTATGGTTGCTTTACTATGTGGTGTTAGCCTCCACTGCACAACAAAATGAATCAGACATACACATACAGATATCCCCTCCCTTTCGGACTTCCCTCCTATTTAGGTTACCACAGTGCATTAGGTAGAGTTCCCTGTGCTATACAGTATGTTCCCATCTGTTGTCCATTTGTACATAGTATCAATAATGTATATGTGTCAATCCCAGTCTCCCAGTTCCTGCCTCCCCACCCCTTTCCCCCTTGGTATCCATACATCTGTTCTCTACGTCTATGTCTCCATTTCTGCTTTGCAAATAAGATCACCTATACCATTTTTCTAGATCCCATATACATGCGTTATTATATGATACTTGCTTTTCTCTTTCTGACTTAACTTCACTCTGTATGACACTTTCTAGGTCTATCCACATCTCTACAGATGACCCAATTTCGTTCCTTTTTATGGCTGAGTAATATTCCATTGTAATTATGTACCACATTTTCTTTATCCATTCCTCCATTGATGAACATTTAGGTAGCTTCCATGTCCTGGCTATTGTAAATAGTGCTGCTATGAACATTGGGGTGCATGTGTTTTTTTGAATTATGGTCTTTTCTGGGTATATGCCCAGTAGAGGGATTGCTGGGTCATATGGTAGTTCCATTTTTAGTTTTTTAAGGAACCTCCATACTGTTTTACATAGTGGCTGTATCAATTTACACTCCCACCAACAGGGTATGAGGGTTCCCTTTTCTCCACACCCTCTCCAGCATTTACTGTTGGTAGATTTTTTGATGACGGCCATTCTGACCGGTGTGAGGTTATACCTCACTGTAGTTTTGATTTGCATTTCTCTAATAATTAGTGATGTTGAGCATTGTTTCATGTGTTTGGGCCATCTGTATGTCTTCTTTGGAGAAATGTCTATTTAGGTCTTCTGCCCATTTTTCGACTGGGTTGTTTGTTTATTTGATATTGAGCTGTATGAGCTGCTTGTATATTTTGGAGATCCAACTCAGCCTTTAAATTTGTAAATACATGTACTTTTTAAAAGAAAACTGTAAATCACTACTCTGGACGGAAAGCCAGTATTTTCCTAATGCACATTTAAATAAATGCATCACTACCTTTTAAAAGTCATCCATCTACCTCCTAAAATAATTCGAATACTGAGCTTTGGGAAATACTTCTAGCGCTAACCTAAACCTAAACACAGGACTTGGGTAACAGATTGGGTTGGAAGTGAGGCTCTCTCTCTGAGCCTCAGTTTCCCAGCAGTAATATGGGAAGAGCAGCAGTACCACTTCAGAGGCTTGTGAAAAGGACACATGATACCCTGGGGCTGGGTCCTGTTCCCTTCCCATCACTGATGGCAGCTCTGGGAGATGAGAATAAGTGAACCAGGTCCTTCATAGATCATGTAGGGTATTATCTTGTTTTGATCTCTACAGCACTCTGTGAGATAGTCAGGAGAGAAGTTTGAATCGTCATTGTACACATGAGTAGACTGAGGCCACTCAAGTAGGAAGTGGCGGGCTTGGGACCTGAACATAGTCCTTTGGATTTCAAGCCCCCAGCATCTTTCTACCATACCACAGTCAGAGACAGTGGATCAGTGGATGAGAAATGCCCCGGGAACTGAATCATGGTGGGAGCTTGGAGGAGAGAGTCATCAAGGATAACTTCCTTCTCTTCCTGGGAGAGGTCTCAGAGATTAGATATGAACCTAAGTTTGTTGTCCCAAAGCCTGTATTTCTAACCTTCTCACTAAATGGGGATGGGGTCTGGCGACAGAGAAAAAAGAAGGCACAGGAAAGGGGGAGGTTTGGTGCTAGGACTGTGGATAGATTGTATATAATTATATGTCTGTTCTTCTATGTCAATTATATCTCAATAAAACTGGGGGGTGGGGGATCTGTCCTGCTCACTCCAGGCTCCTGGGCCTCTGCAACAACTTCTCTTACGTGGTGATGCTCAGTGCTGCCCACGACATCCTCAGTCACCAGAGAGCACCTGGGAACCAGAGCCATGTAAGTGACCCTCTCTACCACCACCACCATGTTTAGTCCCTATGGGAAGATGAGGGACTCACCCTTGGGCAGAAACCCACTTGAAAAGTTCATGGAATGAGGTGGCTAAGGGGTGGGGCGAGATGGCTAAAGTTCCCAGACCTGAGAACAGGAAGCGTCTTTAAGAATCAATTTGTTCTTGTAAAGCAATTGCAAACTCAAACGTTGGCTGGGTGGGACTATAGTCTAAGGCATGGTTTTTTGTTTCTTTTTTTAATTAATTAATTAATTAATTTATGGCTGCGTTGGGTCCTCGTTGCTGTGCACGGGCTTCTCATTGCAGCGGCTTCTGTTGTTGCGGAGCACAGGCTCTAGGTGCGCGGGCTTCAGCAGCTGTGGCTTGAAGGCTCCAGGGCACAGACTCAGTAGTTGTGGCGCACGGGCTCAGCTGCTCCGTGGGATGTGGGATCCTCCCGGACCAGGGCTCGAACCCGTGTCCCCTGCACTGGCAGGAGGACTCTTAACCACTGCGCCACCAGGGAAGCCCTGAGGCATGGTTTTTTAACTCCAGCACTGTTGATGTTTTGGGCTGGATAATTCTTTGTTGTGTGACTTTCCTGTGCATTGTAGGATGTTTAGCAGCATCTCTGGCCTCTGCCCACTGGATGACAATAGCATATTCCTCAGCCTCCAGTTGTGACAACCAAGAATGTCTCCAGACATTGCCAAATGTTCCCTGAAGGGTATAATCATCTCTGATTGAGAACCTCTTGTCTATGATGAGCTGGAGGATGCAGGCCCAAGGGGAACAGCTACCACCTTGCAGGTCCAACAGGGAATTTGGTCCAAGAATAGATTTTTCTGGAAACCCAAATTTTTTAAATGAAAGTTCCCGAGTGTGTTACCCAAATAAAGTCACTTACAAGGCCATCTTTGGTGTGTGGACCATTAGTTTGAGACTTCTATGGAAACCTCCCCTTCCCCCTTGTGCACATAGAGGAACTGAGGTCTTAAGAAGCCAGTGCTAACCCAAGGCCATCCTTCAAGTTAGAGCAGAGCTGGGAATGGAGCCCGGCCCTGTTTGTCTGCCCTCCTGCCTCCCTGGGTGAAAGACTTTCTTGTCTCCCATCAGGTGGACCCAGACCCAACACCCACCTCCCATAATAGCTCATCTCGATTTGACTGCAATTCTGTCTCCACAGCTGTGAGTACCCATCTGGTCCTCCCTTTACCCTTACTCTGGGCCTGTAGACCCCACCCACACCCCCTCAGCACCCAGCTGGTACTATCATGACTCCACTAATTAAGACGGCCATTTACTGAGCCCTTTCTGTGTGCAGCGTATATTAGCTTATTGAATCCATACAACAGTACTGAGTTAGGCTCTGTAATCATCCCCGTTTTCCGAATAAGGAGACTGAAGCTCAGAGAATGTGAATACCTTGACCCACAGCTAAGGAGAGGCAGACCTGGGACTGGAACTCAGATCTGTGTGACTTCAGAACCTGTGTTTGTAGCAGTCTAATGGGCTGGTTTCTATCTTTCCTTGGCCACTTGGTTGGGAGGGTTGTCCCTGGGAAAGTCTGGGGTCTCACTCTGTTCTCCTGTCCCAGGCGGTGCTCCTGGCAGACATCCTTCCCACCCTCGTCATCAAATTGCTGGCTCCTCTTGGCCTTCATCTGCTGCCCTACAGGTCTGGGTGGAGGTGGCGGGAGGAAAGGCAGGTGGGATCTGACAGTGGGGAGGCTGGGAGGGCAGAGGAGGTGGCGAGAGGGCTGGGGAGCTGAGAATGGCAGCTGACCATCCCCCCCGGCCCATATCTCCCTTCAGCCCCCGGGTGCTCACCAGTGGGGTTTGTGCTGCTGGAAGCTTCATCCTGGTTGCCTTTTCTCATTCGGTGGGAATCAGCCTGTGTGGTGAGTGTGAGGTTTTGTGTCAGGTGGGGGGGTTCAAAGGAACTACAACAGAGCATTGGTGGGGGTAATCTCCTCAGCTTCCCAGAGGAGAAGGATTATTTTTGTAACCCCCGAGAAGCATGCTAAGACTGTCACAATAGGGAACGGGAGATGAGGTCGATTTGGAGGGGTAGGCGGTGGGGAAGATGGGAGGAAATGGACGGATTAGATGGAGATCAAGATGAGTAGTCACCAGGCGTCTGTGATGGAGGTGGAGGAGGCATCAAGGATGCCTCCCCGGCGGTCCAGTGGTTAGAACTCGCTGCTTTCACTGCCATGGCCTGGGGTCAACCTCTGGTCGAGGAACTAAGATCCCGCAAGCCTTGCAGTGCGGCCAAAAAAAAGAATGAATTCTTACTCCTGATTTGATAATTGGGCGGATGGAGGTACCATTCCCTATGAGAGGACATGCAGAGGAAGGGGTTGGTTCTACTTCACATCTGGAGCCCAGCCTATCCAAGGGATCTGTTTTTAGCCCCTCTGTGCAGATGCAGAGGAGGCTGTGGCCACACCCCTTAGGGAATTGAGGCTATTGGGGAAAGGCTAGGTAGGTATGGCCATGTTTGTCCTTCTCCAGGTGTGGTCTTGGCTAGCATCTCTTCAGGTCTGGGGGAGGTCACCTTCCTCTCACTCACCGCCTTCTACCCCAGGTAAGCAGGCAGAGCAGGGAGTGAGGGGAGGGGTTCCCACTGCTGGCTTTGGTCCTTCTTAGTGCTACTGTGTTCTCCTTCTCAGGGCTGTGATCTCCTGGTGGTCCTCAGGTACTGGCGGAGCAGGGCTGCTGGGGGCACTGTCCTACCTGGGCCTCACCCAGGCTGGCCTCTCTCCCCAGCACACCCTGCTGTCCATGCTGGGTATACCCGCACTGCTGCTGGCCAGGTAAGCGGCCTGGGCTGGGAGGAAGAGGGATTCGAGGAGAGAGAACTTGCACGATCCCAATCTTCAGATCCCTACAGCCATGTGGGGGGATGTGGGTTCTGGACTCCAATAGGCCCGAGTCTGAGTTCTGGGCTGCCACTTGTTAACTGTGTTGTATGGGACGAGTTACTTTACGTCTCTGACCCTCAGTTTTCCCATATTTCAAATGATGGTGGCTTTCCTTGCTTCCCCGTGCGGTGACATGCGTGAAGCATTCATTACAGTGTGGTTCCTACAATGAGGGGGCAAGGATAGACTCTGTTCATTTTGTGTGTATTTTCATGTGAATTAGGAAAAGTTTCAATTGGTCGACCAAACCTGTGATTTCACAGATTATCGCTTAGGATAAGGCCGTGTAGAAAAAGTGAATCAATTGAAAGGGAAATATTAAATAAAAAATATTATACACAGAGGGAATGTGGATATGGCAAATGTCATGAAGGCAAAACATAAGTGACCAAATTTTGGAAACTTCTGGCCTAGCACAAAATGAACACATGATAAATGGTAGCTAGAGCGATTATTAGAAAAACAACAACAAGAAAACAGGGCTGACACGCTTGGCGTGAGCCAGGAATCAAAACGAGGGCCCATGGATTAGAAACAACAAGGAGATACATTTCAGTTCCAGAGAAAGAAGCATTTTTGCGCAGTTGGAGTTCTCTGGCCAAGGATGGAGGGCCTTGGCGGAGAGGAGGAATGAGGGGGGCTGCCCTGGGAAGAAGTGGCCTTTCCAGCCTGACAGAGGCTCTTCAATCTTCTTTTCATTCTTCCCTCTTCCAGCTATTTCTTGTTGCTCACGTCTCCTGGGCCCCAGGACCCTGGAGGGGAAGGGGAGGCAGACACGGCAGCCCGGCAGCCCCTGATAAACAGCGAGGCCCCAGAGTGGAAGCCAGGTAGGAGACACAGTGACCGTCAGAGCGGTCACTTTCTCTGAGTTTCAGCCTTTTCCTCTCTACTGTGGGCAGTCAGAAGAGGGAGTGGATAGGTGTGCTGGTTATGGTGAGAGCCGATCACATTCATCTACTCAGGAAATACTCACTGAGTACTGACTATGTGTTATACCATTCATAAACAAATAACAGAATCTGAAGCACGTTGTTTTCACCCGTTGATAAGTACTAGAAGAACATAACAGAGTGATGTGCTTAGAAATGACAGATGGGGGGACTTGCCTGGTGGTCCAGTGGTTAGGACTCTGAGCTTCCACTGCAGGGGGCACGGGTTTGATCCCTGGTTGGGGAACTAAGATCCCACATGCCGTGCAGTGTGGCCAAAAAAAAAAAAAAAAAGCAAGAAATGACAGATGGGGGGAGGAAAGGGGTTCTATTTAGAGAAGGTGGTCAGTGAAGGCCTTTTTGAGGACATCTCATTGGGCTGAAATATGAATGACAAGGAGTCAGCCCTGTGCACATCCAGGTGAACAGGTTTCAGGTAGAGGGAAGAGCAAGTGCTAAGGCCCTGTGGTGGGAATGAGCTTGGGTGTTCAAAACCAGAAAGAAGGGCCCACTGTGGCTGGGTAGGGGTGTACCGCCATCAGGCTGTACAAGAACCATGAAGAAGTCTCATCTAGTTACCTTTTTTTTTTAATCATGGTAAAGTATCCATACCATGAAGTTTACCAATTTAACCATTTTTAATTGTACAGTCCAGTGGCGTATGTGCTTTCACACTCCTGTGTTGGCTGGCTGATTCTTGCACACCAGCACCCCTTTTCTGAGTCAGTGTGCCGACCTCACCTGCCCTTCTCTCCCTGCCCCCCTGCAGGCTCCAGCTCACACCTGTCCCTTCAGGAAAGGTGGACCGTGTTTAAGGTACGGACGGTGGCTCTGGCGTGTCCCCTGCGGCCAGTGTTCATCTCCCAGCCTCCCGCTTATGTCTCCTGACCCTTCCAGGGCCTGCTGCGCTACATCGTCCCCTTGGTGCTGGTTTACTTTGCTGAGTATTTCATCAACCAGGGACTTGTGAGTGAGGGCTGCCGGGAGGGGTGTGGAAATAGTGATGAGGGTGGGGACCCACACATCCCCGTCCATCTCCCCCATCTGGTCCTTGCTGCAGTTTGAACTCCTCTTCTTCCGGAACACGTTCCTGAGTCACGCTCAGCAATACCGCTGGTGAGAAGACTGAGGGTGGGTGGCAGCACGGCAGTGGGCTGGGGGGCGGGCCTTTGATGGTAAGGACTGGGGTTGGGAGGGGCTGCCCTGCCGAGTAGGCACCAGAGGGGCTTCCTCTTACTCGCCGCCCCCTTGAAGGTACCAGATGCTGTACCAGGCCGGCGTCTTTGCCTCCCGCTCTTCTCTCCGCTGCTGTCACATCCGCCACACATGGGCCCTGGCCTTGCTACAGGTACTGAGCCCCTGGCCCTCGCTCTTCACCTGCCTTGGCTCCCAGCTTCCCTAGGCCCTGATGCTTCCCTCCCTCAGCAGGGGTTATTGATTGCATACCGTCATGTTCTAAGCACGGGGAACAGAGGCCAGCAGGGATCTGTGTAAAATGAGTGGCCTCAGGAGCCAGGCAAACCTGGATGCAGATCCCAGCTTCTGTACTCGGTAGCTGTGTGATTTAGGGCAGGTCCCGGAACTCATCTGAGCCTCAGTTTCCTCATGTATAAATCAGGCATGGTTGTAAGAAATAGAAATGCGAAGAATGAAAGAACAAGAATCTGTATTGTGTCTTAATCAGCTAGAAGCACTTATTTAATGATTATTTGCCCAAGCCTCATGCAGAGAGGCAGGCTTTCAAATAATGTTTCCAACGATAAGAAAATGTTCAGTTCTTTTATTCTGGATGGTTAATTACAATAGAATCAGTGACATTGGAGTCAACAGGTTATTTATCTCAAGGCTGGTGAGCAAATTCATGGCAAAGGTCATGTAAGTGATTAAGCTTTAAATGAACGAAAATACCTACAACAGTCTAACAAAAGGAGTTTTACTTAACCAGCATTCATGTTTCATTGTCACATGTCTACGGCCACTGAAGGTAACTATTAAAAAAACTTCAACTCTTTTTTTTTTTTTTTTTTTGGAAAGAGAACATGATTTTAAACATTCACGTCTTCTTACTTGTTTCTAAATGTCAGAGTTCTCGGTGGTCAGACTTGAAAACACTTTAAAACAAGTCATTGGCAACCTCCAAATTATTCTCGGTGACTCTAATATCCCTCTGGGCCATAATCTTGGGACCAGACGGGCATATAAAAAATCGCCTTTAAAATAAAGCTTCAACTCTTACAGGAAAGTTTTTTGCCCTTTTCAATAATTCAATTCTGTGATAACAATATAGAGAATTATGGTAGATGACACTTTAATGTTATGTCAACAGCAGGCAGATATCCTCTAACTTCCTTCCTTATTTGCCTGAGCAGGACTGCCACCCCAGGGCTTTGTACCCGCCAAGTCCCAGATTGTATCAACAATTCTTTTTTTTTTTTGACCGCACCACACGGCATTTGGGATCTTAGTCCCCCGACCAGGGATCGAACCCATGCCCCCTGCAGTGGAAGCACGGAGTCTTAACCACTAGACCGCCAGGGAAGTCCCTGTATCAACAATTCTTAACTCAGGGTTCTACATTAGATGCCACTGAAATGTGTGGCTTATGATTTTAGCTATAATTTTAACCAAGGTTGCTTCATAGAATTAGCAGCTTATAATCATTTAATTCCATTACAGAAAGTGTCTGGCCTAATGCTCCAGATGAAAGCATCTGCAGTGTTTCTAGGGTCATATTAGTATTACCAGGGTGTGTTCTTTTAAATGCAGATCTCTGAGCCCACCTCACTCTTCCTGAATTAGAACCTCTGAGGGCAAGGCCTGTGTAGGTAACAAGATCCGCAAGTGATCTGTGTGTACATTAAGCATGTGAACCACTGGGGTGGCCTACACACTGGGGAGGCAACCCTGTGCACTGAGGACCGGGACAGTGGGATCCCCTGAAGGACTGGGGCCCAGAGAAAGGGACCTACACCCTTGGGTGGGGTCAGCGAGCCTTCTTAGAAGACGTGGGGACATCTAAGCCACGGTTTCTCAACCTTGGTGTTATTGCATTCCGGGCTGGATCCTTCTTTGCTGTGACGCTGTCCTGTGAGCTGTGGGATGTTGAGCAGCGTCCCTGGCCTCTGCCCACTGCATGCCCGTAACACCCTCCCTTCCCGGTTGTAACAACCAGGAACATCTCCAGATGTTGCCAAATGTCCCCTAGGCAGCAAAGTCACGCCTAGTTGAGAACCTCTGGTCTCACCATAGCCTCAGTTTGATAAAATAGAGGGGAACCTCTCCATTCAGGAAGACTCTGGGAGGAGGAATGAGATCATAGGAGTGAGAGTGACCCTGATCCAAGCTGAGCTGTGAACGGTGGTGACGAGGGGCGCCCAAGTGGGGGAAGGTGGGATAGCATCACAGGCAGAAGGAGTGACACGGGCAAAGGGAGGAGGGGAGGAGACCCCCAAGGTCTAGGATGCTGGGATGCAGTAGGGAGAAGGCCTACCCCAGATCCCAGGATCTGGTAGGCCAGCTGGGTGTTGGGATTTGATCCAGGCCTGTCAGCCCTCATCCTCATCAGCATCTCTCAGAACCGGGGCCCGCTGGACGGGATGTCACCTCCCTTCCTGCCCACCTCTGGTCCCAGGCTCAGCCCTCCCCTCCACCTGCACCCACAGTGCCTCAACCTGGCCTTCCTGCTGGCGGACGTGTGGCTGAGCTTCCTGCCGAGCATCTACCTCGTCTTCCTGATCATTCTGTATGAGGGACTCCTGGGGGGCGCGGCCTATGTGAACACCTTTCACAACATTGCCCTGGAGGTCAGCACCAGTCGGTCGAGGGCTGTGGGTGGGTGGCCTCTCTGGGAAAGTGCCAGGCAGAGGTAGCTAGGACTGAAGCCTCACCCCTGCTCCCCACCCTCCCCAGACCAGCAGTGAGCACCGGGAGTTTGCCATGGCAACCACCTGTATCTCGGACACCTTGGGGATCTCGCTGTCAGGGCTCCTGGCCCTGCCTCTGCACGACTTCCTCTGCCAGCTCTCCTGACACTCTGACTCCTTGGAGCATAGGACACAGTGACCTGGGCCCACACTGACAGGCGGGCAGGTCGGACCGACCCCAGGCCCACGGCCCAGAGCCCACCCGTGAGCTCTGCCCCCAGCCATCCCTACGCGGCTGGGATGTAGAAAAGTGCTGAGGTCCTGTTCCCCTTTGCTGGAGGGGCAGCGGTTTTCTTCCACTCCCAAGCTGCTTTCGGGGAATTTCTTTGCATTATGCCTTCAGAATAAATGCCTATTTTATCAATTGACTCTTGTGCCTTTTTTCTCTCTGGAAAAACATTTTCTTCTATTATAAAAGCAGGAAGCTCACTTTGGAATATATACAGGAGCGTGTAAAGAAAGTCTTTCAGCAAATTGTCTAGTCTTTGAGGCTTTGCTTATTTGTTAATTCCTTTATTCCATTACTCATTCATTCACTGTGTGGGACAATCTGTATGCATTTTTTCCCCAACACGTAAGTTACCAAACTTACAGAGAAGTTGAAAGAACTTACACAATGATTATTGATGTAGGTACCACCTGGGTTCTACAATGAATGTTTTGTTCAACTTTTTTATTTTTTATTTTTATTTTTTATTTGGCGGTACGCGGGCCTCTCACTGCTGTGGCCTCTTCCGCTGCGGAGCACAGGCTCTGGACGTGCAGGCTCAGCCGCCATGGCTCACGGGCCCAGCCGCTCCACGGCACGTGGGATCCTCCCAGACGGGGGCACGAACCCGTGTCCCGTGCATCGGCAGGCAGACTCCCAACCAGTGTGCCACCAGGGAAGCCCAGTTCAACTTATTTTTGTGATGCATTTCAAAGTAGGAGGTTGACTGCAATACACCTCCCTCTAAATGCTCAAGCATGCACATTTTTACCTAGAATCCAGTCTATTTTACAAGTCCCTTTTTTAAAAAATTTATTTATTTTTGGCTGCGTTGGGTCTTCGTTGCTGCACGCGCAGGCTTTCTCTAATTGTGGCGAGCGGGGGCTACTCTTCGTTGTGGTGCGAGGGCTTCTCATTGTGGCTTCTCTTGTTGCGGAGCATGGGCTGTAGGCGCTCGGGCTTCAGTAGTTGCAGCACACGGGCTCAGCAGTAGTTGCGGCTCGTGGGCTCTAGGGCGTGCGGGCTTCAGTAGTTGTGGCGCACAGGCTTAGCTGCTCCATGGCATGTGGGAAGTCCCAACAGTACCTTAAAAAAGGACTTGTAGAGGGACTTCCCTGGTGGCACAGGGGTTAAGAGTCCACCTGCCAATGCAGGGGACACGGGTTCGAGCCCTGATCCAGAAAGATCCCACGTGCCGCAGAGCAACTACACCCGTGCGCCACAACTACTGAGCCTGCGCTCTAGTGCCCGTGAGCCACAACTACTGAGCCCACGTGCCACAACTACTGAAGCCCACGTGCCTAGAGCCTGTGCTCTGCAACAAGAGAAGCCACCGCAATGAGAAGCCCACGCACTGCAGCGAAGAGTAGCCCCTGCTCTCCACAACTAGAGAAAGCCCGCATGCAGCAACGAAGACCCAACACAGCCAAAAATAAATTAATTAATTAATTAAAAAAATAAGGTACTATTTATATACAGCAAAATACACAAATCGTTATATATTTTTAAAGTAACTGAGGTTGGCTTAGCAGTATTTCCCATACTTCACTGTTAACCGTCTCTACCATATTTGCGATATCTGTGCATAACAGTACATTTATTAAGATTTTTTGGGAATTCCCTTGGCGGTCCAGTGGTTAGGACTCTGTGCTTCCACGGCAGGGGGCACAGGTTCCGTCGGGGAATTAAGATCCCATGTGGTGCAGCTAAAAAAAAAATTTTTTTTTCATTAAAGGGAATTTCCTGGTGGTCCAGTGGTTAGGACTTAGCACTCTCACTGCTGAGGGCCTGGGTTTAATCCCTGGTCAGGAAACTAAGTTCTCACAAGCCTCACAGCATGGCCAAATAAATACTTTTCATTAACGCAACTAATTTTTAATAAAATTCACTCATTTTAAAGGGAAACGATGTTACTATTGAAATCATGAGTTTGGAATGCTAGTTATATATATTTTTTCTATGACACAATAAAATAAATACATAGGACTTCCCTGGTGGTCCAGTGGTTAACACTCTGAGCTCCCAACGCAGGGGGTCCGGGCTAGATCCCTGATCAGGGAACTAGATCCTGCAGGCCACAACTAAGACCTGGCGCAACCAAATAAATAAATATTTTTAAAAAATACATAGCTGTTGGAGGGTAAAATGAACATTCAGGTACTACCGCCTGAGGCCACCTCATCTCTACCAGTAATGCTTGTGGCCCACACTCAGGGGAAGTGCTGACACAGTGCTTGATAGCAGGGGCTTTGGCAGTGGAGAAACCTGGTTTTGGGGTCCCAACTCTGCTATTCAGTAGCTCTATGATCTTAGGCAAGTCTCTCCATCTCTCTGCACCTTAATTTCTTGACGTGTCACATGGGAATAACAATAGTATCAACACAGCATAAGGTGGTTGTGGAAATTACATGAGCTCCTGGGAAACCATAGCACTCAGTATATGTTAGCTTAGATCATGCTATGGTTTGAATCCTGCCTTTACATTTTACATTGCCTTATGCCAGTGGTTCTCAAACTTTAGTGTGCACCAGAGGGCTTGTTAAAGCACAGATTGCTGGACTTCCCTGGTGGTGCAGTGGTTGAGAATCCGCCTGCCAATGCAGGGGACATGGGTTCGATCCCTGGTCCAGGAAGATCCCACATGCTGCGGAGCAACTAAACCCATGCGCCACAACTGCTGAGGCTGGACGCCACAAATACTGAGCCCGCGCACCTAGAGCCCGTGCTCTGCAAGAAGAGAAGCAACCGCAGTGAGAAGGCCGTGCACCACAATGAAGAGTAGCCCCTACTCACTGCAACTAGAGAAAGCCCACGTGCAGCAATGAAGACCCAGTGCAGCCAAAAATAAACTAATAAAATAAATAAATAAATAAAAAAGTACAGATTGCTGGGTTCATATCCAAAATATATAAAGAAATCATACAATCCAATAGCAAAAAAAAGGAAATAATCCAATTTAAAAATGGGCAAAGGAACTGCATAGATGTTTCTCCAAAGAAATACGAAAGGCCAACAGGCCAACAGGTACTTGAAAAGATGTTCAACAGCACTATTCATGGGAGTTCCTTGGTGGCCTAGTGGTTAGGATTCGGGGCTTTCACTGCCATGCCTGGGTTCAATCCCTGGTCGGGGAACTGATATCCCGCAAGCTGAGTGGCACGGCCAACTAGTCATTAGGGAAATGCAAATCAAAACCACAATGAGATGTCACCTCACACCTCTTAGATTAGCCATCATCAAAAAGACCAGAGGTAACAAATGCTGGCATGGTTGTACAGAAAAGGGAACACTTGGGCACTGTTGGTGGGATTGTAAATTTGCACAGCCACTATGGAAAACAGTATAGAAGATCCTCAAAAAATTAAAAGAACTACCATATGATGCAGACATTCCACTTCTGCAAATATATCCAAAGGAAACAAAAACACTAATTTGAAAAGATATCTGCACCCCTATGTACGTAGCGGCATTATTTACAATAGCCAAGACATGGAAACAACCTAAGTGTCCATTGATGGATGAATGATGAAGAAGTTGTGGAATATACATATATATATTTATGTATATATATACAATGGAATATTATTCAGCCGTTAAAAATGAGGAAATTCTACCATTTGCAACTACATGGATGAAGCTTAAAGGCATTATAGTAAGTGAAATAAGTCAGATAGATAAGGACAAATACTGTATGATTTCACTTACATGTGGAATAAAAAAAGAACAAAACTTTTTTTTTTTGGCTACACCACTCAGCTTGTGGGATCTTAGTTCCCCATCCAGGGCTTGAACATAGGCCACAGCAGTGAATGCACTAATTTATGATCCATGAACATAGGATGTCTTTCTGCTTATTTAGATCTTTATTTTCTTTCAACAATGCTTTGTAGTTTTCATCGTATATATTTGCACCTCTTTTGTTAAATTTATACCTAAGTATTTTATTCTTTTTGTTGCTTTTGTACATGGAATTACTTTCCTAATTTCCTTTTTGGATTCTTCATTACAAGTGTCTAGAAATACAATTGATTTTTTTTTAAATACAATTGATTTTTGTCTATTGATCTTTTTTTTTTTTTGCTGTACGCGGGCCTCTCACCGCTGTGGTCTCTTTCGTTGCGGAGCACAGGCTTCGGACGCGCAGGCCCAGCGGCCATGGCCCACGGGCCCAGCTGCTCCACGGCATGCGGGATCCTCCCAGACCAGGGCACGAACCCGTGTCCCCTGCATCGGCAGGTAGACTCTCAACCACTGCGCCACCAGGTAAGCCCTGTCTATTGATCTTTTATGCTCCAACTCTGCTGAACTTGTTATTAGTTCAAATAGGTTTTTGTAGATTCCTTAGGATTTTCTATATACAAGATTATGTCCTCTGCAAACCTTTCTAATCTGGATGCTTTTTATTTCACCTTCTGGCCTAATTGCCTTGACTAGAGCCTCCATTACAACATTAAATAGAAGTGGCAACATTCTTCAACATTCAAATAGAAGTAGACATTCTTGTCTTGTTCCTGATATTAGGGAAAAAGCTTTTAGTCTTTCATCATTAAGTATGATATTAGCTGTGGATTTTTTGTGGATGCCCTTTATCATATGGAGGAAGTTCCCTTCTATTCCTAGTTTGTTAGGTGTTTTGATCATGAAGGGGTTTTCAATATTGTCAACTGCTTTTTTTTTCATCTATTGAGATGATCGTGTGTTTTTTGTCCTTTATTCTACTGATATGGTGTATTAGCGAATTAATATTCATTTTCATATGTAAAGCTGACTTTGCATTTCTGATAAATACCACTTGGTCATGGTCTATGTATTAGATTTTCTAGTATTTTGCTGAGGATTTTTATGCCTCTATTCGTAAGAGAAATTGGTCTGAAATTTTCTTTTCTCGTGTCATTTTTGTCTGGTTTTGATATCCAGGCAATGCAGGCCTCAGAGAATGAGTTGGGAAGTGTTCCCTCTACTATTTTTTGGGATGAGTTTGTGAAGAACTGGTGTTAATTCTTTAAATATTTGAGGAATTAACTAGTGAAACGATCTGGATCTGGGCTTTTCTCTGTGGGTACTTTTTGCTATGTGTGGTTTTTAAGCAGTTGAAATGTGGTTAGTATGCCTGAGAAACTGAACTTTTAATTTCATTTAATATTAATTAATTAGGTTAAATATAATAAGCCACAGATGGTTGTTTTTACAGAACAGGTCTTGAACAGTGGTACTCAATGGGGTGGTATTGCCCTCTATCGTCATTCTGGAAGTTTGTGGGATTTTGAATCTCACTGTAAATGGAGCAGAGCCCTTTAGAAGGTGAGGGCCTAGCCATCCTGCCATGCACAACACGGTCCTTTGTGAAGAGTAATTTTCCTACGCCTGAGAGGCTTTTCACTGTCTCCCCGCAACCCAGACATCTAATTCCATTTTACATGTGAACCCAAAGTATATCTTGCTTGGTTTTAATATATGTGAATTTTCCAGGATTTCAACTATCATGTTCATTGAAGGAAGACTGTACTTCATTTTGTTTGAACATTTACCAAGAGCTTTTTGCTGTATTTGGAAAATCCCCTCACTAAAGGCAACACCCAGTGTCTCATTCACTGTGATTCTAAGTACACATAAAAATGCTAAGTATATACACACATACTTATTTCAAAATATCAAATATGAAGAAAAAAAGTCAACGTTTGTTCATATGATAATCGTCATTTCATAAATCCAAACTATGTCATTGCAAATAGCTGCAAATCTCTATTTCTTTATATCTTCTACGGAAATCATGTCTCAACATTTACATATTTAAATGCATA
Source organism: Globicephala melas (assembly GCF_963455315.2). Classification (NCBI taxonomy): domain Eukaryota; kingdom Metazoa; phylum Chordata; class Mammalia; order Artiodactyla; family Delphinidae; genus Globicephala; species Globicephala melas. Next base: position 16,443,629 of record NC_083328.1, read on the forward strand.
TTTTCAATAAAATTTTTTTCCTATTTTTCCTTTATAAATATACTTAGAGCACAGCAGTATTTACTGAAGCTCAATATACACTTACTCAGTGACTCAGCTATCCCACCCAAGAGGATAAGTATTTATGTCCACAAAAAGACTTGTATCAAGATGTTGATAAAAGCTTTATTCACAATAGCCCAAGACTGGAAAGAGCCCAGATCAACAGGAGAATTAATACATTGTGACATAGTCATGCAATTGAAGACTATGCAGCAATCAAAAAAGAAGGAACTTTCAGTTCATGTAACAACATGGATGAATCTTATAGGCTTCTGAAAGTAGCCAAGCACTAAAGAGGACATACCTCATAATTCTACTTTTTACATGAAACTCAAGAAAAGGCAAAACTAATAGATTACGGTAGAAGTCAAAACAGTTGGTGCACTCAGCTGTATATGTCTTCAATATTTATTATTATTATTGTCTTTCAATAATAATAATGAAAAGAACACAATATTGAACACATACTATGGGAAATGCACTGAAGGGGCTACTAAGACATACAAGATACTATCCTTGTCTTCAAGGAGCTTGGTGGCTATTTGGGAAAATAAAACACACACAAAGTAAAATAAAATAGTGTGTGTCAGAAGTTTATATTATCTATTAATTTCATAAAATGTTTCAAGATATTTGTTTTAAAAGTGGGGCATTGGGTCTGCCCGAGCTGAGGCCTCAGTGGCTGGAGTTGAGTAAGAGAGCATGGTACCCAGGATTTAGTCCCAACGAGGAGTCAACACCACCTCCTTCCCTTCCCCGTGCTCTGTTCTCTGCCTCCTCTCAGTCCACTCACCTTCCAAATTATGATTTATTCCACTGTGGTCAGTATTAGAAAATAAAATTATACATTCAGAAGAGTCTTCTGTGGCTTCTAAATCAGAGGACCTCACTCTGTCACTAGCTTAACCATTTCCTGCTCTTTCAGAGTTTTAGTTTTCTCATTTGTAAAATGAGGTTAGTAATAGCTGCTTTTCCTGCCTACCTACAAGTTTGTTATGAGTTTGACATGCCTTTATGCATTTGAAATTGCTATTCAATTGCCAGTAATGATTATCACCTTTCTGCTTGCTGGTTACATTATTACAGGCACTGGAGAGAAGCAATTTGCTTAGGTCCATGTGACGCCCACAATGAACCGGAGATGCCAGACTGATCAAAACTTCCTCCAGGGTGTGCTTCTTGCTCTGGAACCATTAAGGACCTCATTAAAATCTAGGCATTAACAAAATTCATCCGTTAAAAACACCCACGTTCTGCTTGGCTCCAGTTACAGAACCTAGTTATACTCACAAAGGAAGACATCCTCGGGGTTTTTTTTACTTTGCTGTCCTCACTCCCATCCATCTTCTTCATAAGACCAAGTTGTGGCAACTCAAACATTGTTAGCGTCTAGCTCTAAAGCAGCAAATCTCCCAATAATTCAGATGGCTGTGAAATAATATTTGGGTTAAAATACAGGCTAGCAGTGTGATCCTGCGCAAGTCACTTGGCCTCTTAGGAGGGCCAAGGAATTCCCTGGCAGTCCAGTGGTTAAAGCTCCATGCTTCCACTGCAGGGGGCCTGGGTTCCATCCCTGGTCAGGGAACTAAGATCCCACAAGCTGTGACATATGGCAAAAAAAAAAAAAAAAAAAAAAGGGTTGGGACAATAATACCCGCCTTACAGGGTTGTTGTGAAGATTTAAAAGAGGTATTCATCAATAGGAACACATTTTATATTTCATGATATATAATGATATGATAGTCTGCCATTAAAAAGAATGAGCAGGGAAGAGGGATAAATTTGGAATTTGGAATTAATAGATACACACTACTGTGTATAAAATAGATAATCAACAAGGACCTAGTGTATAGCACAGGGGACTATATTCAATGTCTTGTAATAACCTATAGTGGAAAGGAGTCTGAAAAAGAATACCTATTTAGATATACATGTATAACTAAATCACTTTGCTGTATACCTGAAACATTGTAAATCAACTGTACTTCAATTAAAAATAAAATTTAGAAAAAGAATGAGAGGGCTTCCCTGGTGGCGCAGTGGTTAAGAATCCGCCTGCCAATGCAGGGGACACGGGTTTGAGCCCTGATCCAGGAAGATTCCACATGCCGCGGAGCAACTAAGACTGTGGGCCACAACTACTGAGCCTGTGCTCTAGAGCCCATGAGCCACAACTACTAAGCCTGAGTGCCACAACTACTGAAGCCCACGGGCCTAGAGCCCGTGCTAAGCAACAAGAGAAGGCACCCAATGAGAAGCCTGCGCACCACAACGAAGACCCAATGCAGCCAAAAATAAAAATAAAAAAATAAATTTATTAAAAAAAAAGAATGAGAGATCCATAAGCATTAAAAAAAATGAGCTGCAAGATATATGAATAATGAAATAAGATGTAGAAGAGCACATAAAATATGACATGATTTGTGTAAGAAATCATGCCATCCCATCTCTCTCTCTAGGTAGACATAAAGATGGTTATAGATAGACAGATAAATAGTTATCAATAGATCTGTCGACCTGTCTTTCTGTATACATAGATATAGGTATATAAAAGGATATAAATATATGTATGTATGTTCATGTATAAGGATTATATAGATAAGGATATATAGACAGAGATTGATATCCAATATCACACGTAGACATCCAAGAGATAGATAGATCTTTATACAATTCTTACACGTATACATACACCCACATATCTATATCCTTTTATGTATCCATATCTAAATACAGAGAGAGACATCTGGAAAATTATGCTATAAACTGATCATTATATTTGCCCCTAGGGAGAGAAGCTAAGGAACTGGAGATTGGGGTGGAAAGGAGATTTTTTTTCCTCTGTATATTTTTTTGTATCATTTGTATTTTTAATCATGTACAAGTATTATTTTCAAATAAAGAGAGATGATCACATGAAAGGGCCTGGAACATGGTAGGTGCTTTAAAGCTATTTGTGGATGTCCAGTGAACCTTGTTCATTTAACTAGGATGTCCCAAATGTATTTAAGTTTTTTCTTTAAAACAAAAATTGAGGGCTTCCCTGGTGGCGCAGTGGTTGAGAGTCCGCCTGCCGATGCAGGGGACGCAGGTTCGTGCCCTGGTCCGGGAAGATCCCACATGCCGTGGAGCAGCTGGGCCCGTGAGCCATGGCCGCTGAGCCTGCGTGTCTGGAGCCTGTGCTCCGCAACGGGAGAGGCCACAACAGTGAGAGGCCCGCGTACCGAAAAAAAAAAAAAAAAAAAAAAGAACCACAGCAGAAAGTGGTATGTGGTATCACATGAAGTTTTGACAATGCTTCACGGATTGTCGGTACATAGGTGTTCATTAAAATAGTGTTTATTCTTGTCTCTATGTTTGAAATATTTCACGATAAAAAAATTTAAGAAGCCTGCTGGGTAGTGACAGGATTGGGATACAAGAGGGGAGTTTGGGTGGGGTTCTGGTCATGTTGTGTTTCTTGATATGGGCATACAGATGTGCTCATTTCGTGGAAACTCATCAAGCTGTGCACTTATGATCTGTCACTTACCTGAATCTATGTTACAGTTCAATAAAAATTTTACTAAAAAAGCCCCCTCCCTGTTAAATCGAAAAATTTCATAATGACTTAGTAAAGGATTAGTAAAAAATAAACAGTTTGGATATGATTTTTCCTTTGCAAATGATCAGGGTCTTGGGAGTAACTAGAAACCACTCTAAAATCAGTAGCTTTACTTTAGTCTGAATTTGCATTTCTTCATCTTCAGTGACAATGATCTTCAAATCACTCAACCTCCCTTACCCTTTACTCAAGCTTCCTTGGCCATTTCAGTGCATTCCCTTTCTGTTTTGGGAAGTGAAGAGGTTGACTTCAGCATCAGGTGGATCTGTGGGGAGAGAAGGAGGAAGAGAGAAAAGGAGAGAGAAAGAGAAACAGAGAGGAAAAGGGGGAAAAGTGGAGAAAGAGGGGTGACAGGCCAGGATGTGTGGAAAGGCCTTGCCACATTCTAACCCCAATATAACAGCTGTTGAACTTGCCCTGAACTTTCCTGTCTCTAGGATTTTGTTCAGACTGTTTCCTCTACCTAAAGTGGCCTCCTTCTTTCCCATGATCTGCTAAGTCCCAGTTTTCTTTCAGGGGAGCATTGTACCCCCAGTGCTAAACAGTACCAGACATGCAGCAAGTGCTGAATGAATGAAACCACCTTAAAAAATGTAAAACAGTCACATAAGCATTTGTGGAATAGGGAATGAATACTAGCTAATATTTATTATATGCTTATGTTGTGCAAGGCATTGTCCTAAATGCTTCACATATACTAAGCCACTTAATTCTCATAACACCCTATGAAGTAGGTCCTATTATGGTCCTAACCTGGGGAGACTGAATCACAGAGAGGTTAGGAAATCTGACTAGGTTCACACACTAGTAAGTGATGGAGCTGGGATTCGAATACAAAGTCCGATCCGAAGTTTGCTCTAAGCCTGGCTCCAAAACCTTGCAGCTCATCAGCATCGCGTGGGCGCTTTAAGAAAGTAAACTCCTGGCCCTGAAATTCTGATTGCACAGGTGAGGTGTGTGGTTGGTTGGCTGGCTGTGAGCAATAACACCCGAGGGCAAAGCGCAGTCGCATCCACGAATCACGAGACCGCCTCCTCCCTGCCAAGTTTACTGCAGGCCTGACCCTGCCCCCTGCGAGGCGCGAGGGCTACTGGGAGTTGTAGTCGCACGGTACAGTTCGTCGGCGTCTCCCAGAAGTGACGCAAAGATCCCGCCTTCTCCTCGCCGCGTTTCCGCTGCTTCGGGTAAGCGGTGTGATTCTCCCGGAAGTGACGCAAAAGTCCCGCCTTCTCCTCACCGCATTTCCGCTGTTTCGGCTAAGCGGTGTGATTCCGGAGGTCGGGTGGTAAGTACTTCTTTGGCCTTTTGCTTCGGAGGGGGGGACCCGGGTTGGGATACGTGCGGAGACTGTGAGGATGGGGGTCAGGAGGTGGCGGCCCGGGCCCCTTCTCGTGGCCCGTGACTTTCGGGCTTTACCGTAGGTCTGGACGCGCCCGCGGCAGCCGCTCCGCGCCGTCGCCATGTCGCGGTTTTTTACCACCGGTTCGGACAGCGAGTCCGAGTCGTCCCTGTCCGGGGAGGAGCTCGTCACCAAACCTGTCGGGGGTAACTACGGCAAACAGTGAGTGAGGGCCTGGGCCATGGGGACGACTCGGTGGGGTGAGGGGTTCGGCAGGCTGTGGAAGGCCGCGTATATGGGAGGGGAATGGAAATGGGGGCGGTGAGAGCGGGTTCTAAGGATGTTGAGAGTTTAAGGGACCGGAGCAGTGTTGGAGGGACAACCGTAACGCTAAGGGTGCTGTGAATTGTGGGAATCCACCCGCCAGGCAAAGGATAGAGTCACAGAGAAAAGGTTTTCCACTGGCTGGGTGTGTTGCATCAGCAAGAAACCCCCAATACTCGCTTGATACCTGGGAGTTCCTTGATCTGGCTCTGAGGTTGTTAAACATCTATTAGTATTTTCCTGTTGTTTATCTCCATTTAAATACTCTTCACCCATCTCTGCAAATTAAAATTCTTTTCTCCCTTTGGAACGTTGTAATGTTTCTCAAACTTCTGTCATACACATGCCACCTTCATTATTTCTGTCACATACCTGTACTTAAGAATATATATACATACCACTTCAAAGTCTTGTTTCAGCATAAAACTCTTTTTTTGTTTGTTTGTTTGCGGTACGCGGGCCTCTCACTGTTGTGGCCTATCCCGTTGCGGAGCACAGGCTCCGGACGCGCAGGCTCAGCGGCCATGGCTCACGGGCCTAGCCGCTCCGCAGCATGTGGGATCTTCCCGGACCGGGGCACGAACCCGTGTCCCCTGCATCGGCAGGCGGACTCTCAACCACTGAGCCACCAGGGAAGCCCTAAAACTCATTTTTAAAAGTGAAAAATAGAATCTGTGTATACCCACATGAATATGATATCATATCTGTGTTACAAGTGGAAAATCAACATCACTTGCTATAAAATAGGAAATAATTGGAAAAGCTAATAAGATGGAAAGAAAAGAGATATTGTTGCCAGCTGAATGCTGTCTGTGGTCTGGTTTTTAATTATTAAGTAAAAATATCTAGTAATGGAGGTGTCAAAGCCGTTGAGACTCTTTCCTTGCCCTCGGCCTGTCACACTCTGGGAAATACTGCTTTCTAGGACCTAGTTCAAGTACCACCTTTTCCATTCATTCTAGGTAAAGTACCTCTTATCTCAACTTCTTTTAGTAATTCTTAGTGACTTGTGTCTTCACATAATTAATTTTTTGACACAGTAAATAAGCACTTTCGTTTGTTTATGTTTGAGAGGCTGGAGACTGTCATTCTTTTAATGTGTTACAACATTTGATAAAAGGCTTTACTTGAAGTAAGCTTAAAAGATTGAGTTCTATATGATGAGGCCGTGAAGAGGAAGAATAAAACAAGATGAGTGTGGTAGGAATGGGCTACCTGCCCCATCGGAGAAGAAAAAGAGACATCATTTGGAAAGACTGGAGCTAGGAACAGAGGTTAATGGTCTCTGTTCCTTCTAAATAGGCCATTGTTGCTGAGTGAGGATGAAGAAGATACCAAGAGAGTTGTCAGAAGCGCCAAGGATAAGAGGTGAGGCCTTGGGGAGGCGGGGTGATGGGGAGTTTCTGGAGCAGTGGTGGGTTTTCTGGTTGGTGATGGTGGGCATGTGCAATGTGGTATTGGGGTCTCAAACCAGGTTTGAGGAACTGACCAACCTTATCCGGACCATCCGTAATGCCATGAAGATTCGGGATGTCACCAAGTGCCTGGAAGAGTTTGAGCTCCTAGGAAAAGCATATGGGAAGGCTAAGAGCATTGTGGACAAGGAAGGTGTCCCCCGGTTCTATATCCGAATCCTGGCTGACCTGGAGGACTATCTTAATGAGGTGTGATTCCTGTGGGTGCAGGGGGATCTAGAAGGGGATTGTGGGCCTGGAGCTTTCTCCTGACCCACACCCAGGGATCATGTCTCCTCTGAGTTGTTTGCCAGATATTCAGTATTTCCCAGAACATAAGAAATACGTTCTTATAAACATAAAGAGAGGGACTTTTTTATGTTAAGAATTTTAATTGTATATATTTTTATATTACCTCTTATTTGTGGTTTTGTACTTTTGATACATAAATAAAGCATTGGTAAACAATAAGAGGTATAGTTTTTAAGTAGTATAGTTGTTTGTAGATAGCAAGACCCAAAAGTTGTGAAGCCTGAAGTTTAGGGAATACTACTTAATCTCAGATCCCTGTTCTCCCTTTCTTCCCTATTCTTTCCTTCAGCTATGGGAAGATAAGGAAGGGAAGAAGAAGATGAACAAGAATAATGCCAAGGCCCTGAGCACCCTGCGCCAGAAGATCCGAAAATACAACCGAGATTTTGAGTCCCATATTACAAATTACAAGCAGGTGAGGGTGCTAGAGGGAGACTTTCTGAACTTTGGGGGCAGTGACCCCACGACTGAGACAAAAAAGTATTTGCAAATGGGAGGTGTGTGACTGGAGAAGGAATCATGAGAAAGCTCTGTGGGGTGGAGGAGGTGGGATGGGGTAGTTGGCAGGCATCCTTAATTATTCTCTCATTTCCTTCTGTCAAGAACCCTGAGCAGTCTGCAGATGAAGATGCTGAGAAGAATGAGGAGGATTCAGAAGGTGAGTGAGGAAAACCCTTAATTGCAAATGGTTAGGAGCTCTAAAATTAAGGGTTTCCTTGGCTTTTTTCTTGGTTGCCATTCATCTCTTCACTATTCTAACTCTTTTTTTCTCTCCCCTTTCCCACCAGGCTCTTCAGATGAGGATGAGGATGATGAAGGAGTCAGTGCTTCCACTTTCCTAAAGAAGAAATCAGAAGCTCCTTCTAGCGAGAGTCGGAAGTTCCTCAAAAAGATGGAGGTAAGAGCCAGGGTTACACTGAGGGGTGGTTTGTCTGCTGTGGACCATTCTTGGGTCTCTGGGGAGAAGAAAAGACTCACAGAGCCTTAGGGTTGGGAGGGGTGGGATTTAGCAGAGTCTGGTCTGGGGACAGATTTCCTCTTCGATTAGAGCACTGAGTGACTTGGAATCTGGAGAGCTAGATTCTGGGCCCAGCTCTGCCCCAGGGGAGCTGTGTGTCCCTGGAGCAAGTTAGCACTTCTCTTTGGGTCTTGGTGGTCCAGTCCAGCTCTTAAGATCCTGATTCAACCACTCTTCTGCTGCTCCGGAGAGTCTCTGAAACGTGTCAGCAGGGAGAGCAGAGACACGAGTCAGTCTTCCCATCTTGTTTCTTCTGATCATCTTTTTTTTCTCTAAGGATGAAGATGAGGACTCAGAAGATTCAGAAGATGATGAAGATTGGGACACAGGTTCCACATCTTCTGATTCAGATTCAGAGGAGGAGGAAGGGAAACAGACAGTGCTGGCGTCGAGATTCCTTAAAAAGTAAGAAAAGTAATGGTACTTCGGGCTACAGTGGGAGGGGTAGGAAGCTTTTAATCATCTTGAAAGTTGTTGCTCCTGTGGAGTTCTTTTATTTATTTATTTATTTATTTTTCCCATTTCAGTTTTAATTTTTATTTGTCTTTTATTTTTATTTATTTTTACATTAAAAAGTTTTTTTATTGAAGTATAGTTGCTTTATAATACTATGTAAATTAGGGGTGTACAGTATAGTGATCCATAACTTTTTAAACTTATTTTTTATATTATTTATTTGGCTGTGTTGGGTCTTAGTTGTGGCATGTGGGATCTTCTCTGCAGCATGCGGGATCTTTTGTTGCGGCGCAGAGGCTCTTCATTGAGGCATGGGCTTCTCTCTAGTTGTGGCTTGCGGGCTCAGTAGTTGCGGCACGCGGGCTTAGTTGCCCCACAGCATGTGGGATCTTAGTTCCCCGACCAGGGGTTGAACCCACGTCCCCTGCATCGGAAGGTGTATTCTTAACCACTGGACCACCAGGGAAGTCCCTAGTGATCCATAATTTTTAAAAGTTATACTCCATTAGTTCCTGGTGTTGTACAGTATATCCTTGTAGCTCATTTTATTCCTAGTGGTTTGTACCTCTTAATCCCCTACTCCTACATTGCTCCTCCCCCAATGGAGTCCTTTTAGGTTGTACAGGCCAACAGGGATCTCAGAGTCAAGTATGTTAGTTGGCTAAGATAAAGCTAATGTGTCCTGCAGATGAGATTTGAAGTTTCCAGTGTCCAGATATTTAACCATGACATTACTTGCTGCATGTGGACTGAGTGTTTATCTCTCTTTGGTGCTGATTAGCTGTGTGATATTGGATAAGCTCCTTAACTTTTCCAGTCTTCAGTTTTATCTTTTGTAAAATGGAGTGGTACTTGACCCTGTCTCAAGGATACCTGCAAAAATATAGGGAGGTGATACGCCTGGCTCAGCCTGGGACTGGCATGTGGTGTGCCCTCAGTGACAGTAGCTTCTCTTCTCACTCTTCCTGAGAACCTAGCATACAGCATATAGACTGCAGCAAGCCTTCCTGAACTTTACTAGTATCGTCATGGTATGGGGGAGGATTCTGATTTGGATTCTGGTCACAACCCTTACTACTTCAGTATCTGTCAACTTGGGTGAGTTACTTAGCCTTCTTAGGTCCTAGTTTCCTCCTTTGAAGTCAAGGTGACACCTATCCCTTTGTGTTCTACAGAAGTCGAGTATCAAGCTCAGTGATAACTGGCAGAAATACTGATGCTCTAAGGGTTGCTTTCCTGCTTTCAAAAGTTGGGGTTATGCAGCTTCAGGAGTTAGTGAGTTCCCTCACACTAGAGGGATCAGACACAGCCATTTTATTGAGAAGCGTTTTTCTTTGTGTGCTCCAGGGAACACTGGTCAAATGCAGGGGGAGTATTGTGTATCTGATGTCTTTTTATTCACAACACTTCTGACACCATATGTGTTTTTTTCTCATACCAGCTAGTTCTCCAACTCTCTGGACACCAACTGGGTGTTCAACACTAAGTCAGTTCTGACACTACCCAAAGTTAGCATAGACCCCATGAGACTGCCACCACCTTAGAGGCCAGTTGTAAGTTCCAAGTGTGGCTCCCGTACTTCTGACCAACCGGCTCTAAATTCAGAGAGTTACTACAGTCCCCTCCTCAGATTCGATAATTTGCTAGATTGACCCACAGAACTCAGGAAAGCTCTTTACTTACTATTACCAGCGTATTATAAAGGATACAACTCAGGAACCGCCAAATGGAAGAGATGCATAGGGCAGGGTATGGGAGAAGGGGCATGGAGCTTCAGTGTACTCTCTGAGTTCACCATCCTCCTAGCACTTCAGTGGTTCATCAACCAGGAAGCTCTCCAAATTATCATTTAAGGATTTTTATGGAGGCTTCATTACATAGCCATGATTGGTTAAATCGTTGGCTGTTGATGATGGGCTCCATTTCCAGTCCCTCTTATCCTCCCCGGTGGTCAGAGGGTGGAGCTATCAGTTCCACCCCTCTAATCATGCTTTGGTCTTTCTGGCAACCAGCCCCCATCCTGAAAGCTTTCTAGAGGCCTGTGAAGGCCTCATTAGAATGAAAGATGCTCCTATTGCTCAGGAAATTCCAAGGGATTTAGGAGCTCTGTGTCAGGAACTGAGGACAAAGACCACAGAATTATTTCTTATTACGCCACAGTATCATATTCCCTTCTTGGAGAGTTTACAACCATGTATCAGTTAAGCAAAATAGATCTGTTTAACTTTGTTTCATTAGCTATTTCTTAAATTTGCTTTACTGTGAAACTCATATTTTAAGCCTACTGACATCCTATAGAACTATCAACCTTATTATTGGTTCATATCTTTTATATCTTCTTTGTGTTTTTGTCTTTTCAATAATTGTGTATTGAAGTCTCCATTATTTGGACCAGTGTGTGTAGTGTACACTGCACATGTGCATTGCACAAAGGCTCCTATCTGAGGGAACAAGTGGGGACTAAGGTTAAACTTAGGACATCATGAGAAAAGAAAACAACAGACCAATATCTTTTATGAATTTAGATTCAAAAATCCTCAGCAAAAACCAGTCCAGCAGGGCTTCCCTGGTGGCGCAGTGGTTGAGAGTCCACCTGCCGATGCAGGGGACACGGGTTTGTGCCCCAGTCCAGGAAGATCCCACATGCCATGGAGTGGCTGGGCCTGTGAGCCATGGCCGCTGAGCCTGCACGTCCGGAGCCTGTGCTCCGCAGTGGGAGAGGCCACAACAGTGAGAGGCCCGCGTACCGCAAAAAAAAAAAAAAAAAAAAAAAAAACCACTCAGCGAAGTAGGAATAGAAGGGGGCTTCCTCTGCTTGATTATAGGGCATCTTTGAGAACACACATACAGTTGACCCTGGAACAGCATTGGTTTGAACTGCACAGGTCCACTTATACGCAGACGTTTTTCAGTAAATGCATGCTGTAGTACCACACGGTCCATGGTTGGTTGAATCTTCAGATGCAGAGGACCAACTGTAGAGTCACATGTGGATTTTTGACGGGGGATTGCCACCCCATCCCCATGTCGTATCCCACGTCGATCATGGGTCAACTGTATATCTTCTCCTGTCCTTTTATTTTGTACTTTACCATGGTGTATGTTTAGGGATGTCTCTTACAAACCCAGCTCGGTTTTTTTTCTTTTTCATCTTATGATCATTGCTGTTTTTTTTCTGTTTTCAATTGTGCCACTCATAAAATTTACTGTTAATCATTTTTTAAGTGTCCAATTCAGTGTCATTGAGTGCATTCACTCGGTTGTGCAACCACCACCACTGTCTCCAAAACTTGATCTCTGCTTTTTAATCTATGCAGGTTAATTTACATTTATTGTGATTATAAATGTATTTTGTCTTGTTCTTGCTCTCTTATTAATGTGCTTTCTATTTATCCTCTTCCTATTTTTAACTTCCTTTTTTTAACATAAATTTATTTATTTATTTTTGCGTTGGGTCTTCGTTGCTGCGCATGGGCTGTCTCTAGTAGCAGCAAGCGGGGGCTGTTCGTTGCCGTGCATGGGCTCTCATTGTGGTGCCTTCTCTTTTTTTTTAATTTAATTTTTTTTTTTATACAACAGGTTCTTATTAGTTATCTATTTTATACATATTGCTGTATATATTGTCAATTCCAATCTTCTGTGTTGGTGTCTCTAGTTTCAGAGCATGGGCTCTAGGCATATGGGCTTCAGTAGTTGTGGCACGTGGGCTCAGTAGTTGTGGCTCGCGGGCTCTAGAGTGCAGGCTCAGTAGTTGTGGCCCACGGGCTCAGTTGTTCCGCGGCACATGGGATCTTCCCAGACAAGGGCTCAAACCCGTATCCTTTGCATTGGTAGGTGGGTTCTTAACCAGTGCGCCACCAGGGAAGCCCACCGCACATATTTAAAGTTAGCAATTTGATAAGTTACATGTTTATACTCATGAAACCATCACTACAATCAGAGTAAATAAAATCCATCACTCCTAAAAATTGCTTTATGCCCCTTTGTAAACCTTCTCTCCTGCCCCACTTCTCTTTGCCCTTTCTGTGGTCAACTGCTGATTTGCTTTCTATCACTAGATAAGTTGGCAGTTTTTAGAGTTTTATAGAAATGGATTCATACAGTATATAATTTGGTTGGGAGAGATTTGGTTTTCAGAATAATTATTTTAAGATTAATCCTATCTTTATTATTTTTACTATAGAGATTACCCTTGATAATCTAAAATTAGATTTAGTTAAAATGTCAAGTGTCAGAGGTTGGGTTAACCATGGGATCCTCAAAGGCCTTATTGACATTAAGCGTTTGTGGCTTTGTAGTGTCAAAGAATAATTCAGAGACACTATTGTACTTGTATAACAAGGTAGACCAACTTTTAAGATCGATTTCCAACCAAGACAAAAAAGAATTTGATAAGAGAAAGGAATAAAGAGAGAGGGAAAAACCACAGGCAGTGGTGGGAACGTTGAATTTTGTTTGCACATTTTTGTGTGTGTAAACTCATTAGCTATCTAAGCTAGCCAAGGTTAGTTTCAGTTGTTAATGGATTATCTAGAAACATGACAGGCTGTCCCTATAATGTCTGCCAGCATCCTTTTTCAGCATCTCCATATTAAACCAGTCTATACCCTTCCTCTCGTCAGAATTTCTCAGCTTTCATCTTTTGGTCAAAACAAGCACGTAACGGAACACATTTAATCTCAAGAGCTTCAATTTCTTTGATGTGGGATAATAAGGTTGTCTAGCAACATTTAAGCACCTGGATATTAGATAGTGGGTTTGGGCAGAAAATATGAGGATAGTCACAGATACAGTAAGAAACATTTAGGACCTTTATTTAATTTTCTAATCAGGCTAAGCCTATCTAGGAGAATGTCTTTAAGAATCACTTTAGTGAACTTTTAATCAAGTGGCTTTTTTCTTAATTGATTGGTTTTTTCCAAAGTATTCATCCAGGTTCAATAAGATGTTATTTATTGCACATCTTTATTTATTAGCCTTGACTGACCAGTATTTGAGATCAGTTTTATTTAGGGTTGATTCTTTTTTTAATTTTTAGCTGAGCCACGTGGCTTATGGAATCTTTGTTCCCTGGTCAGGGATTAAACCTGTGCCCTCGGCAGTGAAAGCTTAGAGTCCTAACCACTGGACTGTCAGGGAATTCCCTATTTAAGGTTAATTCTTAGCTAAGGAATTTGTTAGTTTGGGGCTAAAATGTTTAAATTATTTGTTATTTTGGACCATACTAGAGGTAAATTACAGATCACATATTCGTGTTTCTGAATTTGTAGTTGGGGTAGGAATTCTTAAGTACAAACTGATGAAATCTAGTATCTTGGACCCCTTCTCATAAGTTACCATGTTGGAGTCTTAATCAAATGTGGATATTGGTTTGCAACCGTGGGAGCTCCCTGGTAAAATCTGAAACTATCCCCATGCACAGAGGACAAGGAAAGACGGAAGAAAGAGGCAGACCACTCCAGATTGGTAGGTGGCAGGTGTAATAAGCAAGGGAACTTAAATACAGGGTTTATCTTTGGCGGCCTGAAGATGAGTAGATCTCTGCACCTGTCTTCCAGAATCTTAAGAGTTTATGTAGAGGCTATAATAGAGCTCAGTCACACATTCAGATCAGATGGTCTCAACACATTGCTCTCAAGGCTGCATCCTAAGCCTCTCAAGGCTCCTAAGGTGGGAACCGTGAGCAGAACGTACATTCCAAGGACAGAGGAGGGAGTAAGGAGCCTCCAGTACCCTGGGTCCAGTTCTTGGGTCAACCCATGGTCACATCCTGTCAATGACCTCTCCCAATAGTGAGCAACCAAGATTTTTACTGTGAAACTTGGATAATGATGAACTAATACAGAAGAAGTTAAAAGAGGAGGAATACACAGAAAACGTTTGTTGTCTCAATTATGAATCCTAATCTGAAGGGTTTTGGAGGACGTTGTCTACATCTGATATGGTTGCCCTGTGGAATCTCTCCGAGATGCTATCTGCTTCTAAGAGCTACCTGGCTTCTGGAGTCCTTTTTAAAAGTGAACCTCAGGATAGATCTCTGGTGGGACTGGATCTCCAAGTTGTTAGGATCCTAAGGAAGAGTGTATGTCTAGGGCCTCTAGATCATAGTTGTGGTTAAGAGCGTGTGGAATGGTCCTTTTCAGTGTAGTTTTAGGACTAACTTCTATTGGTGTCTCTTAATGTCTTCAGCTTCTTAGCTGTGTAAAGGTGGAGGTGTATTTGGTGATGTCCCTCTAGCTGAGAGCATAAATGTCAGTTTTCTGATCGATTCTAACAAGATGTGAATATACCAAGGTATAATCTGTCATAGGGGAGAGATCAAGTCAAGTTTTAGGTCTTTCAGTTAGAATTTCATAGGGTGAGAGTTTGTGTTTTTGAGGTGTGAATCACAATATCCTGAGGGCTTCGAGTAAAACTTCAGGCCAAGGATAATTAAGTTCTTTTGAAGTTTAGACAGCATTGATTTTTAAATAGCATGAAGTCCTGTGATCTCAGAGCTTTGGGGCTGGATGATGCAGACCAAGCAGTTTCAGCTTAATGAACATACTTCACGTATTTGCAAAGGATTTTACCTATGAAATGAGTTTTTATCATTACAGAATATTGCATTAGTACAGGAGGAAAAACCATTAAGCTTCTATTGAGTTATGGCATAGGGAGTTCCCTGGTGATCTAGTGGTTGGGATTCGGCACTGCCATCGCCCGGGTTCCATTCCTGGTTGGAGAACTGAGATCCCACAAGTATCCCACAAGACACGTGGCATGGCCGCCCCCCCAAAAAAAATTATGGCATAAATCTTTTGGCAAGGGCAAGTTTTAATCCAACTGGCAAATTTATAAACTATTACTAAAGCATATTCAAACCTTTTAAGCAGTTAAAATGAAATTTATTTATAAACGTTTAAATGATGTTTTAATTATAGATAACTTGAATGTTTGTTCAAGTCTTTCTGGAGAGACTTTTTCCTCAGTATCTTTATAAAGTTTGAAATAATTTTTCCCTGTCATTTGGTTTATATTTCATTATATAAATATTAAAGTCTGGAAATGGTTTCAGACATCAAATAGCTTAAGTCCACTTTGAGGTAGCCAGTGATCTTCTTCTTTTTTGTTGGGGACATTTCGTTGTATTGAACAGTTTTTTTTAATTCAGAATTTATATTAATAATTTTCATAAGAGGGGAAAGAAAGGCAGGGAAAAGCAGCCAGTCTGGGAACCGCAAAAATTTTTTTGCTTTTTTTTTTCTAAGCACTGATTTTAAACTGATAAATCAGTTGGTGATAAAAAGATTAGTCTGGGGACTTCCCTGGTGGTACAGTGGTCAAGAATCTCCCTACCAATGCAGGGACACGGGTTCAAACCCTGGTCCAGGAAGATCCCACATGCCGTGGAGCAACTAAGCGTGTGCACCACAACTACTGAGCCTGCGCTCTAGAGCCTGGAGCCACAACGCCTGGAGCCCGTGCTCCTCAACAAGAGAAGCCACCGCAGTGAGAAGATGGCGCACTGCAACAAAGAGTAGCCCCCACTAGCCGCAGCTAGAGAGGACCCATGCACAACAACAAAGACCCAACGCAGCCCTAACTAACTAACTAACTAAATAAATAGATTTATTTATTAAAAAAAAAGATTAGTCTGGACAGAGCAACTAGTACCAAAGGACAACTGTGTTGCTTATGGATTCTTTGGAAAACCTTAGAGCTTAGTTGTGGAGCAACATGACAGGCTGATTTCTGTGTCTGTAGCGGCCTGGTTAGCACCCCCGTCTTATTAAACTAGGCCATACTCTTTCCTTCATATGAGTTGCTTAGTGTAATATGGTAACAGACTTTGGTAAGTGGTCTGGCAGATTCAAATGCTTAGTGGTCCTTGCTTTGGTTATGGTTACAGTTATCCATAGGTCATTCTTGTAGAGTGTAACTTGGACCCAGGAATAGAAAAAGAGGAATTTTGTTGGGGGAAGAATCCTCAAGGTGGAGAGGGGGCTGATCCTTCATCTTCTCCTGTGTCTCTTGGCAGGGCCCCCACCACAGAGGAGGACAAGAAGGCAGCTGAGAAGAAACGGGAGGACAAAGCCAAGAAGAAGCACGATAGGAAATCCAAGCGCCTGGATGAGGAGGAGGAAGACAATGAAGGCGGAGAGTGGGAAAGGGTCCGGGGTGGAGTGCCCCTGGTTAAGGTGAGGATTTTAGAACGAAAAGGAATTGGGAAACAGTTCGGGAGAGCATGCAGGTACCCTCCTGGTCGAATTCGGGAGAACAATTAAGGCAAGAATAGGTTTCTGTCGGCCTGCATATAACTTGTGTGTTACCTAGGAGAAGCCAAAAATGTTTGCCAAGGGAACTGAGATCACCCACGCTGTTGTCATCAAGAAACTGAATGAGATCCTACAGGCACGAGGCAAGAAGGGAACTGATCGGTAAGATTCGTGGGCCTGGGCTGTGTCATTACAGGGTGAAAGCTCATTTTCTCTTAAGACACGGGGTGGAGGTTGGTAGGGAAAGTGGTATTTTGGGAAGATCTGTGTGTGGCTACGGTAGAAGGAATGATGTACTTGGACTACACCAGTCTATTTTTTGCTGTTTACATTCTGTTTGACCTTAGATCAATCACTTAACCTTTGGGGGCTGTTTTCCCATCTGTAAAATGGGAATGATACTCTTCTTTAGTTATTCAGTGACTAAAGAGGATGTTAGATTGTTAGCATTATTGCTGTTTCTGTTTGGAATTTATGAGAGAGAAGCAAGTATACAGGCGGTGAGGCTAGGGGTGGGTATTGAGAATGAGGCTGCCTTTCTTGTCTGAAGAGGGTGTGCTGTATGACAGCATAAGACTTTTTTATTTGTTTCCTGTGCCTCACCCAATTCTATACCCCTCCAGTGCAGCCCAGATTGAGCTGCTACAGCTGCTGGTTCAGATTGCTTCTGAAAACAACCTGGGAGAGGGTGTCATCGTCAAGATCAAGTTCAATATCATCGCCTCTCTTTATGACTACAACCCCAACCTGGCCACATACATGAAGGTGAGAACAATAACGAGCATCCCACGGCGGAGCTGGTGGGTCATGGGAAGGTGGCTAGTGACTCAAGACTCAAGGACTGTTGGAGCAGTCTTGGTGGTTGAAGGCCCGTGGATTCCTGGTGTAGGGCTCTTGGGAGGCATCTCCTTGTTCCACCTTCACACCTCTGACTGCTGTCTGATCTCTTGGCAGCCTGAGATGTGGCAGAAGTGTCTGGACTGCATCAATGAGCTGATGGATATCCTGTTTGCAAACCCCAACATCTTTGTTGGAGAGAACATTCTGGAAGAGAGTGAGAACCTGCAAAACGCTGACCAGGTAAAGGGGATTTGGCAGGCTATTTGGAAGTGTGTGTTGTCTGCTTTGGGAAGCCTTGTTGGAGACAGAAGGGTTGAAGTCTAGGACTGGAATCTGGGCTAATTTATTTCCTCCTTTGCCTTCTGTTCAGCCGCTGCGTGTCCGTGGCTGTATCCTAACTCTGGTGGAACGAATGGATGAAGAATTTACCAAGATAATGCAAAACACTGATCCTCACTCCCAAGGTGAGCCCGAGCAAGCATGGGCATCAGTGAGAGGAAAAGTGCAGGGATTAAAATGAAGGATTATACTAAGTGAGAATGTTCGGAAAGCCAGCCCTTCCTCACCCCAGCATTCATACCACAGGGCCTCTTTAAGATACTGGACCCCACTCCCGTAGCTTCTGATTCAATAGGTCTGGGTGAGATCTCACACTTTGCATTTCTAACATGTTCCTAAGTGATGGTGCTGTCTGCTACTTTGAGAACTGTTGGGGTATAATGATCTCTGTCCACTTGGCTTGTTTAGCTTGTACGCCTTAAGCATTAGAATGGGGAAATGCAGGACATTTACACAGTAAAATGTGAGTGTCCACATGTGTCCACCAAGTCAAAGGTATATTGATGAACAAGACAGCTTGGGGCCTTCATGCTCATGGAGGTTACATTTCGGTGCTGAAGCAAGGCAGCTCTACAAAAAAATGAGCGAGTCAGTTGTAGATAATGTAAAGTGTGAATTAGAAATTCAGATCGGGACGTGTGACAGGATGTCTGGAGTGGTGGCTGCTTTAGGTAATGGTTGAAGAAGCATCTGTAGGTAGGGCACATTTGAGGTGAGAGCCGAATGAGAAGGAGGAGGAGGAGTTAATTGGGAGGAATTAGCAGAAGAGAGTGCCTGACAGCAGTGGAGAGTGAGCTTGACATGTCCCAGGAGAGGATGGTATTTTTAGGGCACAGTGGGTTAGACTTTTCTGATGGGTACAGAAAACACATGCAGAGGTAATTGGATTGATGAGGGACATATGATTGGGAAAGCCTGGGTGCCTGGCTAAGCTGAGGGTGGGTGCTCTCCCTGCCAGAGTACGTGGAGCACCTGAAGGACGAGGCACAGGTGTGCACCATCATTGAGCGTGTGCAGCGCTACCTGGAGGAGAAGGGCACCACTGATGAGATCTGTCGCATCTACTTGAGGCGCATCCTCCACACCTACTACAAGTTTGATTACAAGGCCCATCAGCGGCAGCTTACCCCCCCTGAGGGCTCCTCAAAGGTAAGTGCTTGGCCACCATGTCAGAGGGGAGAGGGGTGTGTCCATTGGTTCTGCATGTCTTTCAGGACTTCAGGGCAGATCTTCTATTCCCTGGGGACTGTCTGTGGTGGAGCAGAGGGACTAGGAAGAGGCTGGATGGCGTCTCGTCTTTGGTTGCTGAAGGCTGAGCCATTTACAACCATTGTCCTTGACATATTTCCTCCTCCAACAATATCTCCCCCTACCCCCTACCCCTCCAGTCGGAGCAAGACCAGGCTGAAAATGAGGGCGAGGACTCAGCTGTGCTAATGGAGAGACTGTGCAAGTACATCTATGCCAAGGACCGCACAGACCGAATCCGCACATGCGCCATCCTCTGCCATATCTATCATCATGCTCTGCACTCCCGCTGGTACCAGGCCCGTGACCTCATGCTCATGAGCCACCTACAAGACAACATTCAGCACGCGGACCCGCCAGTACAGGTAGGATGGGAAGGAGGCGCTGTGGCCCTGGTGGCAAAGGGAAGACCAGGCCAGGCCCCCTGTCCACTCTGTTCAGGCAAAGTGGCTCAGGCAGATTAGCCACGTGTCTGGCTAATGCAGATACAGGGAGACACTTGGTCCTTCCCGAGTGCGAGCATTCTTTGATTCTCCTACATGTTAACATAGAGTTCTCTGGGATAGGATTTGGGTTCAACTAACATTTATTATAACTACTGTGTGTCTGGTTTGGAACAAACATTAGGAGATCATCTTACTTAAAAAGATGAAAAAGCGTTTAAGCAGTTAAACTGAGAAGGACAAGGACCCAAATACAGTGTGATGTGTGAAACATAAAATTTTGTGTGTGGCAGCATTGTGAGGACATTTTCATGTAGGAGTATTATAATTGTGTCTAGGTATAGATCCTATAAATGTGTGTTTAGAACAATTGTGAGGTATTTATGTGTAAAACATGTGGTAAGCTTGTCTGGTGGTGCTTTTTGAATAGCACACCTATTTTTTATTCCATTGTATGAATTTATCACAGGTTCTTGATATTTCTCTTGATACCTGATCAACCAGTTTGGGGTATTATAAATGAAGCTCTTGTGATTTATGTATAAGTTTGTGTGGATGTATGGTTTCTCTCGGGTAAATACTTAAGAGTGGAATTGCTGCATCATAGTGTAGGTGTATGTCCAGTTTTATAAGAAGCTCAAAAATGGGACTTCCCTGGTTGTTCAGTGGTTAAGAATCTGCCTGCCAATGCAGGGGACACGGGTTCAAGCCCTGGTCCGGGAAGATCCCACATGCCGCAGAGCAACTAGCCCACAACTACTGAGCCTGTGCTCTAGATCTAGAGCCTGCAAGCCACAGCTTCTGAACCCCCGCTCAGTACTGAGTACTCTGCTCAACAAAGAGTAGCCCCAGCTCGCTGCAACTAGAGAAAGCTTGTGCGCATCAGTGAAGACCCAAGGCAGCCAAAAGTAAATAAATAAATAAATTTATAAAAAAAAAAAAGAAACTCAGAAATGGTTGTACCATTTTACACTTCTACTTTGTCAATATTTAGTGTTGTTGGTCTTCTTAATTTTGGCCATCATGGTTGTTGTCTAATGGTATCTCAATGTGGGGTTAGTTTGTATTTCCCTGATAACTATTGAAATTGACTACTTTTTAAATGTTTATTGGCCCTTTATATATCTTCTTTTGTGAGATGTCTGGTCAACTTTTGCCCCCCCCCCCTTTTTTAAAGATTGGATTATTCATCTTTTTATTATTGAGTTGTAGGAAATCTTTATATATCCTGGATACCAGTCCTTTGTCAGATAAAAGCTTTACAATTTTTTTCCAGTGTGTGGTTTGCCTATTCATTTTCTTAACCATGTGTTTTGATGTATATTCTAATATATCAGTTTTATCTCTTTTGGTTATTTTCTGGGTCCTATCTAAAGAAACTTTTTCCTACTTGCAATTCATAAAGATATTCTTTTTGTATTTTTAGTTTTTGGAAGTTCTTGTGGTTTTAGCTTTCACATTTAGGTCTATGTTTTCTGCATATGGTGTGAAGTCAGGGTCAGAGACGTTCTTTCCCCATTATATTGCTTTGGTGCCTTTGTGGAAAACCACATGAAAAACCAACCACATGACCCTATAAATGTATTTCTGGGCTCTCTATTCTATTCCATTCATTCATCTTTTTGTCCTTCCTTACGCCAGTTCCACACTGTCTCGATAGCTGTGCCTTTAGGGTTAAGTCTTTTTTTTTAATTAATTAATTTATTTATTTATGGCTGCGTTGGGTCTTCGTTGCTTCGCCCAGGCTTTCTCTAGTTGCGGCAAGCAGGGGCTGCTCTTCGTTGCGGTGCGTGGGTTTCTCATTGCAGTGGCTTCTCTTGTTGCGGAGCGTGGGCTCTAAGCACACAGGCTTCAGTACTTGTGGTACTCGGGCTCAGTAGTTGTGGCTTGCAGGCTCTAGAGCGCAGGCTCAGTAGTTGTAGCGTATGGGCTTAGTTGCTCCACGGCATGTAGGATCTTCCCGGACCAGGGCTCGAACCCATGTCTCTTGCATTGGCAGGCGGATTCTTAACCACTGCGCCACAGGGAAGTCCCTAGGGTAAGTCTTGAAGTCAGGTAGTATGACTCCTCCAACTTTGTTGTTTTTTAAGAATAGTTGGAATGTTCTGTGACATTTGCATTTCCACATAAATTCCAAAATCAGCTTGTCAGTTTGTGCAAAAATGCCTGCTGGGATTATATTGAATCTGTAAATCAGTTTTGGGAGAACTGACACCTTAACAACTTTGAACCTGTTGATCTTATGTGTTATTCTTCGTTTAATTTCTTCAGTTTCTCTCTGCAGAGGTAATATACATCTTTTAAAAAATTATTCCTGAGAATTATACGATTTTTGATGCTATCGTAAATGCAATTTTTTAATTTAATTTAATTTTTTATTTTGTCCACATGGCTGGTGGAATCTCAATTCCTCAACCAAGGGTTGAACCTGGGCCACGGCAGAGAAAAAGCACTGAATCCTAACCACTAGACCACCAGGGAACTCCTGTTAATTTCATTTTTAAATTGTTAACTGCTAGTATCTAAAAATAGAGTTAATTTTCTTACATTGGCCTTGGATCCTGCCATTTTGCTAAATTCAGTTTTAGTCTGGCCTTCTGTCCTGTGTATTTGCGGATTCAACCAAGTGCAGATTGAAGATATTTGGGGGGAGGGGGAGGGATTCCAGAAAGTTCCCCCAAAAAACCAAAATTTGCCTTGTTTGGTAACTATTTACATAGCACTTACATTGTATTAGGTGTTACAAGTAATCTACAGATGATTTAAATTACATGGGAGGACGTACCGTAAGTTACATTCAAATACTATTCCATTTCATGTAAGAGACTTGAGCATCTGCAGATTTTGGTTTCCATGGAGGGTCCAGGAACCAATCCCCCATGGGTACTGAGGGACAGCTGTATTGGGTCTCTGAAACTTTTCTTTCTTTTTTGTTTTTTGCCATATTGTAATGACTCAAATCTCTAATACTTAGTGCTGAATAGAAGTGAGAGCAGACATCTTGCCTCCTTCCCAGTATCAGCAGGGAAGCAGTGAACATTTCACCATTAAGAAGAATGTTACCTATTTTTATAGATAGTATTTTTGTAGATAGACTTTCTCAGATTGATGGAGTTCTCTTCTGATCCTAGTTGGCTGGGAATTTTTGTCCTTAATAGGTGTTGAATTTTGTCAAAATCTTTTTCTGCATCTATTGAAATAATGCACAGTTATTTCTCCACTATTCTCTTTATATCGTGAATAACCGTGATTTTAGATTTTTATATCAGGCTTTCATTCCTGTGATATATCCTACTTGGTCATGGTATATTATCTTTTATGTATTGCTGGATTTTGCTTGCTGGTATTTTTTTAAGGCTCTTTGTATCTAAGTTCATGACCGGTATTGACCTCTATATTTTTGTTGTCAGTAAAGACTTGGTCTTTCCCCCCCACGAAAATCCGTACTACCTACAATCTTCCCTATCTTAATTATTGACAAGTCCATCTTTTCAGTTGCCTAGGCCCAGAAGCCTTGAATTCATCTTTGATTCTTGTTTTTCTCTCACATTGATTCCCCACCCATTTGTGTTGAAAATCCCTGTCTGACCACTTATTATCACTTCCACCGCCACCCTCTGGTCTAAGCCACCATCATGTTCCCTGTCTCTCTCTCTCTCTCTCTGCTTCTGCCCTTATATCCCTTCAGGCTGTTCTTTCTTTTTCTTTTTTTTTTAATGTTTATTCCTTTTACTTTTTTAATTTATTTTTGGCTGCATTGGGTCTCCATTGCTGCACTCGGGCTTTCTCTAGTTGCGGCGAGTGGGGGCTGCTCTTCATTGCAGTGCGCAGGCTTCTCATTGCAGTGGCCTCTCTTTGTTACGGAGCACGGGCTCTAGGGTGCACAGGCTTTAGTAGTTGCGGCGCGTGGGCTTAGTTGCTCCACGGCATGTGGGATCTTTCCGGACCAGGGATCAAACCCATGTCCTCTGCATTGGCAGGTGGATTCTTAACCACTGTGCCACCAGGGAAGCCCCTTCAGGCTTTTCTTAATGCAGCAGCCAGAATAACCCTGTTAATAAAGTCAAATTATGTCACTTATTTGCTCAAAAGCTTCCTGTGGTTTCCCATCTTTATATCTTTTTTTTTTTTTTTTTTTTGCGGTACGCGGGCCTCTCACTGTTGTGGCCTCTCCTGTTGCGGAGCGCAGGCTCAGTGGCCATGGCTCACGGGCCTTGCCGCTCCGCAGCATGTGGGATCTTCCCGGACCAGGGCACGAACCCGTGTCCCCTGCATCGGCAGGCGGACTCTCAACCACTGCGCCACCAGGGAAGCCCATCTTAAAATCTTTAACATGGTTTACAACGCCCTGTGCTTGCCCAGCCTCCAGTTTCTGATCACATCTTTTACCAGCTCTAGCCATAGTGCATTCCTTGTCCTTGAATACATCTGGCATAGGGCCTTTGCACTTACTTTTCATTTTTCCTAGAATATTGTTCTTCTTGCAGAGATCTGCATGACTTGCTCTTTCTTTTTCTGTTAGGTCTTTATTAATTTTTTTAAAAATTCAATTTATTTATTTTTGGCTGCATTGGGTTTTCGTTGTGGTGCGTGGGCTTCTCACTGCAGTGGCTTCTCTTGTTGCAGAGCTCAGGCTCTAAGCCCATGGGCTTCAGTAGTTGTGGCCCGCGGGGTCTGGAGTACAGGCTCAGTAGTTGTGGTGCACAGGCTTAGTTGCCCCACAGCATGTGGGATCTCCCCGGACCAGGGATCGAACCCGTGTCCCCTGCATTGGCAGGCGGATTCTTAACCACTGCGCCACCAGGGAAGCCCAGGTCTTTATGTTTTAAACATCCCCTTCAAAATGAGCCCTTCCCTAGTTATCCTACATAAAATTGCGAGTTCCCACCACTTCTGCCACCGCTCAGACTCCCTTCTTAACTCCCTCGTCTACTTTATTTTTCTCCTTAGCTTGGTTCACCACCTGCATATTATGCTTATTTTGTCCTCCACACCCCTGTCCCTAGAGTGTAAGCTCCATGGAAGGGGAGGAACTGGTCTATTTTGTTCTCTGTCCTAACCCTGTGAAAGACTTGCCTTGTGGCTATCACCTCTGAGTTCATTGCCCTTCGCTCTTAGATCCTGTACAACCGCACCATGGTGCAGCTGGGCATCTGTGCCTTCCGCCAAGGCCTGACCAAGGATGCTCACAACGCCCTGCTGGACATCCAGTCAAGCGGCCGGGCCAAGGAGCTTCTGGGCCAGGGCCTGCTGCTGCGCAGCCTGCAAGAGCGCAACCAGGAGCAGGAGAAGGTGGAGCGGCGCCGGCAGGTGCCCTTCCACCTGCACATAAATCTGGAGCTGCTGGAGTGTGTTTACCTGGTGTCGGCCATGCTCCTGGAGATCCCCTACATGGCCGCCCATGAGAGTGACGCCCGCCGACGCATGATCAGCAAGCAGTTCCATCACCAGCTGCGGGTGGGCGAGCGGCAGCCCTTGCTGGGTGAGTGTGCGGCTCTGTAGTGCAGCAGACTTTGCTTGTAATCAAAGGATTAAGAGAAGATAAAGGGAGTAAACTTTCCCACAAGATGATTCCATTTGACTTAATGGCATCTCCGTGTATGGCCTAAAAGCATCATTTTTACTAAGTAGTCTCCATGGTCTCTTACCATAGGACACGTTGTCTTAGCTTACAAATTAAGCTCCCTGCTTTCTGTCATTTTCCCCTTCAGTCTTTTTTTGTCAGTAGTATCTTTCTACCAAGTGTATGATGTTATACACCCCCAGCACCTTCAGAAGTTCTTCATTGCCTGTAGAATAAAGTCCAGCCGCCTCAGTCACTAAGTTAAAAGTCTCCATGACCTGATTCCAACGATATTTTTAATTTAGGATAAACTTACATAGTACTTTTTTCTGCCTGGCCCGAAGTGTTTTATAAATAATAATAATTCATTTATTCTTCATTAGTCATAACCCTATGAAGATACTATTATGACCCCCTTTTTCCTGATTAAGAAACTGAGGCACAAAAGTTAAGTGACTTTACCCAGGGATAACACAGCTGGTATGTGTCTCTCTGACCTTTTTCTCTTTTTCCCTTTCATCCATATTATTTTTTAGCTAACTAACTGGACCCTTGGCATTCAGGAATCTAACATTGGCTTCTTTGAGCACTTTTAGAGATCTGATCATTCATTCCAGAGGTTGAGTGAGTTGTGATTTCACTGGGAAAGGAATTTGAATTGCACCCTTCCTGTAAGGCTGGTGCATGGAAGAACTTGGCAACTGAGCCAAGCTTACTGTCCACAGCCACGTCCCTCTACAGATTTGTCCTCTACTGGTTGTGTGTATGGTCATATTAAGTGCAGGCGCACTTCAGGCAAATTATGTTTGGGCTATGTAGTGATGCTTTACTTTGTTTTGTTTTAATTGGAAAATTGCCAGTGAAAATCTGTATGTCCAGCATCTCTTAGGGCTTCTTGGTTCACATTCCCCGCCTCTCTACTACTGCCTGCAGTGGATGTTAGACATTTTTTTTAGGTCAGTGAACCTTGTAAGAATCTGATAAAAGCTGTGGACCCTTTCCTAGGAGAATGTGCGTAAGAGTACACCCAGCAATTTGTCAGCATTTTCAAGGAGTTCACCAATCCCCTGAGGCACATCATAGACTAAGTCTAAATGTAAATACAGTTATTTTGATATTAAGTGACTTATACAGTCACATGGCTACTTAATGGAGAGCTGGGAGAGTCTCAGTCCAGTTGTTTGCTCTCCTAGCCTGGGTTCCTCCTTAAATAGTGCTTGTTGGGGAAGGAGCCCTCATCCCAAGTTTCCCTAGGCCCTCCCTCATTCCCAACCTTTCAGGTCCCCCCGAGTCAATGAGGGAACACGTGGTCGCTGCCTCCAAGGCCATGAAGATGGGTGACTGGAAGACCTGCCACAGTTTTATCATCAACGAGAAGATGAATGGCAAAGTGTGGGACCTTTTCCCGGAGGCTGACAAAGTCCGAAGCATGCTGGTTAGGTGAGCAGAGAACAAGACCCTAGTGGGTGGGGAAGAAAAGACTTGGTCTCCTTCACTGAAGATCTGCCCCTTTTCTCCCTTCTCCCCACAGGAAGATCCAGGAAGAGTCACTGCGGACCTACCTCTTCACCTACAGCAGTGTCTATGACTCCATCAGGTAGGATGGGCCCTGAGGAGGCACAGGAGCCCCAGCTTTGTGGTCGAGGGTCCTAATTGCTCCCCGCTCTTGGCCTTTGTCCCCAGCATGGAGACACTGTCTGACATGTTTGAACTGGACCTGCCCACTGTGCACTCCATCATCAGCAAGATGATCATTAACGAGGAGTTGATGGTAAGGGCCATCAACATGGGCACATGGGCAGGTGGAGTCATGGAGAGATTGGAGTACAGGAGACTCATCTGTCCCTTCCTCGGCCTCACTTCTGTCAGGCCTCCCTGGACCAGCCGACACAGACAGTGGTGATGCACCGCACTGAGCCCACTGCCCAGCAGAACCTGGCACTGCAGCTCGCTGAGAAGCTGGGCAGCCTGGTGGAAAACAATGAGCGGGTGTTTGACCACAAGCAGGGTACCTATGGTGGCTACTTCCGAGGTGAGTGCTTCCATCCCCTCTGCGCTCCCAGGGTCCTGGCCCCCTTACTGCCTCTCCCTTGGCATTCACCCCCCGCCCCTCCCCATCTCTCTCCTGCAGACCAGAAGGATGGCTACCGCAAAAATGAGGGCTACATGCGCCGGGGTGGCTACCGCCAGCAGCAGTCTCAGCCGGCCTACTGATTGCTTGACTTCAGTCCCCAGTGCCCTAAACCATTCAGCGTTTAGGTCCAGCCACACCCCAGTCATTAAAGGTCTATTTAGAGTTGCTGCAGTTCTGCCTGTCTGTGTGTCGCCAGAGGTGTGTTGGACACATTTATTTCCTAATTATATTTCTAAGCTTCTGTCCCATGACAGGCACAAGGCTCAGGATGCAGGGATGACTTGCACGTATCCCTGACTTCAGAGAGCTTGCTGCTCTTTGACATTTGACCGGAAAATTGTAATAACATGTGATAAGTTATAACAGGCATTTTTTTAAAACGTGGTGGGCATATTGAATAGGATGTGATTATGGGGCATAAATGTCAGGGAAAGCATAATGGAGGCAGTGGTGATGGACGTTGTGAGTGGATGGGTGGTGGTTCACCAGGCAGGGAAAAGGGAGAGTTAGTCTAGACCCGTGTGAAGTGTAGTCCTCAGACCAGTGTGGATGCACAGTTAGCCTGTCCATGACAAAACAGGCACCATAATTAAGAGTAAGCACTGAGAAGCTTTGCCATTGCTGTGATATCTAAGCATGTGATCGATTTTCTAATTTGTGTGTATAGTGTTTTCGAAAGTATTTACCCACAGTAGGCTGGAAATTTTTTTAATGGCCCTTCACCACATTTGAAAAGCATTGATGTAGGCAAAGGAAAAAGCACTTAAACAGGATGAGAGGAGCAAAAGAATAGTGTGGTTGGTATAAAGTGTTTGTGGAGTATGTGCAGAAGATCAACTAGAGGCTTAATCCGGGGGCCACCTCATGAAGGCTAAATGCTTTGGACTTGTGGAAACAAAATAGAATGGATCCATCTTTAAGAAGGGAAATGGAGCAGTACTGTGGAGTATAGAGTTGGAGGCAGAGAGCCTACCAGAGTAAAAAGCATCTAAAGCCAGGGTGGGGCTTCCCTGGTGGCACAGTGGTTGGGAATCCGCCTGCCAATGCAGGGGACACAGGTTCGAGCCCTGGTCCAGGAGGATACCACATGCCGCGGAGCAGCTAGGCCCGTGCGCCACAACTACTGAGCCTGTGCTCTAGAGCCCATGCTCCGCAACAAGAGAAGCCACCGCAATGAGAAGCCCGTGCACCGCAACTAGAGAAAGCCTGCGCGAAGCAGTGAAACCCAACACAGTCTAAATAAATAAATAAATTTTAAAAATAAATAAATAAAGCCAGGATTGGGTTGGGGTTAGAGGTGAGGGAATGATAGAAGAGGGATGTATGTGTCAAGCTGTGGGGTTCTGTGACAGGTTGAATCTGAGAGTAGTAAAAGCGACAGATATCTCAAGGGATAAATTGACAATAGGGATGTTATCAAGAAATTGTTGGGCTAGTCTGTGTGTACAGAAATACAAGAAGAGCAGGGGTGCAGAGTGGGTTTGATAATGAGGTTGGTTTTACGAATGTTGAGTTTGAGGTTCCTCTGGGACATAAGCAAGGCAGTTGGAGGTTAAGGTTTGGGATGCATATTAATTAGACTATTAAGCTGCTCTAACAAACGGACTCCAAAGCAATGATTCACACAAAATAGTTTAGTTCTCATGTGACAGTCCAGAGGTAGGTGAGTGGCCCTGGCTTGGAGTCAAACAACTATATTACAGGATCATCTGGGGACTCAGGGTCCTACTGTCTTAATGCTTCACCATCCCCTAAGTGGTGGTTCTCATCTGTATGGTTGAAGCTAGTGCACCAGCCCCACATCATTGTTCAGGCCCATAGGAAGGGGAAGAGAAAATAGAGGGCCTGGAAATTACCCTGATCCCATGGGCTAGAACCTAGTCTCAAATTCTTACCATCCTGTGGAGAAGGCGAAAATGCCTCTATCTGGATGGTTGTGTGTTCATTTAAACTTGGGGGTTATATTATTAAAAGAAGAGAGTGGACCATGGGGGCACAATTATTAGTCTGTCGCAGAAGGAAAAGAACAAAAGATACCGGATTGAGTGGCTTATAAATGGTTGTCAAAAGTACAGTAGTGCGTAACATTTATCAGAGCCAGATTATTGACTGCTCACATGCTGGGTGCTTTACATGCCTTACTTCATTTAATCCTTCTAGAATAACCCTGTTATCTCTATTTTATAGTTGGGAAAACTGACGTTAAGTGATTTGCCTGAGATCACATAACTAGGAAGCGCGGTAGATAGATGGCACAATAAGGCAGCCTGACTCTATGATCCTAGCTCTTAACCGTTGTACTTAGTGATAATTATAGTTCAGGAATGGTCAGCATAGAGGAGGAGGCGGCTAATGACTGAACTCTCAACATGTGAGTGGTAGGTGAAAGGGAAGCCAAAGAAAGGAGTGGCCACGGAGGCAGTAGAACCAGGGAGGAGAGGTGATGGAAAGGCTGAAGAATCTGCATCTCTAGACTAGGCTTCCCCGTACTAAATTTGGCCCGTTTAGCATCCTTTGGCAGAAGGTAGAGTCATTGTGTTGCCCACTTCCAAGAAGCCCCTTTCCATTTTCCAGTCTAGAACTGGTAACCACTGAACAGTGTTGTCAGAGCCTTTTCTGTCTGGGGCGAGATATTAAATACTTTAAGCTTTGTAGGCCACATGTGATCTGTCACATACACCTTTTTTCTTTTGAACAACTCTTTAAACATGTAAAATCCAGTCTTGGCTAACTGATTGTACAGAAACAATCCACGGACCAGATTTGCCCCAATCCCTGCCCTAGATACAGACAGAGTGATTGGTGCCACCTGGAATTGTACCGCATGGCATTATTTTTTATTTTATTTTTTTTGCGGTACGCGGGCTTCTCACTGTTGTGGCCTCTCCCGTTGCGGAGCACAGCTCCGGACGCGCAGGCTCAGCGGTCATGGCTCACGGGCCCAGCTGCTCCGTGGCATGTGGGATCTTCCCGGACCGGGGCATGAACCCGTGTGCCCTGCATCTGCAGGCGGACTCTCAACCACTGCTCCACGAGGGAAGCCCCACATGGCATTATTGACGGAGGCCTAGAATACGTTCAACATGATTCTGCCTCAGCCTGGCCTTATGGAGGGAGGCAAAATATGACCTCTGCCAATGCACGACCTTCAGGGTTTTTTTTTTAAAGATTATTTATTTATTTATTTTGGCTGTGTCAGGTTTTAGTTGCGGCACTCTGGCTCTTTGTTGTGGCTTGCTGGCTTCTCTCCAGTTGTGGCGTGTGGGTTTTCTCTTCTCTAGTTGTGGCGTGCAGGCTCCAGAGCACGTGGGCTCTGTAGTTTGCGGCATGCAGGCACACTAGCTGAGGCACGCGAGTTCAGTAGTTGTGGCGCATAGACTTAGTTGCCCCACGGCATGTGGGATCTTAGTTCCCTGACCAGGGTTCTAAGTCCCGTCCCCTGCATTGGAAGGCAGATTCTTTACCACTGGACCACCAGAGAAGTCCCACGCCGTTCAGTTTTTGTGAAAAGCTCAACTTCACAAGTTTTTCTCAAAATTCTCAAGAGTTCACAGAATTTCTCAGTTGTACAAATCTAGCTGAAACAATAGTCTTTTATGAAAATAAGGTCAGATTCAAAAGTTTTCAAGACTTCAGCAGGAGTTTGAGCAAACCTAGAGGATAAAAAACACTTTTTGTTAAAAGAAACTCCAATCAAAATGTCTCAAAAGTATGTTCAAGCAAATTTGGATGAAATAAGAATGAAACAGTTTTTGTGAAAGCTAAGCTTAGATTCATAAATTTTCCTGTTATGAATTTGAGAAAATGTAGCTAAGACATTTTTGTGAAAGCAAGCTCAAATTCACAGTTCTCAGATGCAACTTCCTAGCATCAGTTTATGCAAGTGTAGATGGAAAGCAACAGTATTGGCTCTTGTGAAATTGTGTGAAAGCACAGATCATGAGTTCTCAGAAGTTGCTTCCCAACTTCTGGTGCTGGTCAAGATTTAAGCCCACTACAGCCTATCTCCAACTGATTATAACCAAAAATTGGAAAAAATACAAAAAGTTACCTGAGGATTCTGAAAAATAAGTCAGATTAGGGAGGGGGAGTCAAAACTTATGCAGTCCCTACAGGGCTGAGTTTCCTGGTGTTTTTCCTTCTTCATGGCTTTCACCTCTGAGGTCAGGCTGCAAAACCCCCAAAAGAACCCAGCTTAGCTTTGGCCAGAGGACCGGGAAAAGGGACCCTGTGAGCTGGAGAATATAATAATTTCTTTTTTTCCTCTGCTGGCCCCCAAGAGCAGGCAAAAGTTGCAAGGCTGCAGCACTTTAGCTCTAGCAGCTAAAACTATTATTGTCTGGGCAGAGGAACCAGGAAAAGGGGACACTTGTCTAAAGAAGGGGAATCACCATTCTGTTTCTCTTCCTATTTTGGCCCAAGTATGGCCCCGTCATAGAGCTAGAGCTGTAGTGGTGGCACAGGCAGCTAAAACGTCTAAGGAACCCTATCTTTCTGACAGGTTAAATTGCCTGCCGAAACAA
The DNA here is from genome assembly GCF_963455315.2 of Globicephala melas. Taxonomy (NCBI): domain Eukaryota; kingdom Metazoa; phylum Chordata; class Mammalia; order Artiodactyla; family Delphinidae; genus Globicephala; species Globicephala melas. The sequence goes on from NC_083328.1 coordinate 16,475,526, forward strand.
AAATATTCTTGAGGGGATTTAGACAGAATCTGGAGTCTCACAACATAATATTCAAAATGTCCAAGATATCTTCCAGAATTACCATGTGACCAATTCTCAAGCGAAAAGTCCATTGACATGCCAACTCATATCAAAACCTATAAAGCGGGGCTTCCCTGGTGGTGCAGTGGTTGAGAATCTGCCTGCCAATGCAGGGGACACGGGTTCGAGCCTGGGTCTGGGAAGATCCCACATGCCACGGAGCAACTGGGCCCATGAGCCACAACTACTGAGCCTGCATGTCTGGATTCTGTGCTCCGCCACGAGAGGCTGCGACAGTAAGAGGCCCGCGCACCGCGATGAAGAGTGGCCCCCGCTCGCCACAACTAGAGAAAGCCCTCGCACAGAAAAGAAGACCCAACACAGCCAAAAATAAATTAATTAATTTAAAGAAAAACAAACCTCTAAAGCAGCTGTTAAATCTACTGCATGAAATTAATATAAACACACTTAAGTGGATGGAAAGATAGAAGTTCTTAGCAGATTCTCAACAAAATACAAGCAAACTAAATTCAACAGCATATTAGAAGGATTATATGCCATGACCAAAAGGGTTTATTGCAGAAATGCAAGGGTGGTTCAATGTAAGAAAATCAGTCAGTGTAATACACCACATTAATAGGACAAAGAAAAACCCATATGAGCATCTCAGTTGATGCAGAAAAGGCATTTGACAAAACGCAATGCCCTTCCATGATAAAACAATAGAAAACTAGGAATAGAAGGGAATGAATGTTCTTTACATCAGGGGTCCCCAACTCCCAGAGCCCAATCCACGGCCTGTTAGGAACCAGGCCGCACAGCAGGAGGTGAGCGGCAGGCGGGCGAGAGAGTGAAGCATCATCTGTCTCTCCCCATCGCTTGCATTACCACCTGAACCATTCCCCCGCAAACCAGTGGAAAAATTGTCTTCCATGAAACCAGTCCCTGGTTCCAAAAAGGTTGGGGACCCCTGCGTTACGTGATAAAGGGTATTTATGAAAAACTGATAGCCAACATTCTCTGGTGAAAGACTGAAAGCTTTTCTCCCAAGATCAGGAACAAAACAAGGACACATGTTACCACCATTGCTGTTCAACATAATACTAGAAGTTTGAGCCAAGCCAATTAGACAGGAAAAAGAAAAGGCATCCAAACTGGAAAGGAAAAAGTAAAATACTCACAGATGAGATGATCCTATATAGAGAAAATTCCAAAGAATCCATAAGAAAGCTACTCGATCAGCAAAATTACAGGGTACACAACACAAAAGTCAGTTGCATCAAAGGACACTACCAACAGTGAAAAGGCAACCCACAGAATGGGAGAAATTTGTAAATCATACATCTGATGAGTTATTCAGAATATACAAAGAACTCTTAAAAACAACAACAAAAAGATTTTTAAATGAGCAAAGGACTTGAAGATATTTCTCCAGAAAAGATAAACAAATGGCCAATAAGCACATGAAAAGATGTTCAACATTACTAATTTTTAGGGAAATGCAAATCAAAACCACAAGATACCCCTTCACACCCATTAGGATGGCTGCTATCACATAGAAGATGAGTGTTGGTGAGGATGAGGAGAAATTGAAACTCTCATATGTTGCTAGTAGGAATGTAAAATAGTGAGGCTAGGGCTTCCCTGGTGGCGCAGTGGTTGAGAGTCTGCCTGCCGATGCAGGGGACACGGGTTCGTGCCCTGGTCCGGGAAGATCCCACATGCCACGGAGCGGCTGGGCCCGTGAGCCATGGCCGCTGAGCCTGCGTGTCCGGAGCCTGTTGCTCCGCAACGGGAGAGGCCACAACAGTGAGAGGCCCGCGTACCGCAAAAAAAAGGCTACTACAGAAGACAGTTTGGTGGTTCCTCCAAAAGCTAAACAGAATTACTGTATGACCAAGCAGTTCCACTCCTAGGTATATACCCAGAAGAACTGGAAATAGGAACTCAAAGTGATGCCTGTACAGCAGTGTTCATTGCAGCATTACTCACAGTAGCTAAAAGATGGAATCAACCCAAATACCACCCGCAGAGAAATGGATAAAATGTAGTATATACATGAAGTGAATAATTGTTAGCCTTAAAGAGGAATAAAGTTCGGATACATGCTACAGCCTTGAAAAAATTATGCTAAGTGAAATAAGCCAGACGCAAAGGACAAATATTCTGATAGTCCATTTATATGAGGAATCTAGAATGGGCAACTTCATAGAGGCAAAAAGTAGAATAGAGGTTTTCAGGGGCTGGGGCGGGGGAATGGGGAATTACTGCTAATAGCTAAAGAGTTTCTATTTTGGGTGATGAAAAAGTTTTGGAAATAGATTGTAGTGATTACTATTACACACCTATTAAAATGACCAAATTCCAGAACACTGACAACACCAAATGCTGGCAAGGTTGTGGAGCAACAGGAAATTTTATTCATTGCTGGTGGGAAAGCAAAATGAATGGTACAGCCACTTTGGAAGACAATTTTGGCAATTATCTACAAAACAAAATATGTTCTTACTATACCATCCACCAGTCATGCTCCTTGGTATTTACCAAAGGAGTTGAAAACCTAACGTCTACACAAAAACCTGCACGTGGGTACTTAGAGCAACTTTACTTATAATTGCCAAAACCTGGAAACAGCCAAGATGTCCTTCAGTAAGTGAATGGGTAAGTAAACTGTGGTACATCCAGATGATGGAGTATTTTTCAGCACTAAAAAGAAATGAACTGGGACTTCCCTGGTGGCGCAGTGGTTAAGAATCTGCCTGCCAATGCAAGGGACACGGGTTCGATCTCTGGTCTGGGAAGAGCCTACATGCCACGGAGCAACTAAGCCCACAAGCCACAACTACTGAGCCTGAGTGCTGCAACTACTAAATCCCGTGTGCCTAGAGCCTGTGCTGCACAATAAGAGAAACCACCGCAGTGAGAAGCCCACGCACTACAACGATGAGTAGCCCCCACTCACCACAACTAGAGGAAGCCTGCGCACAGCATGAAGACCCAACGCAACCAAAAAAAAAAAAAAGCCATGAAAAGATGTGGAGGACATTTAAAATGCATTCCGAAGAAGAAAAGTTTACATATTGTATGATTCCAACTATGTGACATTCTGTAAAAGGCCCAACTATGGAGACTGAAAAAATCAGTGGTTGCCAGGGATTGGGGGAGAGGGAGGGAAGAATAAGTGAGGCACAAAGGATTTTTAGGGCAGTGAAACTACTGGGTGTGATACTATAATGATGGATACATGTAATTAAACATTCCTCCAGACCCATAGAATGTATAACACCAAGAGTGAACCCTAATGTAAATTATGTACCTTGGGTGATGATGTGTCAATGTAGGTTTGTTGATTGTAGCAAATGTACAGGGGGTGGGGGGACGTTGATGATAAGGGAGGTTGTACATGTGTGGGAGCAGGGGGTATATGGGAAATTTCTGTACCTTCTGCACAATTTTGCTGTGAACCTAAGATTGCTCTTAATGGGAATTTCCTGGCGGTCCAGTGGTTAGGACTCTGCTCTCTCACTGCTGAGGGCCCAGGGTCAATCCCTCATTGAGGAACCTAAGATCCCAGAAGCTGCAGGGTGCAGCCAGAAAGAAAAAAAAAAAACTCTTAAAAATAGTGTCTTTTTTTTTTAATGATAAACTTCATCTTATGTACCACAATAAAACAAAAATGGATCAAAGGTCTAAATGTAAAACTTAAAACTATAAAACTGTTAGAAGAAAACATTGGTCGGAAATCTTTGTTACCATGAGTTAAGCAAAGATGTATTAGATGTAATACCAAAAGCATGCTTCAAAGAAGAAAAAAAAAAGATAAATTGGACCATCAAAATTGAGAACTTCTGTTCTTCAAAAGTCACTGATAAGAGAATGAAAAGACAAGCTAGGACTGGGAGAAATTTACAGATCATGTATCTGACAAAGGACTTGTATCCAGAATATATAAGGAACTCTCGAAACTCAGAAAGTAACACGACCCAATTTAAAGATGGGTAAAAGATTTGAACAGACACTTTACCAGATATATCAATGGCCAATAAGCATATTAGAAGGAGGCTTAACATCATTGGTTATTAGGGAAATAAAAATTAAAGCCATGAGATACCGCTATATACCTATGAGAATGTCTAAAATTAAGCAGACTGACAGTACTAAGTGTTGGGGGCGGGATGTAGAGGAACTGGAACTCATACACGGTTGGTGGGAATGTAAAATGGCATAACCATTCTGGAAAACAGTTTGGCATTTTCTTAAAGCTACAGCTGCCATATGGACAGAGGTCTCAAGAGGTTTAGAGCATTGAGGACACCCATATGTAATGCTCTCCATGGCTTGCTTGCCTTTCCTGGGCTGGTGACAACCTTGTGGATAGGAAGGACAGAGTGAAGTGGGAGATGCAGGGCCAGAACCTGGTTTTGGTTCCTCTGCCACCACTTCTGTGTAGGTGTGATCTGGGGCAGATTTCTCTCAACCTCTCTGAGCTTCCATTTCTCCATGGCTACATCACTGGCACACTAAGATTTAACAAGATCTGTGATAGCATAATTGTAAAAAGCTGTTTAAGCATGCAATGTGTTATGTTGTCATAAACATCAGGGAGTTTTAATTGCTTGAGGTCATACAGCTTTTAAATATAAAAGAAATATATGATGCTAGTACTTGAAAGGACTTTCAGGTGTTGTAGTCAACATTTGCCAGATGAGGAAATTAAAATACAAGGAAAGTTATTTTCCCGAGGTCGTTTGCATCCCTCTGTGACTGTCACGAATTCTCACTCCATGACTCTCTCCACCTTAGTGTAGGAAAGAAACTCAGGCCCCAAGTTGTTATCTTCCTGCTACAAGTTATGGATGCCTCTCCTGGAATCTCTGCCACAATTCCTGGGCTGGCCTCCCCAAGAAAACAGGACAAGATTTCCTAGCCCTTGTCTTGGCACATCTCAGTCTAAGAAACAAATTCTGGAGTCTGAAAACAAGCGGCAGCCTTCTTTGGGGTAGAAAGTGGCTGCACAGCCCAAACCTTTACTCTAAAGACCACATGGTGTGTCTAAGTCAGGCAGAGAGAAAGGCTATGGCCAATGAAAAGCTAAGGGCATTGCTAACGGATGTCAAGCCCCCACTTGGGTTCAGTCCAGGCGCTGGGGCTATGGGAGGTATGGAATGTGGTAGGAAGGGGCATGTAGTCGAGAGGTGTGGCAGACCCACCAATAACTCATACGTGCAACCTCAGTGATATTTCAAAGAAAAAAAAATTGTTTCTGACTATAAAGTCACCCTTCTTGTAGAACACTTGGAAAATACTAGAAAGTGTAAAACCGATAAAATCACCTGTATTTTTAAATAAACACTTTTAACATTTTGGTGCCTTTGGTTTTTGTTCTGGCATGTGTATATTAGTTTACTACTAATTGGGATCATCCTATATAACTCTCCAGCGGGTGGGGTGAACCAGCAGGAGGGGCTTGGTACATACATGATGGGTGTGTTTTCTTGGCCTCTGGGGAGCAGCCACTGGATCTTTCCAGGGGAATATCTGACCTGGCTACTGGGATTTCTGCTCTGAGTCACGTTCTTTTTAACAGGAAAACTTGTTTCCTTTTGACCTGGGTAACCACTTTTGGGAATAATGTTTCACTTCCCAGTGTCTTATTGGGGGTCAGGAGAGAGACACCCCTTTGTTCTAGTCTAGGGATCACAAGACAATGCCTACAGGAGGCAGCCATGAGTAAATAATGCAGTGAAGCAAGATAAATGAGAAAGGCAACAGGGGATGTGGAAATGTGACAAACTGGAGAGCTTTGCCCTATTTCAGGAGGCAGCCTCTCAGAATATGGGCCCAGTGTTGCCAGAGCTGATTTTTCAAGAGAAGCAGAAATTTGGATTTTATTGTGAAATCTCCTGATCTTGGTAGTTTGGATTTTTTTTAATTTATTTATTTAATTTATTTATTTTGGCTGCGTTGGGTCTTCGTTGCTGCGCGCGGGCTTTCTCTAGTTGTGGTGAGCAAGGGCTACTCTGTTGCGGTGCGCGGGCTTCTCATTGCAGTGGCTTCTCTTGTTGCGGAGCACAGGCTCTAGGCTCACGGGCTTCAGTAGTTGTGGCACATGGCTTCAGTAGTTGTGGCTCGCAGGCTCAGCAGCTGTGGCGCACGGGCTTAGTTGCTCCGCAGCATGTGGGATCTTCCTGGACCAGGGCTCGAACCCGTGTCCCCTGCATTGGCAGGCGGATTCTTAACCACTGTGTCACCAGGGAAGCCCGGTATGTTGGGTTTTTATAAAACACTTTACTGATCAGTACTTTGTAGGACAAACATAATATTTGCTGGCTAGGTTCAGCCCCAGGGCTCTCAGTTTGTTGAATTCTGCTCTCATCATGCTGTTAGTAAGAATTAATTAAGCATTCGGCCAAAATTTAGAGGCTTTCATGCAGGGCTTCGAGGAAGGCACTGGGGTGAGATTCAGTGAATGTCATTCATTTAAAGTCATTTTGGTTCACCTTTTCTGTGCTAGCCCCTGATCTGGGCCCCATGGCTACATATGAACAAGGCCTCACTCTCAAGAGAAAGAGGGGAACGAAGTGCCACCCCTGTGCTCTGGAGAACAGATCTGCAGTCAGAAGAGATGAGAAAGAGATTGTCAGGACAGTCCAGACAGTTGTCACAAAGCAAGCCTTTGGTCCCCTCTTCAGGACCCAGGATGCCCTCAGATCGAACCATCAGGCCCCAGATTCCTCAAGTTTGAGTGTAGAAGAGTCTAGTATTTTGCTGCCTTTCAGTCCTCTGACATCCTTGACCTAGTGTCTGTCTTCACCCTCCGCACTACCTTTATTTCCCCAGGGGGCGCTATTCCCTCACAAAACACAGCCCAAGGCCCGCTCTGTATATCATAGAAGATACAATGCAAAAGAAAGCTGAAGTGTTTATACTAATATCAGGCAAAATAAACTTAAAGAAAAAAATGTTTTTAGAGACAGAGAGGACATTTTATAATGATAAAAGCATACCATTGTGAAGATACAATAATTAGAAACATATAAGCACCTAACATTAGAACCCCATGAAGCAAAAACTGACAGAATTGAAGAGAGATTACAGTTCAACAATAATAGTTGACGACTCCAGTACCTCACTTTCAGTAACGTATACAATAAGTAGGCAGAAGATTAACAGAAATAGAAGACTCGAACGATGCATAACCAACTAGACCTAACAAGCATCTATAGAACACTGTACCCAACAACAGAATAAACATTCTTTTCAAGTATACTTGGAATATTCTTCTTGATAGAACATATATTAGGCCATGAAACAAACTTCAGTACATTTAAAAAGACTGAAATCACACAAAGTGTGTTCTCCACGCATAAAGGGATTAAATTAGAGATCAAGAACAGAAGGAATACATACATACAATGGAATATTATTCAGCCAGAAAAATGAATAGAATTCTCATAGAAGCTGCAATATGGATGAACGTTGAGAACATTGTGCTAAGTGAAATAAGCCAATCATAAAAAGATAAATATGATTTCAGTTACACCTAGAGTAGTCAAATTAATAAACAAATAGAATGATGGTTGCCAGGGGCTGGAGGGAGAAGATAATGGGGACTTTCTTTTTTTGCGGTATGCGGGCCTCTCACTGTTGTGGTCTCTCCCGTCGCGGAGCACAGGCTCCGGACGCACAGTCTCAGCCGCTTCGCGGCATGTGGGATCTTCCCAGACCAGGGCACGAACCCATGTCCTCTGCATTGGCAGGCGGACTCTCAACCCCTGCGCCACCAGGGAAGCCCAGGACTTATTTTTTAATGGGTACAGAGTTTCAATTTTTCAGGATGAAAGGAGTTCTTGAGACAGTGATGATAGTTGATTGCAGTAACCAAAGAAATGTGTTCAGAGAAAATAGACTTGTTTAGACTATTAGTCATTAGGTGAGAATAGTTGCTCAAAAGAGATGAAGAAATTGGGAGCAACATGAATGACAATTAAAAAACAAGGTGAGGGCTTCCCTGGTGGCACAGTGGTTGAGAGTCCACCTGCCGATGCAGGGGACACGGGTTCGTGCCCCATTCCGGGAAGATCCTACATGCGGTGGAGCGGCTGGGCCTGTGAGCCATGGCCGCTGAGCCTGCGCGTCCGGAGCCAGTGCTCTGCAACTGGAGGGGCCACAACAGTGAGAGGCCCGCATACCGCAAAAAAAATAAATAAACCAAGGTGAATGGGAATTCCCTTGTCCAGTGGTTAGGATTCCATGCTCTCACTGCCGAGGGCCTGGGTTCAATCCCTGGTTGGGGAACTAAGATCCCACAAGTCGCATGGACAAAACAAAACAAGGGAATGCTTTCAAGTGGTTTTTCTTGGCTCTTGATGATTTAACAGATGTTACCAATACTGTTTAGTTAGTGTGTTTATTTGAGGAATCAATGTTTGAAGTAACTCAAGAATTAGCCTCTATGAATAGTCTGTGAAATAAGTACAGGTAAGAACATGTTTAAAGAAATTGAGAAAACACTAATTCAGTACAAACTGAAGTGGAATCTGCTAAGATATGTTACAACTGATGTTGGTAAAAATATATGTGGAGTAGAAAAAGCCTTAGTTGGACAAATTTACAAAGCTTGTGAAAATGTGAGGTATTTAAAGCCTATAATTATTAATTGTATTATTCATCAGTAGGTACTTTGCAGAAATTATTTGAATCTATTATATGATATGAAACTAGTACTGTCAATTGTGAACTTCATTTGCTCTTGTGGACTTAACCATCATAAGTTTTTGTTAGAAATGGAAGCTGAATATCCTGTCTTACCCTACCCCATAGCAGTTTGATGTCTTAGCAGTGCTAAAGCTTTATTGTGGTTTTTTGAATTCACAACTTAGATTAAAATTTTTTCTGAATGAAAAGAATCAAACTCAACCACTACTATCCAACACTGAATGGCTTTGGTAACTAGCTTTTGTTGCAGACTTGACAATGTTTATTAATGAATTAAACCTAAAATTACAAGGCAAAATAGCATTTATATACATAAATTATGATGCTGTAAAGTAATTTCAATGACAACATTGTCTGAATCACAAGTAATGACAAGCTGCATTATACACATGATGTCAAAAGTTAAAACAAGAAGCAAGATCTCCATTCCCCCACAAATTTGTAATAGCTATTATTTTCCAAGCTCAAACTACTACAGTTCCAGCAGCATTTTTTAGGATTTTAATACAGGCAGTACAAAGGAAATTTCCATATTTCAGAATCCATTTAACAGTGTGATTGAGGCTATTCCACATAACCTTCAATTGGAAGTGATCAATCTGCAATGTCGTGACATGCTGAAAAGTAAATATCAAGAAAAAAATCTAATAGAATTCTTTAAATGCCTTTCCAAATGATGAATATGCTCAAGTAAAATAAAATGCTTGGGACTTCCCTGGTGGTCCAGTGGTTAAGAATCCTCCTGCCAATGCAGGGACACAGGTTCAATCCCTGGTCTGGGAAGATCCCACATGCTGCAGAGCAGCTAAGCCCATGCACCACAACTACTGAAGCCCACGCGCCCTAGAGCCCACACACTGCAACTACTGAGCCCCTGTGCTGCAACTACTGAAGCCCGCATGCCTAGAACCTGTGCTCTGCAACAAAAGAAGCCACCACAATGAGGAGCCTGTGCACCACAACGAAGAGTAGCCCCCGCTCGCCACAACTAGAGAAAGCCCGCATGCAGCAATGAAGACCCAGTGCAGCCAAAAATAAATAAATAAAAAATTTTAAAAAGATTTAAAAAAATAAGCATCCTATTAAAAAACAATCAAATGCTTGTGGATTGATACCTGTATTTTGCAGTACCTGTCTGTGTGAAAGACACAGATTAAAAATATTACAAATCTGAATTAACATATAAACATTTGTGATAGATTTTGATGATAGGGAACACTCACTTTGAACCCCAATTACGCAAAATGTTATACAAAAAAATTCCATTATTTTCATTAGTAGACTTATATTACAAAAATTGTACTCATTGTTATTATATATATATATATTTTTTTTTTTTTCGGTATGCGGGCCTCTCACTGTTGTGGCCTCTCCCGTTGCGGAGCACAGGCTCCGGACGCGCAGGCTCAGTGGCCATGGCTCACGGGCCTAGCCGCTCCGCGGCATATGGGATCTTCCCGGACCGGGGCACGAACCCGTGTCTCCTGCATCGGCAGGCGGACTCTCAACCACTGCGCCACCAGGGAAGCCCTGTTATTATATTTTTAATCTGGCAAAAAATTGTTTTCTCTCTCGTTATACAAGTACCTATAGTATCCTCATTTTTGCCTCTTGTCCCACAACACCTATAATATTTACTGTTTGGTCCTTTACAGAAAATGTTTGCCAACTCCTGCTCTAGAAAACGCGGGCAATCTGTAGTGACATAAAGCAGATCAGTGGTTGCTTGGGTATGGGGGGCCTGGAGAGGGTCAGGTGGGAGACATTACAAAGGGTCACAAAGAAACATTTGAGGTGATGGATATGTTTACTATTGTGATTGTGGTGATGGTTTCATGGTTGTATACATATGTCAAAACATACCAAATTTTGCACTTTAAATTTGTACAATTTATTGTATTTTAATTATACCTCAATTTAAGCTGGTTTAAAAATGAATTCTATGAGTTGATGAATTACATATGAATAGTTACATTCACAGTCTCACAAGTTTCTTATATGTAATTCTGGACACTGGTTGGGAAAGATTGGGATCCTGAAACTTGGAATAGGGATGTCTTATATTGAACCATGATGAAACTGATAATCTTGAATACACAAGTTTTCTGGGCCTCCCTTGCCAGTAGAACTATCTTGCCTTCTGACGTCTAAGGACACTAGTGTTCCTTGCTTGAAAACTCTGTGATAACCTCACCTGGGACGGATTCCTTGGAAGGGGATATTCATCCTCCTTAAAACCACCTGTTGCCATTAGATCCATAACAAGGGTCAAATCTTGGTGGGCTCCAGAGGATTTAGGTGCACACTATAACCCAGGAGGAAATAATTTATACAGCAAAAGAACTGCAAGACTTTGCTAATATATATCAGCAGAAACCTGGGGAATTTGTGCAGAAGGGGATCCTAAGAGTGTTAGACCAAGTAGAGCGAAGTATAGCCCTGGGTTGGGTTGAATTCATTGATATGGGTGTACTTGCTAGAGACTCTGGATTTAATGTGTTGGCTCATATAGCTGCAGGTCGCTCTTTAACAGTTTACATAGTAAGTTGACTGCAATGTGAACTTAACAGTGGCCTACCTTCAGTGAAGTTGAGATGCCAGAACTTTCCTGCCATGATGTAGAGCAGGGAATAGAGATAGGAATTTTGGAGTAGATTTATCACATGCAATTAAAATATTCACCACCTAATTACATTTCATGAGAAGGCCTATAAGATATTTCCTTCACAAAGGCATTGAGTAATACATTAGTGAGGAAAACACCTGCATTTTTTTTTTTTTGGCCACGCCAAGTGGCATGTGGGATCTTAGTTCCCCAACCAAGGATTGAACCCACGCCCCCTTCCATGGAAGTACGGAGTCTTAACCACTGAACCGCCAGAGAAGTCCCAACACCTCATTATTGAAAGCTCCGTTTTGCTGTGTGTTTGTGTAAGCCAGGTACTACCATGGAGGATGCCACTGCTGAGATGGGCTCTCTGATTTCAATGGGGATAATGGGAACCTGAGGTAGCAGAGGCCAAATGACAGTATATTACTACCAAAGACAAGATGGATGCATCTGCTGTAAAGGGCAGCAGGATATACCATTAATTGGAATGCCTTGGTCCACAGCAATCTTTGGCAGTGGCTAATTGGTTACCATGTTCCTAAGAACAAATAGATGAGAAGCCTACTAAAAATTTGCTTGGTCTATATAACAGGGGGAAAAAAGCCTGCTCTGGTAGCCAAAAACCTAACTTGAGTCACCACAGTGGAGAGCCCTGGCTTCTCTCCCAGTTTCCAGACCTAAGTCAGCATAGATCCAGAATCCTTTGATTGAAGGGGAGGTTGGGCGTCCTCAAGAAAGGAACTGTGGCCCATTTACTAGAGTGACTGTACATTAGGGAGAAGGAAATACCCAGACCTTCTGAGGATTACTAGATACTGGCTCTGTATTGTTGATAACTCCTGGGGATACAAATGCTACTGTGGCTCACCAATCAAAGTGGGGGCTTAAGGTGGTCAGGTAATAGATGGAGTCTTAGCCCAACTCACAGAGGGCTCAGCTGATCCACAGTCCCACCCTGCGGTTATTTCTAAGTTCCTGAGAGTGTAACTAGAATAGACCTTGATAGCAAATGGAAGGATCCCCACAATGGCTCCCCAGTCCATGGAGTGAGAACATTATGGCAAGAAGGGCTAACTATAAGGGCTAAGGGCTAATTATGGCATCACTTGGGCGGCCACACCCTGAAAGGATGGCGCTCTCTTTTACAGCATGGAGTGTATACTTTAGTTAGAGACCGTTATATGATGCTGTTTCCCCTAAAGCCAGAATACATGGGTCTGAGAATCAATGGGTGGAAATGAACCTTGCTCTTCTCATTATTATACTTCATAACCCACTTGTAGAATTTTTGCTTCTCATCTTGGCAACTTTGAGCTCTGCTGATTTGGAGGACTTAGTCCTCAAGGGAGGAATTCTTCCACTAGGGCACACAAGGATGATTCCATTGAATTGGAAGATGGGACTTCCGCTGGGCTATTTTGGACTTTCATGCCACTGAACCAATCAGCAAAAAATGGGAGTTACTCTACTGGCTGGAGTAACTGATACTTATGACCAGGGGAGACTGGGTTGCTGCTACACAGTAGGGGTGAGAATGGTGTGTCTGAAACCCAGGGGTTCTCTGGGGTGCCTCTGGGCACTACTTCCATGCCCAGTTACAAAGGTTAATGGAGAGCTACCACAACTAAAAGAAGGCAGGACAATTGAGGACCCTTAAGGAATGAAGCTTTGCATCACTCCACCAGGTAGAAATCCCAACTATCTGAGATTCTGGCTGAGTGCCAAGGAAAGATGGCTTGGATACTTGAAGAAGGAACTATAGTTATTAATTACAGCCTCATGACCACTTACAGAAATGGCAACTGTAGAAGCTAGGAATATTTTCTCTTCCCTTAATATAGTCACGTGTTTATTTGTATATGCTAACCAATTTCTTTTTCTCTCTCCTCATTTTTATTTTTATACAAGTTGTTGGGGGTTAACTTTACAATTAGTGCTTAGGTAGTAGAATATTCTGTAGGACTGTGACTGAATTTGAGGAGTAATTCATATAACCAGCAGTTTATACAATGATGGTTCCCTCATTTTAGGGAACAGGAAAGAACTTCACTTGTATGAAGGGTAGCTGTATCTTATAAGGTGGGAACACAGTGGCATGGGTGTTCTAATGTGTAAAAAAATGGGTGCATACAAAAGCTGAATAGCCAAAGAGATGGCTGCGATGACGGTTATCAATTTATTGCCTCTCAGCTTCAAATCCACCCTTCATTGCTAGGGTTGTGCTGGGCACATAATAGACGCTCCGTTAATGCTGATGCGTAAGTGAATGAATGAGTGAGAGAACGGGATGATGAGAAGGTTACTTCTAGAAATAAGAAATCGTTTTGGAAAGCAGAAGTCAGGAGAAAGGGACATGGGTATGAAATGAATCCAACTAAAAGAGAATTGGAAAGGTTGAAGGAGGAGAGAAGGTATAACTTGCCAGAGAACTGGAAAGAGGAACCAAAGAAAAGAGAACAAAGGGCACCTGGGGAAGTGAATGAAAAAGTAACTCAGTGTGTGGCATTTTAGGCATGAGAGACAGGGGGGCACTGGGGAAATGAATACAGGTCTGAAAGGCAGAAGAGGGTGTTCATGGAGAAAAGTCTGGGCTTGGTTCAGGCTTGGTCTGGGGTTGGACAAGGAAAGTTCTTGAATGTGGACGCATCCATCCAACATCACGAAGAGGCTACGTGGTCAGAGATTTGGAGGGTACTCAGGAGAGGGATCATTTCTAAAGGATTTGAACACTGAGCTATGGGAAGGTCTTTCTCCTTGGAACAAGTGAGAAAGTTTCCAGGGCGAAGAGTCTGCTCCAGAGGTCTCAGGAAACTGACTCTACTTTTTTCCTTCCTCCATGGTCAGGAGACTGGCAGTGGCAACAGGGTTTTCAAGGTGATGATGAGCCCTAGGAATATCATCCTGACCGTTCTGATGAGCAGCACTGCCCTGGCTGTGTGATTTTCTACATCTAAAGAAGCACAGAAGGGCTTCCCTGGTGGCGCAGTGGTTGAGAGTCTGCCTGCCGTTGCAGGGGACACGGGTTCGTGCCCCGGTCCGGGAGGGTCCCACATGCTGCGGAGCGGCTGGGCCCGTGAGCTGTGGCTGCTGGGCCTGGGCGTCTGGAGCCTGTGCTCCGCAACGGGAGAGGCCACAGCAGTGAGAGGCCCGCGTACCGCAAAAAAAAAAAAAAAAAAAAAATTAAAGAAGCACAGAAGTATCTGGGGGTAGAGAAGGAACAACGTGAAGACCCTAGAGTGAGACAAGAAATAAAAGTTGGGGACATGGTGACATGGCTAGGAGGGGCAGGGCAGCTTGAGAAGGGCAGGAACTTCGCTGCCTTTCTTGTGGAAATCCTGGGATTCTGGACAGGGAGAGGAGAAAATTAAACCATTGATTCTTTGGAAGGAGAAACTACTCTAGCATCCTTATGTATTCCCAGTCTTCAAGATCTGAAAAGCAGCAGATGGAGGGGACAGGGAAGAGGTGCCACAGAGAACTGGGTTCGTGTCCTTGAGGTAGACTTGGAAGCATAGTCCCTATGATCAAGTGGGCTGGAGCTCCCAGGAGGCAGGAGTGCTAGACCCCACTGTTCTCTGGATTACTGGAAGGTGGGGGAGAGATGAAAACATGATATGTAAATACTGAAATACAAAGCCCAGGAAAGTGCAAAGGGATTGGGGGCCAGACACTAGCAAGAGAGAAAGATGGTTTTTGAAGAATGGAGAGGTTCCTGGAAGGAGATGGAAGGAGTTAGCTTGAATGTGTGAGAGAAAATGAGCTCAATCTTTGAGTCTATGTTCAGGAGGACAGAGATAAACATGAGAGACTGGTCAGGGGGGACAAATGAGAGAGCCAGGTCCTAGAAGCAGTGTGAAGAAATGTTTGATGAGCAGGTGCCAAAAGAAGGTGATGGAACTTCTGAGACACCTAAGGAAGATAGAGAAACCCAGTGAATCCAGTGGGAAAATGTGGGTAGAGCATCTGTTAATGTGTCATCGCTCTTGCCCTTACTTTCCTCCTGAAGGATGCAGTCATGGAGATCTGGGCCTAGTGGTCCATTGGGAGGGAAATGAGAAATCCAGAGTCTTCTTTTGGAAAGGAAGTGCAAGATATGCTCAGAAAGGGAGCTTATTCTCCAAACTGATTGCAAAGGCATAGTAAGGTGTGCCTACCTTCTTCTGATGAAGGCTGAAGCAGGCCTTCATACCATATTTGGATAGCATGAGCGGCATTGGAAAGACTTTGGTGAAGGAGGACAGCAGACACTGGGGTTCATCCAACCTGATGGCTGCACGCTGTGGCTTGCACACATACATTGTTTGGCACACAAAATATTTCCCCCGAAAAAGAAGAGAAAAATTGGGAGATTTCTATTTTTAAAAATCCAAACTCTGGCTGCTGCTTCTTTTTTTTTTTTTAAATCAAGATCTCTGGCAACACTGGGACACATCCCTGCCTGGCATTCGTTGGTTGGAGCTGAGAAGCAGGCACCCCTTTTAGATAGGGCACATGCTCTCCAGTTTCACGGTGCCTCTTTGTTTCACCCTATTTTATTACCCGTCTCATGCAGGAATTTGAGTATGGGATCCTTCCTCTAATCCAGCCCCTCCTTTTACAGATTCAGACTGGGGCCCCAGAAGTCCAATCACTTGCCCTCGTCGGTAGAGCTAATAAGAGACAAAGGCAGAGCTAGAGTTCTCGTCTCCCGGGACAGACTCTCTATTCTTTCTGCTACCGTGCAGGCCTTTGTGAAGGAAAACTGCCCCTGTGGGATATCGGTCGGGGACATGTCGTAGAGCTGGGCTTCATCATAACGAATGTCTCTTGCTGTTCCAGCCACTCTCTCTTAACATGTCTTAAGTGAGGAATGTGGCCTCTTTGTATCAATGGAGTCTAGTAACACCTGAACCTCAAAGTGGGATTACTTTGCAGTGAACACTGGGGTACTGCCTAAGGGTACTCTCAAGAGCTAAAAACTCTTCACCTAATTTATCAACGAGTTTATGAGTGTTTAGTAAATATAATTAGGTGGTTTATTCCTTTCCTTAACTTTAGAGGTGTCAAATAATTTTAACTTATTTAATTACATGTTAATTCCTTATTTTAAAAAAATAATTTCAGGGAATTCCCTGGTGGTCCAGTGGTTAGGACTCGGTGCTCTCACTGCCGAGGGCCGGGGTTCAATCCCTGGCTGGGGAACTAAGATCTCACAAACTGAGTGTCAAAAAAAAAAATTTTTTTTTTAAATTTCAAATTTACAGGTAAGTTGAAAGGCTACTACCTAGAACTATAGTATAACATTTACCAAGATTCACAAACAACTAATATTTTGCCAATTTGCTTCATCATTTTCTCTGTGGGTGTATAAAGAATATATGTAACTTGAACTATTTAATAGTAGGCTGCATATATCATGTTCCTTTGCCCCATAATACTTTGGTGTATAATTACTAAGAATATACTCCTACACATCTACAGAGTTAGCACATTCAAGAAATTTATCATGGATGTAATACTTCATAGTCTATATTCCAAATTCATCAAGTTTCCCACAATGTCTTTTATAGCAATTTTGTTCTGCATTTAGGCCAGGATCAAGCATTTCATCTAGTTGTTAGTCACTTTTAGCCTCCTTTAATCTGGAGCAGTTCCTCAACCTTTCTTTGCCTTTCATGCCATGGACATTTTTGAAAAACACAGTCATTTCTACGTTTCTTCTTTTTAGCAGTGTATGCACTATTTATTTATTTAATTTTACTTTTGGCTGCATTGGATCTTCGTTGCTGCAAGCGGGCTTTCTCTAGCTGCAGCGAGCGGGGGCTACTCTGTTGTGGAGTGTGGGCTCTAGGGCACGTGGGCTTCAGTAGCTGTGGCACGTGGGCTCAGTAGTTGTGGCTAGCGGGCTCTAGAGTGCAGGCTTATTAATTGTGTTGCACGGGCTTAGTTGGTCCATGGCATGTGGGCTTTTGCCAGACCACGGATCGAACCCGTGTCCCCTGCAATGGCAGGCGGATTCTTAACCACTGTGCCACCAGGCAAGTCCTGCATGTATGTTTATATCTGTTAACAGTATGGATGCATGGATTCTTTTATTCAATGAGCTATAATCACTCACTATCCTGATTTGTTTCAATGCTCAAATTGTGCCAGATTTGGCCACCTCAAGATGGCTCCAGTGGCTCTTTGATGCGCTTATAAATGTTTTTAGTATTTATTTTCTGGCACAACAAAATGTTCCAAGCTCATCTGGTACCTTCCTCGCGCCTGTCCAGGCTGGAATCAGCCATTTCTTCAAGGAGCCCTGGTTTCTTTCAGTGGAATATTTAGTAAACAAGATCTGGGAACTTGTGTAAATATCAGTCTGTCTATCCACCTAATTTTTTCCCATAAATTTTATACTGGAGCTTCCCTGGTGGCGCAGTGGTTAAGAATCTGCCTGCCAATGCAGGGGACATGGGTTCGAGCTCTGGTCCGGGAAGATCCCACATGCCGCGGAGCAACTAAGCCTGTGCACCACAACTACTGAGCCCGCGTGCTACAGCTACTGAAGCCCGCATGCCTAGAGCCCGTGCTCTGCAATGAGAAGCTACCGCAATGAGAAGCCCATGCACCGCAACAAAGAGTAGCCCCCGCTCACCCCAACTAGAGAAAAAGCCCGTGCACAGCAACGATGACCCAACGCAGCCAAAAATAAAAATAAATAAAAATGAATAAATTAAAAAAAATTTATACTGATGCTTCCCATTCCAATCCCCACAGTTTTTGCTCACTTCTCTCACTCCACATTTGCTTCTCCCTACTTCCTCAGTGAGAACGCTCCCAACCAGTCTGCATATTTACTCATGTGCTCAATCCTACCATACACCCAAAATAATTTCCGAATTGCCATGCCCTTACTACTAGAGCAAACTGACTTAAGAAGAATTCAAGGTTTGCAGATATTTTTTTTCTTTAGCAGAAGGTGCTTAAAAGTTACTTGAATTAGTTCTATTTTTTTGCCCTTCAGGGTATTTTTTTAAATAAATTTATTTGTTTTTTATTTTTGCCTGCGTTGGCTCTTCGTTGCTGCAGGTGGGCTTTCTCTAGTTGCGGCGAGCAGGGGCTACTCTTCGTTGGCGGTGCGCAGGCTTCTCATTGTCGTGGCTTCTCTTGTTGTGGAGCACAGGCTCTAGGTGCGCAGGCTTCAGTAGTTGTGGCATGCAGGTTTCAGTAGTTGTGGCTCACGGGCTCTATAGTGCAGGCTCAGTAGTTGTGGTGCACAGGTTGAGGTGCTCTGCGACATGTGGGATCTTCCTGGACCAGGGCGCGAACCCATGTCCCCTGCATTGGCAGGCGGATTCTTAACCACTGCGCCACCAGGGAAGCCCAAGGGTGTTATTTTTACTTATCTAAAATAGTGTTGGGTTCATTTATTTATGTCTGTATTCAGATTTTACGTACTCTGTTTCTGTTGATTTAATTTTTTAAATATGTTGACCATTATTTGAAAAGTCAAAACTATATGAGAAGGCTCAAAGAAGTGTCTCCCTTTCCCCATTCAGGGCACTGTTGTTTCCCTCAAAAAGAGGGATGTAACCCAACAACCAAGGAACCCTCATCTTCTCCCACCCCTCATGGGTGCCCAATTTTATTAGTTTTTGGTTTACCCTTCTTGTGTTTTTCTTTGGAAGAATTTGCAGATATATTTGTTTTCTTATTTCCCCTTCTTCCTTGCACACAGGAAGCATAGTTTATACTCTTTGCTTTCTTCACTTAACAGTGTACCCTGGAGATCACTCCAGAGCAAATCACAGTGATATAATCTCTAAACTGCAGGTAATAAGACATTTCATTCATTTATCAATTTATTGAATGACTGTGTGCGAGCCACTGAGCTAGACAGGAAGTATAGAGAAATGAGTAAAATACAGTCCCTGACCTTAATGACCTTAGGCTCCAATGGAAAGGGGAGCCAAAAAAAAAAAAAGAAAATCACAGTGTTCTGGGAACCTGGAGGAGGGAGTCAATAACAAGATGTTCGAAAGGACTGACACCTGAGCTTGAAGAATGAGAAGTAGGTGAAGAAACAGCACATGTACAGGCAGAGCTGAATAAGGGCAAGGCATGTTGCGGAAATGGGAGTTTAACAGGCTGAGACAAAACAGAGTGTGGGAGCAGAATGTGGGTGGGGAGACAGGAGTGCCCATAACGAGGCCGGGGAGGTGGCATAATGCCAGGAAAGAACTAGACAGTTATTCAGACAACCAGGAGACATGGTCCTCAAAATACCTCTTGGATCCATCCACTTCATAGGTGTTTAATTGACTGCCTGCATTGTGCCAGGTGTCACAGAAGGAGCAGCAAGAATAAGATCCCAGCCATGAGGGCGCTGATACCAGCAGGAAAACAGAACGAAAGGGAGCTCACAGAATACAGTGGAGAAAATTGCTGGCCAAACACAGAGGGAGGGAACCTAACACTCTAAAAAGCTAGGAGAGAGGTGGGGCGAAGGAATAGTTCCCAAAGAGTAAGGTAGACTTTTAGCTAAGTGTGTGCATGTTCAGGGGAGAGTTGGGAGCTGGAGGAGTTCCAATGCTAATGCCTGAGTGAAGAGAGGATGACATGTTGAAAGTTTTGCCAGGATTAAGACCACAGACCCATCACTCCACTCCACTCTCCACTTTGCAAAGAAACAGTAATCCTTTAACAATGCAAATATGTTCTCTTCATTTTCTGTAAAAGGCTCCCCACTGCTTTGAGGATGATGTCCACGTCTCTTTTTTAAAAATAATTAATTAATTAATTAATTTTGGGGGGTTGGGTCTTCATTGCTGTGCGCGGGCTTTCTCTAGTTGCTCTAGTTTCGGCAAGCAGGGCCTACTCTTCGTTGCGGTGCACGGGTTTCTCATTGTGGTGGCTTCTCTTGTTGTGGAGCTCGAGCTCTAGGCATGTGGGCTTCAGTTGTTGTGGCACGCAGGCTCAGTAGTTGTGGCACACAGGCTTAGTTGCTCTGCGGCATGTGGGATCTTCCCAGACCAGGGCTCAAACCCGTGTCCCCTGCATCGGCAGGCAGATTCTTAACCACTGTGCCACCAGGGAAGTGCCTTTTATTTATTTTAAAAAATATTTATTTATTTGGCTGCAGCACGTATTTGCTGTGGACCACAGATCTTCGTTGCCACGTGCAGGATCTTCGTTGTGGCATACTGGATCTTTAGTTGTGGAGTGTGGGATCCAGTTCCCTGACTAGGGATCGAACCCGGGCCCCCTGCATTGGGAGAGTGGAGTCTTAGCCACTAGACCACCAGGGAAGTCCCTCCACATCTCTTTTAAACTCTGGTCCTTGGTTACTTACCTTTCCAGTTTTGTGTTTTTGTTTTTTTTTTTAAATTCCTCCCTCTTATCTTATACTCGACATAATGAAGTTTTCTTACCTTGTCATATCCTATTTCCCCTGCCTAGAAATCCATCACCCAAAGCTGAATTAGCTGTACTATCATAGTGCCCTGTGCTTCACCTAATAGATCTCATCTAATTCTCTGAATCTACCATTAGTTTGAACTCCTTGAGAGCAAGAAGTGGTTTAATTAGTTACATCCGAGGCACCTAGCCTAATGTCCTAATGCCCAACTAATTTGAATGAATGAAGGCTGCCTTCATTGCGGAGTTGGGTGGAGGATTTTGAACTAGACCCTAGGAACTATGGCCTTCAGTCTCTGTTACTATAGTTTAAGGGTTCATCCTAGGGCATGGAGAAACCATTTGGTTGAAAATCATTAAAATAATTTAGAATTAGGCATAGATTTATCCCCAACGATCAGCATACTCAAACTGATAACTTTAATGCCTATCAGTCTTTTATGTAAAGCAGATAAGGGCCCCATGCAACGTACCACAAGCCTAGGATAAGTCCCTGGTCTAGTCGCGGGATTTCTTTTTGCACTCAAGACTCCGCCCATGGGCCCCCAAATGGCGGAAGAACTGTACCCTTCGTCGTGACTTCTCACACGACTGCGGAGGTATCCCGACGCTACGCCGGCGGCCTAGGCGGGGCGGCCGGCTCTTCCTTCCTCTCTGCTTCTTCGGCTCCACCCCCAGCGCTTCAGACGCTCATTGTGAAGCGACAGCGGTTGGCAGCCTTTCGGGCTCCTTGAGACCTAGAGACCATAAGTCCTTGGCGCGCGTGAGCGCCCGCGCTGCTCTTTCCCAACTCCAAAGGCGAGGGGCGCGAGATTCACCTTTTTTTATTCTCGCCTCTCCCGCCCGGAGCTAAACGCCCCGGTGCGCGGGGACAGCTCGCGCCGCCGCTCCCTCCTCTCCCCCCCCTTCGGGAGCTCCCGCCCGGGCGCTCTTCCCCCTCCCCTTTCCCCGGCGACGCGCACGCGCGCCAAGCCGGCTCGCGCCCTCTTGCTTTCCTCCGGCCCGCGAGACCCCCTCCCCTTCCGCCTCGCGGCGCTTCCTCGCAGCGCGATCTTCTCTCTCCACCCCCGACACCGCGGGGCTCGCCCCCGCCCGCCAACGGCGGGTCCCCAGCTTCCCAGTCCCCGTCGTTTCCCGCGCTCTCCGGCGGGGGCCCAGCCCCGGCTTCCTCTCTCCCTCCCTTCCCCCTAATTCCCCTTCCGGACGCTGCCATCATGTTGAAGCCTCAGCCGCCACAACAGACCTCCCAGCCCCAGCAGCCGCCCCCCACGCAACAGGCCGTGGCCCGCCGGCCTCCCGGGGGCACCAGCCCTCCCAACGGCGGCCTCCCGGGGCCCCTGGCCTCCACCTCGGCTCCCCCAGGGCCTCCCGCCGCTGCTTCCCCCTGCTTGGGGCCTGCAGCCGCTGCCGGGAGCGGGCTCCGCCGGGGAGCTGAGAGCATCTTGGCGCCGCCGCCGCCGCAGCAACAACATCAGGAGAGGCCAGGGGCAGCGGCCATCGGCAGCGCCAGGTGAGGATGGGTGGGTTTCCGGGCGCTGGAGCCGAGGTGGCTGAGACACCGCGCGAGGCGGACTTCCAGCCTGGCCACCTTTGAGGGGCGCCAGGGGGAGTGGGGAAACCCCGGGAAGCTGGGGTTGGGCTCCTCAGGTCCAAACAGGTCGGAGGAAAAGGGCCCCCGGATGGCCACCGGGGCATTTAGGGGCCGTGTTCACCTCTGCGAGCCTAGTCAGGGCTCGGGACCTGGGCTTTAAGGGCAGGCAGGGCGCATCCCGCCAGCGGCGTCGGAACGAGGAGTTTGGGGGGGGGGTGAAGAGGTGATCGGGGTCCCCGGCTCCATTACCACGAAGGGTCTGGCGGTCCCCGGCTTCAGCCAATGGGGAGTCAGCTGCGGGAAGGGGTCCCTGGCCGTAGCCAATGGAGGGGGGCGCGCGGCCCACAGTTTGGCCAATGGGGAGGGAGGGACTTGGGAGCGAGTTGCTACCTCCCCCTTCCCAGTCTGGCCAGTAGGAGGGGAGCAGGGTGGGCGGGGGGACGGAAGGAGGGACGAAGCTGGGAGGACTGCGGGTCGGGAACCTCCAGCGCGCGCGCGCGCTCTTCCCCTACGTGTGCGCGGATGCTGTGTCTTATGACCCGGCCATTCTCCAGCCCCGGGTAACATATAGGGCAGCTGCTGGGAGTGTGCGTGGACGGGATCGCCTGGTGTTGTTGGATGAGTGGTGGACACCCCACTCGGTTTCTTCTTGTGTGGGTGTATGGAATTGAGAGTGGAGGTACACGCAGGCGCAATGGGTTCTGATCGCGTGAGGGGGGGGGTTGGAAGAGGCCCGTGGGCTTTAGTGCGCAGGCGCAGACCGGGCGAGGCTTCCCGGTGGATAGGTTTTGCGGCTGCGCTGTCCCCCAGCCCCGCCAACGGCCCCCGATCGCCCTCTTCAACCGCTGGTTACATCACCCAGCGAGGAGCAGGGTTACCGGGCGATAGGTGACCCCTCCCAGAGTGGGTAACAGGCTGAATGAGTAAAGAAGTCGAGAAGGGTGGATTATAGAGGGAGTACCCCCATCCTCCAGGGTTTAGGACGTAAAAATGATGGTCTTTTCTGTTTCAGAAGTAATATGCCTGAGCTAGGTAGTTCCAAATCTGCACTCTGTGAGTTTCCACCTTTACATCGGGGGTGGGTTATTTGTTGTCGAATATTGTAGCATTTGTCTTTTGGAAGCATGCAGCCCTGGCCCTCTTGCAGAAAGTGAGACGGTTGTGTTGAATTGGCTTCTTAAAGCAATTGACAACTGTTGATGATTGACTGGCATTTGGAGAAAATGGCTTTTAATGCCTGTGTTTCTCTCTCTATAAAGTGAGAATTTGAAAATCTTATTGATTAATTGGTTTGTACCCTAAATGATCATCTTCACATGGCATCTGGCTCTAGCATACCAAGTTCTTTGAAATCAGTTGTATAAGAGGGATTGAACATATTTAAATAACTAGTTTCTCATTTCTTTCTCTTACAGGGGACAAAGCACAGGAAAGGGACCCCCACAGTCACCGGTGAGTGCCTTTTCCCCCCTGCCTAAGGTACAGAGACCTAAAAGATGTATATGTGGGGGTATAGGGCAGATTAGGTGCAGAAATAGTCAGATGGGTTCAGAAGCGCAAGGGGCACAGCACATACAAGGTGGGTGTGCATGGAATGTGGACATTTTGAAGGAAGGTGAGATGGTGACTGGCTGTTCCTTTATTTGTCCCTCTCCTGTGTTACTGACAGGTGTTTGAGGGTGTCTACAACAATTCCAGGATGCTGCATTTCCTTACAGCTGTTGTGGTAAGTGGGTACCTAACCCCTAGGTTGAGGAATGTAATGCATCAGTTTGCTAAAGGCACTCTTCTTACCCCCCGCCCCCCTTTCAGGGCTCCACTTGTGATGTAAAGGTAAAGAATGGTACCACCTATGAAGGTATCTTCAAGACCCTGAGCTCAAAGGTCAGTGTATTCAAATTAGCTTAGCTTTGGAGTTACATGGGAGGAAGAGGGGGAGAATGAAATAGGCTCAGTTGCAGATATAAATTGAGTGGTGTTGGTCAGCATTGTGGCTGTACTCATTTTTGTAGGCCTGTGCCGGAATAGTGCTGCATGCACTTAAAAGATATGGGTTTGAGATTTGAGGGCTCAGTACTATGATGTTAAAATGCTCAACTTTAAAGATGTGAATTTTTAAGTTTGGGACTTTGGCTAAGTCCTGTGGCTGGTGTTGAGAAGACAGTGCACATGAGAATGTGGTGTTGGGGAAAGTTTAGAAAGGGTAAAACAAAAGTAGTCATAGTTTTGTCTTCACATTTCTTGATCCTGACCCTTGGGTGTTGGGAAATGGGACTTTTGTAGTTTGAACTGGCAGTAGATGCTGTGCACCGGAAAGCATCGGAGCCAGCAGGTGGTCCTCGTCGGGAAGACATTGTGGACACCATGGTGTTTAAGCCAAGTGATGTCATGCTTGTCCACTTCCGAAATGTTGACTTCAATTATGCTACTAAAGGTATATTTTTGGGCCAGGGTGTTATGTCAGACCCGCTTCTTGAGTAGAGGGCAGAGAACGTGATGACTTGTTTCTCCTCCTCCCTCCCCCTCTTTACCATCTTCCTTTATCTCTGAGGAAGATGGCTAGATTTTTCTTCTTGAGAATATGTCTTAGTGTCTGAGATGCAGGGGAAGGAGTTCCAGCCTGTGTTGTGGTTCTTCATAGTTTCCTTGCTTTGTTTCCAACTCCTTGCTCCTTCTGAACTCTTAGAATGAGGCTTTTTATGCCGTACCCCCCTTTGCCCCCACCCCCCAGACTCTGGCACACAGAAACTTTTCTTTACTCCCGTGGTGGGAGGGGTGTTGGAAAGAAGGCTGTGAAATATCACCTGACTCCTGATCTTCAATCTGCTCTCACAGACAAGTTCACTGATTCAGCCATTGCCATGAACTCGAAGGTGAATGGGGAGCACAAGGAGAAGGTGCTTCAGCGCTGGGAGGGGGGCGACAGCAACAGCGATGACTACGACCTGGAGTCTGACATGGTACAGTCTCCTTTCCTGAGAATCTGAGAGCTGGGGAGCTCTGCTCCCAGAATGTGGGTTGTTGACACTGCATAATTCTTGGAACCGAGCGTTGCTGGGGTGGGCGGGGGGGACCACTTTTACTATTGCTTGTTGATGGCAGTTAGAGTCCAATGGAAAATACAGAAAATAACAAAACAGAAATACCTGTTCTTCCATCATCTGTGATTGACAGCTGTTAACCTTTGCTTCAAGTCAGTTTCTTTCCAGCCTGGAAAAAAAAAAATTTATAGATGAGATTGAGTACTGTGTAGGCCCATTTTCCTTTATCAGAACAACTACTGTGAACATTTAAAGTTGCTCATTAGTGAGCGCATTGTTATTTCACTGCATTAATTTGTCTAAAATTTACTTTTCTTATAGATTTTGAATTTTTCATGTTGGTCTGTGGATCTAGTCATTGCTCTTAACTGTTGTGTAGTGTCCTATTTATGTACATGTACATGTATGTATATACAACAAATTGTATTTATCCCTTTCCTTACTGATTGGTGTTTCTTTGGGCATTATTTTGGTATTGAAAATAGCGCCTTAGTGAATTGTTAGAACATGTATCCCCATGTACGTATGCCAGAATTTCCCTGGGATATAAACCTGGAAACGGATGTTAGGTCTTAAAGACTTCTCTTTTGCTAGATATTGCCGGTTTGTACTACAGTCCGTAGTACTAGTTGACATTCCCACCAGCTGTGTTCCTTTTTTCACTCTTGATTTGGTCAGATTTTTAATCTTTCAACCTGATGGATGACAAAGACAGGTTATTGTTGCTTTCCTTCCTGGGTTTTAAAACATTCTCCCTTTTCCTTTAGTCCAATGGATGGGACCCCAATGAAATGTTCAAGTTCAATGAGGAGAACTACGGCATAAAGACCACCTATGACAGCAGTCTCTCTTCTTACACGTGAGTGTCTTTTGGTACTTCTCATGTGGTACAGCTTGAGGTGTGGGGTCATCAAGAGAGGAGGGTGGGTCTCTAGGTGGAACATAGCTTTTGTACATGCTTTTCTGGGTGCTGGGTTGCCCACTCTCCACTCCTGATCTGCCTGTGAACTGCTCCCGCAGAGGTTTTCTCTTTTAACCTTGATTCCATGAGTAGAATTAACTGCTTTCTTGTCGATACTTTTCCTCGAAAACCTTAACAGATTTATATATGTGTCTAAGTGTCCCTCAGATTCAGAGATAGGCCTTGCTGCTCTGCCTGGGACCCTCCTAAATGCCAGTTCAATACATGCTGAGTTGTTGAAGGGTTTAAGCACCTACATATCTGAGCTGGTGATGGGACTGATAGAAATGTCTTCCCTTTTTCCCCTCTTGTCCTGTGGCACTGGGATGGTCGTGGTCCTCTCAGGGTGCCCTTAGAGAAGGACAACTCGGAAGAATTTCGTCAGCGGGAGCTGCGTGCAGCCCAGTTGGCTCGAGAGATTGAATCGAGCCCTCAGTACCGCCTGCGGATCGCCATGGAGAATGATGACGGGCGCACCGAGGAGGAGAAGCACAGTGCAGTTCAGCGACAGGGTTCAGGGCGAGAGAGCCCCAGCTTGGCATCTAGGTGATTACTAGGGGTGGCTGGCCCATGTGGGGCTCACCGTTTGGGCCAGGGCTTGGGCCAAGAGCTCGGTATACTCCTGTTGAAGCCTCACAGCCATATAGGTTTATACATAGTTATTCCCAGTTCTTAGGTTTAGGAGACTGAAGTCTAGAATCATTAGGTAATTTGCCCAAGGTAACAAGGCTAAAGCTTATGGATTAAGGACAGGTTTTTTTCAGCTTTTTGATACATGTTCTTTTCCTCTGCATATTCATTCATATGTTTTTCTACTCTTCCCTTTATGAAAATGAAACCAAAGTGTATAGTGTCTTATAAAAGCTGCACCTTAAACCACAGTGTGAAACTACCTTTCTTGTAGGCCAGGAGGGTTAGGATTGTGGAGTACTGGCTGCTTTGTTCTGGTCAGGGGTTGATGCAACATAAGGGCATAATCCTGGAGTCACAGAACACATAACCAGGACAGTTCGTCGAGTGCAAGAGTGCAGACAGCCGAAACCAGGCATAGTTGCGTGTGTGTGTTGAGGCAGGAGGTAGACTTTAGGAGGAGGGCTTCATCTTTGTAAAATGTGTTTTGTGGCTACTTAATGTTATTTGAACTCTCTCCCCAGGGAGGGAAAGTATATCCCTCTACCCCAACGAGTTCGGGAAGGTCCCCGGGGAGGAGTTCGATGCAGTAGTTCTCGGGGTGGCCGGCCTGGCCTTAGCTCTTTGCCACCTCGTGGCCCTCACCATCTTGACAATAGCAGCCCTGGCCCAGGTTCTGAGACACGCGGTATCAATGGAGGTGAGTTATGAAGCAGACTTGCTGGGGGCAGGGAACAGGAAGGTAAGGAGGTGGGGAAGACAATTAAAAGGATTTAGATGGGTTAGAAGGAAGGTGTGTTGATGGTAATGTAATAGCAAGAACTCTGCCTCTTTTTTCCCATCTTTAAAAAAAAAAAAAAAAAAAAATTAGGCCCTTCCCGCATGTCCCCTAAGGCACAGCGGCCTCTGAGAGGTGCCAAGACTCTGTCTTCCCCCAGCAGCAGGCCTTCTGGAGAAGCTTCTGTTCCACCTCCTCCTGCAGGTAAGATTCCAGTGGTGCTACATGAAGAAATGGATAGAAATTTGTGAAGGGATGTAAGCATGTCAGTTGTTAGAATGCTGGGATGGGAGACAGTTTCGAGATGTGATGAAAGGTGTTTTGGAGGCTTGGATTTATGCTTTTTAGGAAATAATTTTTCAGTTTCCCTCGTGCAGAAATCCCAGCGTGGCAATCCATGGGTTGTGTCTGGCCAGCAGATGTCTTTTGTTTAAATTAGTTGCCAACATTTTAAGACAGGAGAAAACATAGAAAATTTCTAATTTCTTTTGAAATACAGAAAGTTCTGCCAACACTGAATCTGTCTTGCTGCATAGCTCTGGTTGGCTGGAACTGAGTCATGCCTGTCCCTTTCAGCATTCCAGTCTTTCATGGTAGCCATGAAGCCATTTTACCTGCTTACCCTATCTGCCTTGCCCTTCTAAGTATTTAGGTTTGTGACCTTGTGGATAAACTTTTCTTGGTGTTTCTGGTGAGTCCCCGGTACCCATTGCTCATTGACCAGCAGTAACTATCACGTCGCTCTCCCTTTTCTTCCAGTAGGCCGGATGTACCCCCCACGCTCTCCCAAGTCAGCTGCCCCTGCCCCAATCTCAGCTTCCTGTCCTGAGCCTCCCATCGGCTCAGCAGTACCGACCTCTTCAGCTTCCATCCCCGTGACATCATCAGTTGGGGATCCTGGAGTAGGCTCCATTTCCCCAGCTTCTCCAAAGATCTCACTGGCACCCACAGATGGTAAGAGCCACCTGCTTGAGGGCCGTGGACAGTGGGAAGTGTGGTTCTGGAGAGAAGGGCCTTCATGCATCTCTCCTTTCTTGTTCAGTAAAAGAACTCCCAGCCAAGGAACCTGGGAGAACGCTGGAGTCCCAGGAGCTGTCCCGGATAGCAGGGAAAGGTGAGGATTTTTTTTTTTTTTTTTTTTTTTCCTCCCAGAGTCTATTATCCCTTGGATTAGGACAGACTTTCAGTTAGGAAAGTTGTTGGGATTCAGAAGAAGACAACGTGTATCAGCCCTCTGATCCTAACTTAAAGGGCTCTAAAGAGCTCTTTCTTCTTGTTTTCCGTGGTTTCTTTGTCCTTTGGCGTGCTGTGTAGCCACCTTCGAGAAAAGAAACGTATATTTTTTCCTTTTTTGGTATTTCTCATAGTCCCTGGCCTTCAGAACGAGCAGAAACGCTTTCAACTGGAAGAACTGAGAAAATTTGGGGCCCAGTTTAAGGTGAGAAAAGTGTGGGAATGAGCTAGGATGTTAGGATGGAGATGAAGGGGGTTATGGAATAGGCACTGGTGGCACCAAGAGGTGAGAGCAAGCAAAGATGAAGGAAGGAAGGTGGGCTTGGGGTCTGGACTGGACAGTACTCTGTACGTTGTGTATGTGTTTCTCTCCTTCCAGCTTCAGCCCAGTAGCTCCCCTGAGACCAGCCTGGATCCTTTTCCTCCCCGGATCCTAAAGGAGGAGGCCAAAGGGAAGGAGAAGGAGGTTGATGGTCTTTTGGCTTCAGAGCCCATGGGGTCCCCTGTTTCCTCCAAGACAGAATCCATATCGGATAAGGAGGACAAACCACCCCTGCCACCAGCAGGAGGCGCCGAAGGGCCGGATCAGCCCCCACCGCCTTGCCCAAGCCAAACCAGTAGCCCCCCAGTGGGCCTGATCAAGGGAGATGACAAGGATGAGGGCCCTGTTGCTGAGTGAGTGGGGTGGGGAGCTGGGTGGGTATCGGGTGATGAGGGGAAACCGTGAGCATTTACTTTATTTTTCTCTCATAGACAAGTGAAGAAGTCAACATTGAACCCTAATGCCAAGGAGTTCAATCCCACTAAGCCGCTGCTGTCTGTGGTGAGATGGGCTGGGGGCATGTGGGCTTCGGGTTCCGTGAGGGAGACTTGGGAGCAGGTGCTAGAGCAGTGCGGGGCGGGGGCACCTGACTGTCAGGCAGCGAGAGGTGACAGAGTCTGGTAGTTAGGACACGGGCCCACTGACTCCGCGTGATCCTCTGTGCCTGCAGGCTTTGTGATCTCAGGCCACTTAACCTCTCTGTCTCAGGTTCCTCACCTGTAATTTGAGAAAGCTCATCTCATAGGGTTTGACGTGAGGCTTAACCAAGAAAAAGCATAGGATGTGTTGGGCGCACAGCACTCCGTGGATGCTGTTGACTGGGGGTGGGGTACGAAAGTCATTAAGATATCTTACACGTGTCCTCCTTTGTCTCTCACAGAATAAATCCACCAGTACTCCAACTTCTCCTGGGCCCCGGACTCATTCAACTCCCTCCATCCCGGTGCTGACAGCAGGCCAGAGTGGGCTATATAGCCCCCAGTACATTTCCTACATACCTCAGATCCACATGGGACCCGCTGTTCAGGTGAGAGAAGAGACTGGGTGGCCCAGGGTAAGAGGTTTGGCTGGGCTACCTGAGGGACCGAGTCACACCTGTTCTGAGCATTGATAAGCAAGTCGTTCAGTCTCACCTGTGTTCTTGTCCCTAGGCACCTCAGATGTATCCATATCCTGTGTCCAACTCAGTGCCTGGACAGCAGGGCAAGTACCGGGGAGCAAAAGGTGAGCAGGGTCAGGAGGGGCAGGCGGTGGCACTGCCTGGTGCCTGCTGGCAGATGGAGCTTGAGCTCTGCACTATTTTCCCCCCACCGGCAGGCTCCCTGCCCCCACAGCGCTCGGACCAACACCAGCCAGCCTCAGCCCCTCCGATGATGCAGGCCGCCGCCGCTGCTGGCCCCCCTCTGGTGGCTGCCACACCTTATTCTTCCTACATCCCCTACAATCCACAGCAGTTCCCAGGCCAGCCCGCCATGATGCAGCCCATGGCCCACTACCCCTCGCAGGTGACTGAGACGCGGGAGGAGAGAGGGGTGCAGAGCCCCCGCTTCTTAGGAATCCCGTCTTCTCCATCTCCCAGACTCCGGGAGCTGGCGAGGGAGGCAGGCAGAGTTCTGGGTGGTGGTGTCCCACTTGGGCTTCAGTCCTGGCTCTGGTAAGACCTGTGCAAGGCAGTGGATCCCTGGGCCTTAGTAGTGCTACACTTTATAGGGAAAAAGACTTGGTAGGGTTATTGTGAACAGGAAGCAGGGTGGTCGTGATGAGACCAGGGTAGCGCTGTTCCCAGGGTGCTCGGCAGCAGGCTACGCCTCCCGAGCCCTCCGCCGAGCCGACCGCTCCTCTCCTTGCTCCTCTAGCCGGTGTTTGCCCCCATGCTTCAAAGCAACCCACGCATGCTGACGTCGGGGAGCCATCCCCAGGCCATTGTGTCGTCCTCCACCCCTCAGTACCCTTCTGCAGAGCAGCCCACCCCCCAAGCCCTTTATGGTGAGTTCTGTACCCTCCCCCCTCCCGGCTGTGCTCCTCGGCCCCCTCCAGTGTGCTCAGCCCTGATTCTCTCCCCCTTTCCTGCTGTAGCTACTGTTCACCAGTCCTATCCACACCATGCCACGCAGCTCCATGCCCACCAGCCGCAGCCGGCCACCACGCCTACTGGGAGCCAGCCGCAGTCCCAGCATGCAGCCCCCAGTCCCGTCCAGGTGCCTGCCATGGGGGATCCAAGTGGGCGGGGCAGGAGTGAGTGGCTACAAGAGGGATAGGGTAGGGATCATTCCCCAGCGGGGAGGGAGGACCAGGGGTCAGCAAGTGGTAGGCCGGGGGACCGGAGAAGGAAGTGGCACTCACCCTCCACTTCTCCTTGACAGCACCAGGCGGGGCAGGCCCCACACCTGGGCAGTGGACAGCCACAGCAGAACCTGTACCACCCAGGGGCCCTGACAGGCACGCCGCCTTCTCTGCCGCCGGGACCTTCTGCGCAGTCCCCTCAGAGCAGCTTCCCCCAGCCAGCCGCTGTGTATGCTATCCATGCCCACCAGCAGCTGCCCCACGGCTTCACCAACATGGCCCATGTTACCCAGGTGAGAGCCCACGTGACCTGCTTTGCCACAAGGACCTGAACCCTCAGTGCACCTTTCACTTCAGGCTCCTGACACTGGGATTTTCAGAGCTCGTGTCTGAAAGGTGCCGCTTTTTGTTCTCTGCAGGCCCATGTCCAAACTGGAATCACAGCAGCCCCGCCCCCTCACCCTGGGGCTCCCCACCCGCCCCAGGTGATGCTGCTGCACCCACCCCAGAGCCATGGGGGCCCCCCCCAAGGCGCGGTGCCCCAGAGTGGGGTGCCTGCACTCTCAGCTTCCACACCCTCACCCTATCCCTACATCGGACACCCCCAAGGTGAGCAGCCTGGCCAGGCGCCTGGATTTCCAGGAGGAGCCGATGACAGGATTCGTGAGTTCTCGTTAGCTGGGGGAATTTGGCATGGAAGAGCTGATGGGCTGCAGGTGGGGCAGGATGCACGGGTTCTGGGTGGGGAGTGAGGGGTCTTGGAGGCAGGGCTGTCCCACAGGGCGCCTGCCGACCTGCACCTGTCTGTGAAGTATGTAGGGTGGGCAGAAGCCACAGTCGCCGCCGCCAGGGGCTTGCTCCTGGCTCTGTCCTTTGCTTCCCTCCGTCCTCGCTCAGTTGTGATCCAGCAGCCCCCCTCCCCACTGCCTCCCCAGCTCTCAGTGACCCCGACTGTCTCCTGACTTAGCCGAGGTAAGGTCAGCGCAGCAGACAGGGCCAGGCTGGGGTGTGGGGGGCTGAGCTGGGCACATGAGGAAGGGCTCTGGCTCACTGGGAAACGGCGATTGATCTGTGCTTCTGACAGCCCCATGAGACACCTTGAGGAGGCGCTCCTACCAGCACTGCCCCACACCCCGCACTGGACGGCACTGGATGCAGGGACAGCTGCTTGGGTTCTAATGCTCCTGCTCTCTTCTCTTTCCCCTCCAACCAGTTCAATCTCATCCCTCCCAGCAGCTCCCCTTCCACCCCCCGGGGAACTGAAGATTGTCCTGGCC
Organism: Globicephala melas; assembly: GCF_963455315.2. Lineage (NCBI taxonomy): Eukaryota > Metazoa > Chordata > Mammalia > Artiodactyla > Delphinidae > Globicephala > Globicephala melas. The sequence continues at coordinate 16,508,373 of NC_083328.1, forward strand.
GCGACCTGAGACCTCCATGAGTGGAGGGAAGAGTGACCTATGTCTCTTCCCCCAGCAGCTCGGACCAGTCCCAGCCCCCCAATCCCCCTTTCCCCCCGGGGGCGGGGGGAGCTGGGGAATTCCTGCCAAGCACCTTGAATGGGAAGGGGGGCCTCAAAGTGGGCAGGGCCGGGGTCCAGCGGGGGTGGGGGGTTCCTGCTCTGCCCCTGCCCATCCCCACCCCATCTTGCCCTTCCATCCTCTCATCTATCCCCCCCCACTGGAGACGAAGATCTTTTATTTTCTATTATTTATAACCTCAGACTTGGGCCCCCTGTTCTTTCTTCCCCATTAACTTGAATGACCTGCGTGAGAGACACAGATGCCCCACAAAGGATGGTTGGACAAGGACTTTTACTTTTTATTACATAAAAATATTTAAAAAAAATTAAAAAAAATAAAATTTTAAACTAACTTAACCCGCTTATAGTTTCCTCTTTGGAGAATAGTGAGATCGCAGCTCCGTTTTACGTGGTTCCCAAGGTGGGGCAGTGTAACAGTACAGCCCAAAGATGCCTTTCTGGCTCTGTAAGTGCTGCACAGGTCACCCAGTCTCTGTGGCTGTTTTCTCCCCTCAAAGTTGGCCTCATAGGTGTGGTTTGAGGTTTTCATTTCTGATATAAGTACTTCGTGAGTTATGTCTACCTCTTTACACTGAAAAGTACATTTAGTGTTTTGGGCCACTGGAAATAAGGGCCTGACTGGTACACAGCTGAGAGGTCTTGGGTGTGGGTGAGAGCTGTAAGATGAAGCTGCTGGTGAAAGTGGGGAGAGGGCTGAACTGAGCCAGGCTGAGGGGAGCAGGAGCTAAATGAGGAAGAGGGGAGGCAAGTATGGGATGGAGAAATAACAGGCTGCAGAAGAGGGGGTTCTTTCAGAGACGGAATTCTTACTATAGGACCTGGCCTTGGTTTCTTGTCTATAAAGTGAAGATTCACCCTTAGAGGTTAGAGGATGGGACTGGTGTTCAGTTATAGGCAGAGAAAATTGGCTGAGACCAGGGCAGGAAGAATGAAGTTAGATATTGGGGGAGAATTCCCAAGTGTGAGTATCTGAAACCTGGTATTTGGCAGGCATGGCACTGGGGAAGACAGGCGAGGTGTTTAAAGAGGCGAGGAGAGAAAGGGGTTATCTGTAGCAGCTAACTGGCTGTTAGAAACGGGCTGGTGTGGGGTTCCAAGTGACTGGAGCTGTCCTGGGGCCATCCGTTGGGGTTGGGAGGCAGCCCATGATGGAAGAAACAGGAGCAGGAAAGCCTTCAATTGGGCTCCTGATGTTTGCAGTGCAGATGGAGACAGGTTTCTGTAGTCCTGGGAGAGGTGTAATTGCAGGCATTCCTGAGTAGCCCTTCTGATGATAATTTATTCCTAAGAGCAGAAGTCTTGAAGTTGGAAGGGAACTAAGCCTCCCCCTCCGTCAGGAATCCTGAGAAACCCTTCAGCCTCACCTTGGACACTGAAGAGGGTAAAACAAGTAACCTCGCTTTACTGTTGGACAGTACTTTTCATGAAGTTCCTTTGTCCTCTCAAGTTTGCCTCGTTCTGGAATCACCGATCAGGCTTTTTCAAAACAGCTCTCAGGTTGGGCCCAAGACCACCCTCCCTTCTGAGCTGCTTGTGAACAGGTTGTCGGTCCTGAATATACTCATTTGTCAGGATCCAAGTTTGAAAGGGTGCCCATTAATCCCTGCTGAATGTTACCTTTTTTGTTGGGGGTCAGCATCTGACCGGTAATTTCAAGTTTTTATAAGTCGCAGCACTTTTTTCTTTTGGGCCGTGCCATGCAGCTTGTGGTATCTCAGTTCCCCGACCAGGGATTGAACCCTGGCCCTGGGCAGTGAAAGCAGAGTCCTAACCACTGGACTGCCGCGGAATTCCCCCAAATCTCAGCATTTTACTCCCTGTGTATTTGATAAACAGACCTTATTAATGTTAAATATAAGTAAATGTTGAAAATGAAACTTTCATGCTATAATTTTTTTTTTAACTTGGACAAAATATTTTATTCACTTTCAGTAACCATAACTTCAGTTATGATTGATTGTTCCCAGCAGGATATGCTATAGTTTCTCACTCCTGTTTGGAATTAGTGATATGGTGGTGGTAACCCATCAAGCAAATTATGTATTTACCAAGTGTATTTTATGTGCTGGGTAAGATGCAGTTCCCAGTATCAAGCTTAAATAAAGGCAGCTAGACATTAACAGCCTAACTACTCAGAGGAAACCAGGTGGGTGTGGCACCTGAACTGGGCCCAAGCTACAACCACTTTCCCGGTATCTCCCAGTAGGATATCCAAAATATAGCCTATTATATGTAGCGTTTTGCTAGGCAATCAGACAAAGCTCACAGAATAGCTTCCAATCCTAATTCAGCTTCTCTGCCTTTTCTCAAGTTGTCACGGCAGTGGTGACAGCTTTAAGACAGGAGCTTTTCCACCCTGTACCATAGATAAACTCTTGAGGCTAGAGAGGTGATCTCAGTTCAAATGGCTCAGGGATCTCCCAAGCTATGTGTCCAGCTCCATTTTTTTTTTTTTTTTTTTCTTTTTTGCGGTTCGCAGGCCTCTCGCTGCTGCGGCCTCTCCCGTTGCGGAGCACAGGCTCCGGACGCGCAGGCTCAGCGGCCATGGCACACGGGCCTAGCTGCTCCGCGGCACGTGGGATCTTCCCGGACCGGGGCACGAACCCGCGTCCTCTGCATCGGCAGGCGGACTCTCACCCACTGCACCACCAGGGAAGCTCCAGCTCCATTTTTATATTCCTCATCCTCACCAGTGTGTACAAACGACACAAGGCAAACAAACTAGCTTTCTATTCACAGAACAGTTTATTGACCTACCTCACCTGGCCGGCCACGTGGCCCTCTGGCCAGGGGAAGTGTCAGTCTAGCCGCAACTCGGCTGGGCTGCAGGCTCTGCCCTGAGAAGGGGGCACGAGAGGCAGGAAAGAACACTGGCCAGGGCAGCCACACAAGACAGCCCCAGCAGAGGTCCAGACTCAGCTCCACTTGATGTTCTTGTCCGCCTCAGTCATGGCTGGCGTGTCAGTGACGAGGCCAGTGCCGATGGTCCGGTTGCCATCTCGCAGGGTGAAACGGTGGCCTTTTTCTAAGATCATTGGCTGCCGCAGGATTAGGGTGAGCTTCAGGTCCTCCCCGGGCATGGCAAGCTCCTGGAGGGCAGAGACAAGGACCACTCATGTTCTTCAGGGTGCCTCCATTCCCTATTTGCTACCAACGAGGTTAAAGGTATGGGAAAATGAAGCAGGGTGACGATTCCTTCTGGGGATACCTTCATCCCAGCCGTTAGGCACATGCAAACAGCATACGCAAAGGCAGGAAAGGACTGGTGATTAGTGTTGCTAACATTTTTCTTGAGAAAAAAATGTTTAGGGAATTTTGGGTTATACAAGTTTCTTAGTTACAGGGCTTCTCTGAGCCCTTATGTAAAATACACTGGAACTCTCAACCACAGGAACTTTTCTGGGAAATCTTTGTGGGTAAATGCTACCAAAGCTAAGGAATACTGGATGAGGACTCATTCCCCCTAAATCCACTGATCCAGGCCCTTCCGTCACCAGTTCCACCTGCATCATCAGCCAGCTTCTCTTTAGGAGGGAAAAGTCCCCCACGCCGTCATATACATCGTACCTTCCCTGGAGGCAGGACAACCCGACAGGCCATGTCCCAAGTCAGGGAGAACATGACAGGCATGAAGTGGGATACAAAGGGCTTGTGGCGGCCACCCTCCTCCTTACTGAGAATGTACACCTGTGAGAGAAAACGACGGTGGAGCTGGGCGTGGCTGGAAGCACCGAGCCTCTCCACAGTGCCTGCCCACCATCGCAGGGAGCCCTCACCTGTGCCTCCACCTTCTGGTGGGGCTGGATGGAACCTGGCTTGGCCATGACCAGGCCACGCCTCAGGTCCTCCCGCTTCAAGCCGCGGACCAGGGCCCCAAGGTTGTCGCCTGCCTCTGCCCTCTCCAGGCTCTTGTGGAACATCTCGATTCCTAGGAGGGAGGAGGGTGTGGGGCAGAGGGAAGGCACAAGGGGTCTGCGAGGGGAGGGGTAATCCTGGAGCCCCTGTGTCCCAAGGCTTCCTTCTGTACCTGTCACCACACTGCGAATATTCTTGCTATGTCCCAGGAACTCACACTCATCTCCCCTCTTCAAAATGCCACGCTCTAGTGTGCCTGTCACCACCGTGCCCCGGCCTGGGAGAAACAGGACAGGATATCAGGGATCCCGGGTGAAGCTTCTGTGAGGGGAAGGGAGTGCAAATGAGCAGGGTCCTCACCGGGGATAGAGTACACTGACTCTACAGGCAGCAGGAAAGGCTTCTCCAGGTCCCGGGTGGGCACTGTGATGTGAGTGTCCACAGCATCCAGCAGCTTCTGCACAGACTTCAGGCCTAGCTCAGGGTCACGTTGCTATGAGCGGGAGGTGACAGGACGCTGAAACTTCCATTCTGCTCCTCTTACTTGCCAAGAGCCAGTCTCCAGACTCAGAGTAGAGCTCTGACACCCATCCAGCCCCATCCCCAGCCAGCAGCAGCTCCTGCCCGACCCCGCCCTCACCTCAAGGGCACAGAGGGCAGAGCCAACGATGATCGGAGTCTCCTCCCCTTTGTAGCCCAACTCAGTGAGCAGTTCCCTGATCTCCAGCTCCACCAGCTCCACCATCTCAGAGTCCTGCACAGCATCCGCCTTGTTCACATACACCACCACATGCTCTACTCCTATCTGTAGGTGGGGAAAGACATAGAGATGGTGTCCCGAGTGGCCCAACGCCGCGCCCCCTTCCTCCTTCCACCCGTACCCAGGCTCTGGGTACCTGTTTGGCCAGTAATAAGTGTTCTCGGGTCTGGGGCATGGGGCCATCGTTGGCTGCCACCACCAGGATGCAGCCGTCGAGGGGGGCTGTGCCTGTAATCATATTCTAGGGAGAGGAGAGGAGAGGAGAGGAAACACTCAGTGTAGGTCAGTGACCTCCTCAGCTCCCCAGCCACCTCCTTACCACCTGCTGTGACTGGCCAGGCCCACAGATCCATGATCTCAAAACCATACATCTCAAGTATCTTAACCTCCTCCCCACAAGCCTAACATTTTTCCCGAGGCGGGGGCAGTTCCAGGCCCTGTCCCCAGCAGCTCCCACCTTAACGTAGTCTGCATGACCGGGACAGTCAGTGTGGGCGTAGTGGCGCGCAGCGGTGCTGTACTCCACATGGGCGGCATTGATTGTGATACCTCGGGCTCGCTCCTCCGGGGCGTTGTCAATCTCCTCGTATTTCTTAAATTTGGCCCCACCTCCCTCGGCTAAAACTAACGGAAGGGAGGGAACACACATTTCAGCTAAAGTTCCACAGGTAGAGGAGGGGCTCAGGCCACACCCCTGGGCCCCTCCTACCTATACAAAGGACAGTCTGGGAGAAGCAGGCTTCCGAGACGCCCTCCTTCAACTCCTGGAGCAGAGGTAACTTCAGGTCAGAAAGAAAGGTTATAGGGCCTCAAGGGCCATCCCTGTGACTTCTCTAGGGTAACACCTCTGCTTACACGGCAGTCCCCAGGGCTGGAGGTAGGCCATTCGGGGTCCCCCAATTTATGCATCACAAACTTCTTCATGTCTACGGGAAATCTGTTTCCTGCATGCTGCAACCTACTGTCCGCCCGAGTTCCGGCGCCTGGGGTCACACTAAACACCTCTAGCAGCCTCTCCGCGGGTCCCACCTCCCTGGCTCCAGGTCCCGCCAGCAGAGCAGGCGCTGCCGGAAGCCTCCACCCCAACCCTGCTTACTTTTCGTGATGGCCGCGGTCAGTGTGGTCTTGCCGTGGTCTACATGGCCAATGGTACCCACGTTTACATGGGGCTTGTCGCGCACATAGATCTTCTTGGCCTCCACAGCCAGGCCGCGGCACAAGAGGGGCAATGCCGGGCCCTTCAGCGGCCGCAAAAGGCCCTTCAGCAGTGGGGTCGGGCCGGCGCCGAGACCTGCCGGGGCAGAGGCTTGGAGTCAGGGCGCTGGTCTGAGCCCGGCCGCTCCCGAAGAACCCACGTGAACCCGGGCCGCAATCGCCCCCCCCGCCCCCTCACCGCTGAAGAGGGGCGTCGCGCGCAGCACCGTCGAGGCCGCCATTGTGGTCGTACTGATGCCCGGACTAGTGTGTACCGGGCACTGGCGGCGGCGCATGCAGTAAGCAAAGGACAACTGTGGATGGAAGTCGCTTCCGGCGGAAGTGAGGGCCGAGAGGGCAAGTCTGGGAGTTTCTAGCCCCCAGTCTCTATGGCCCCGTCAACTTCCGGGCGCGGGACGTAAGACGTCCAGGAAGGTACTGATGGCTCTCGGCTGGGTGAGGGTAGAGAAGGTTTCCAAGGCGCCCTCGGGCCTCGCGGGCTCAGGGCCCACGCAGTTCTCTCTGGTGGCACCGGGGGGCGATGTGGAGCGTCCCACAGCGCACCTGCGCCCCGGAGGCTCATGGGCGTTGTAGTTCCCAGGGCGGCGAGCTGTGCTGGCACTTAGCGTGGGAGGGCGAGGCCAGGTCTGGAGGCGCGGTCCCGTCGTCCTTGAGGCAGAAGCGGTTGTCCCGGCGTGGATGATTCCGGAGCGTCCTGGCCCCGAACCCCGTGGAGTGCGACCCACTGCGCGGGTTTGGCGACAGATCTGGCGGCCGTGTGTCGCAGCTGGAGGTAGGACCAGGCCCTGCGGCCTGGCTGAGGAAGACCGTCCTGGGAATCTTTCGGAGGTGGGGCTCTAGTATGACCCATCTCTCCGCTAAGCCTTTGTTTTCTTATCTGTAAAATGGGAATAGTAGTATCTACTTCATAAGGAGATGCTGACATCTGGCTCTGAGAGGAAATGAGCTGGGCAAGAGACAGAAAAGGGCTCCAGAAGCCTCCAGGTCCCACAGTCTTTGACCCTCAAATACCCTCGCTCCTGGCTCACAGCCTGAGGCGACAAAGTTTGCCGTCCACCCTTGTGGACCCTCAGCAGCCCAGAGAGTAATTCCCTCGATCGTCTTTCCACCCACCCGATTTTATAGATGACCAGGTGAGAGACAAACTTCTAGTGCCTTTAAGGGCAGCCTGAGTCTTTCTTGTTCCCGCTGCGTCCCTGGCTCCTACCACGGGGCGGGGCACTCAGTGAGTACTCAATAAATGTCTGTTGACTGAATGAATGAGTGCAAGGATGACCTTTAACTTTCACATCCATCATCTCATCACCCTGGGATGATAATAGCAGCTGCTTAACCTTGATTGATGTTTCCGAAACGCATCAGAGCCTAAGGCTCAATTGACGGTGTCTGTTTCAAATAGATTCCTTAATTCCTCCCTTGGAGATTATGATTCAGTAGTGTCTGGGCATAGGCAAGGAAACTATATTTTTAACACACACAAACACCCTTGTTAAACTCAGAGGAGTTTGGGAAACTCAGAATTAGAGACTTTTATGGAACAGACGTTGTGGAAATGCTTCATATTGGTTCACATTCAATGCTCCCAGTGTTATCGTGTGTAATAGGAGCCATTATTTACCTCATTTTAACAATGAGAAAACTGAACATAGGGTGACCAAGGAGCCCAACACAGCTAACCTCCAAAAGAGTGTGCACTTAGCCACTGCACTGTACTATAATTTAACTGTCATTTTACAATGAGAAACTTGCTAAGAATTCTGTCCTCCTGGCCCTCCAAACCCATCAGCTCTGCTTACGAAGGGTTGGTACAGTATAAAAGGGTTCTCTTTGTCCCCAGCCTGTACCTCAGTCACTCCTGGGAATTTCCTAAGACACTATTGTCTGCCACCAGGATGTGAGATTTTGGGGGTTGGTACTTGAACTGATGCTTACTATTTTAGTGGTGCTGTATTTATTTTAATGTGTATTAGTTTGACAGAAAGACTGGCATTGTAAATATTGAGTTGAAAAAATGAATCAATTTGAAAAACAATACTTGGTAGGTAAAATGGGTGGTATGAATATATGGCAAATTTGGGGAGAGGTGAACATGAATGATTGAAATTTGCAAAACACAGTGCCCGGAAAAGAGTCCAAAGGGAGAGAATTTCTTGTAGAGCTATTGAGTGTAGCATCCTCTGTAATAGTCAGGAGTCTTGATTTACAGATAACAGAATTTACAGGGGCTGGTTTGAGAAGAAAGGGATTTGTTTAAAAGTGGTAGGCAGCTTGGGACTTCCCTGGTGGTCCAGTGGTTAAGAATCTGCCTTCCAGTGCAGGGGACGCAGGTTTGATCCCTTGTGAGGGAACTAATATCACACATGCTACGGGGCAACTAAGCCCGCGTGCCACAACTACTGAGCCCACGCACCACAACTAGAGAGAAGCCCGTGTGCCGCAGTGAAGAGCCCACTTGCCACAACAAAAGATCCCTCATGCTGCGACTAAAGGCCGATGCAGCCAAATAAACAAATCAATAAATAACAAAAAAAAGTGGTAGGCAGCTTATAGACTTGTGGGGCAGGCTGCAGAAATGGCTCCTAAGCCATAGAACTGATCTGATAAGAAAACCGCTGCTACTGCCACTGCCACCAAACACTAAATGCCAGAACTTAGACTTACCTGTAACAGTGACGGCTTATGGCACTGAAGCCGCTTTTGCATCAAGAAAGTGACCTTCTCTCTGGGCTTCCCTGGTGGCACAGTGGTTGAGAGTCTGCCTGCTCATGCAGGGGACATGGGTTCGTGCCCCGGTCTGGGAAGATCCCACATGCCACGGAGCGGCTGGGCCCGTGAGCCATGGCTGCTGAGCCTGCACGTCCGGAGCCTGTGCTCCGCAACGGGAGAGGCCACGACAGTGAGAGGCCCCCGTACCGCAAAAAAAAAAAGAAAGAAAGTGACCTTCTCTCCTCCCCCCAAAGCCAGGCAAATTCAAAGGCTCACGTGGATGTGTCTGGAGAAGTTTAGATCATCATATTCCAGTGTTCTTGTATCAGAGGAGGCTGAGGGATGTATTTTTCTAACTTTGTTGTAAGAACAAGACTGATAGCAGGGAATTTCTCCAGATGTCCAGCCATGCTTATGACCAATACCACAGTGAAAGAGCAGAATGAATACAAATACCCAGTACGTGGATACAGTAGCATAAATTTTGGCCTAGCCACTAGATGAAATGTTGGGCTCAGGGTTGCAGAGACAAGAGCCAGCCACCTGTGAAAATGCCTGTGAGCAGTGTTAAATGAAAGAAGTTTGGCCCCTATAAAAAAAAATAGTACGTGTACAAGGTGGGAGTGGGGACAAAGTGGAAAACAATTCTGATTTTAGGAGGCTGTAATTTGCTTGGAGAAGGAGAGATTTTTCTTGCAAACATTTCTTTTATGTGATTACAGTTAAAGAAGTTTTTTGTGCAGAATCTTGAACTCTTTAAAAAAGATGCTCTTGAAATCAAACGACCTTCTTGGTCTCCCCAGCAGTGCATTCATTCTGCTCTATGACAGACACTTTGAGCTCCCGCTTAACAACTATTTTTTCCATCTTCCTGCAGTCAGGACCCTGATTTTGTTCAGGTGGCCCTTTCCCCAGTTCCAGGAATAAATCCTGACAGGGCTAGCCCACTTCTGCTGGTCTTATTCTCCTTGCCAGGGGGTTTGTTTAGGGTTACGTGTGTGATTCCTTTGGGGCTAGTGATTGGTAAGAGGATATCTACCTTGGGGAGGGCTTCTAGGAGAGGATCCCTCACTTTTAAGGAGACACTGGTGAGATGGACATCCTTCAGATTCTGGAAGTTGTTGGGTCTGGATGGGAAGCCTGGAACTACTGTGCCCATCGTGCTCCCAGTCCATGATGAAGCCAAAATCCAGAAGAGGGCGAAGCGAAGAGGATCTTAGAAGTCTGGACTCCTCATGGTGTGAGATAACAAATGTCTTTATTGTTTAAGCCAGACTGTGTCAGAGTTGTCTCTTACTTGCAGCCAAATACACCCTAACAGATAAGTCTGCCTTACAGCACTTGGTACCCTGAGACATATTTCTTGGTTTCACTTGTCTGAGACTGAGTGACTTGAGTAGGGCAAGGACTGGGCTTCCTTTATCTCCGTATACTCTGTGCCTGGCCACAGTAGGCCTCTGTGCATGTTTACACTTGAACTGTATTAATGAGCCTTCCAAACCGAAGGGTGCTACCACTGTGATGCTATGAACCTAACATATCCAAAACCGGACTCTCTGTATTCTCCCACAGTCTCCCTACACATCCGAATAAATGACACCACCTTTCTCCTTTCCCCTTATCTGACATCTATCCGTTACCCAGTCCCACTTGTTCTGTCTCCAAAATAAGGCTCAGTGTGGCCACTTCTATCTCCACTGTCAATACTGTGGTTCAAACCGGGATCACCTCTCCCCTAGGTTACCTCATGACCTCTCCAGTGGGTTTCCCAGCTTCTGTCCTTATTCTCAATACCTGTCAAATCCATCCTCCACACAGCAGCCAGATCAATCTTTAAATGTGATTCAGAAATGAATCCTCCCTCAGTGACTCCTTATTACACTTAGAATAAAATCCAAACTCCTGCTTTAAAATGGCTGAACTGTATGGCAGGTGAATTATATCTCAATAAACCTACTATTAAAAAAAAAAACCCAGAGTCCTCCCTGTGGCCCACAAGATGCATGATCTGGCTTCTGCCCACCTCTTTGACTCCCATCTCAGTACTATTTTCCTCTCACTCTCTCCCAGCCACACTGGCCATCCTTCTGTTCCACAAACATCCACCATTGCTTCTACCTCAGGGTCTTTGCAAATGTTCTTCCCTCTCCCTGGAATGCTCTTCCCTGGAGATTTCCCCACAGCTTGTTCCTTCTCATCTTCCCACCTCAGATGTCACCTCTTCTGTCACTCTCTTATCAATGGTCCTCTTTGATTTTCTTCATAGCATCTAAATATCCAAAATTATCTCAGTAGTTTGCTTGTTTTGGGGGTTTGGTTTTTTGATTTTTTTTTTTTTCTGTCTCATCAGCTGCTGACAGTAAGAACTTATTTTTCACTCTAGGAACAGTGCCTAATGCTTAGGTGAAGAAGTATTTGTTGAAAGAAGAATTTGTTGAATAATTTCAGTTGAGCGTTCAGTTAAGCACTGTGTTGGGCTTAAGTTTCTCGATGTCTTCGATGGAAGGCAAATTCTGTATTCACGTTCATTTAAAAAATAAAGGTGAGTCACTGGAACTTCTGGGGCTTCTGCTTTATTATCTGTAAAGTGGGGATGAGTGAAGAGGTTAAACCTGATGATCTCTAAGACCTTTTGTAGCTCTAACTTCTAAAAGGAGATGGGGTCTGCTATAATTGAAATAGGTTCTGGGGTGACCCACAATTTAGTGGCAAATTGGGGACTAGGACCCAGAGCCTTGTTGTTGGTGTCACTCAACAAACTTATTGGAAGCTCAAGGGCATCCTTCACTCTTCCCCACCAGCCAGCCTGGCAGTGTCTCCTCAGAAATCTTTCTGGACGTTCTCCTTGGAACTAACCGCACTGCACTGCCTTGGCCAGGTCAGCCTCAGCCCTCTCCTGGACCACTGCCCCCGTCTCCTCTCTGCATCCAGTCCTAGCCCTCCCATACTGGCCCTGGATGCCCTTCCAAACGCAGAACGCTTATCACACTCATGTCACTCAGATGTGACTGGAGACATTCCAGTTGGAAACACTTTGTGAATGTCACACAAAAACTCCTAAGTAAAAGGCACTTGAGTGGCAACCTAGGTGTGTTAGTCATGCATGGCTTCCTAGAGGAGGCTACACTTTGAAGCCTGAAACCAGAGGGAGGAAGATTGGCAGAATTAGGGGAAATGGTGCGTGCAGTAGCAGAGGCAGAACCTGAGTAAAGGTGGAGTTCTTCAGCTGTCAGAATGTCCTGATTGAGCAAAGCATGATTTGCTTGGAGGGTAGGAGGTTCTGGTCAAAGCACCAAGGTTGAATTTGACATCCCAGAAAATAGGACAAAATAAGAGAAATTTCCATCTCTTGGGGTGGGGGAGGGTCAAGATGACCTCCAGAAGAAGCCCACAAGCAACCACTTCCCCTTCAGTCAGAGACTCCAGTTTTCCTTTGAAGAGCCAGCCTCCGCCATGCTCAGTCCATGGAGTTTGATTGGAGCTGAGCCCATCCCAACCTCAGGTGATAGGTCCGTGATCCAGTGTTTACCAGTCAGCATAATCTATTTCTCATAGTCACAAGTGTCTGTTCAGCGTTAGTATTCTGTTTCAACCCTCACTGGTGTACTGAAGTGCAGTTCTGGCACTGACTGCCCAGAGTTAGCACAGGCCCTGCAAGTTAAGGGCTCACTCCTTCACAAGACCGCACCCACTTCAGATGCCACCTGCAAGTGGGGTCCCCCAGCCATCTCTACTTCTGGTCAACTGCCTACGGATCTGGGAGTTTCCCATGACCCCCGTCAGGTTTGATAATTTACTAGAACAACTCAGAATGCAGGAAGGCACTATACTTACGATTACAATTATGATTACATTTTATAATAAAGGATACAAGTCAGGAACAGCTAAATGAAGAGCTACGTAGGGAGAGGTCCAGGAGGGTCCACAGAGACATAGAATCTGGGCACATCACCCCCACCCCCCCGACACGTCAGTGTATTCACCCACCAGGAAGCCCCACTGAGCTTCAGTGTCCAAAGTTTTTATTAGGGGTTTCATTACTTAGGCATGATTGATTAAATCACTGTCATGTGACTGAACTCAATCTCCAAGTCCCCTCCCCTCCCTGGAGGTCAAACTGGCTCAAAATCCCAACCGTCTAATCACAAAGTTGGTGTTTCTGGTGACCCCATCCTGAAGCTATGAGGGGCTTGCCATTAGTCAGCTTGTCAGCAGAAACTCGGGTGTGACCTGAGGGGCTCACGAATAACAGGCACATCTGTCACTGAGGAAATTCCAAGTATTTTAAAAGCTCTGTGCCAGGAACATGGGACAAAGACCAAATTCTTTATTATACGATAGATAGGCATTGGGTGACCTAAGCTGAGATGATGAGACACAACCCTATTGCACTCGCTGGAATTACTGGGAAAGCTATGATCTTCTTCTGCTAGGATTATGAAGCTGGTAGAGTGTAAGCTTGGAATTCTGGTGGCCATCTTGCTATCTATGAGGGGAAAACCTGCCTGAGGAGGAAGACAGTCCAGAGGAAAGCAGAGCTAAGAGACAGAGAGCAAGTTCAGATGGACATCGTTTGAGCCTGTGGCTGGCTCCAGCCATGCCTAACATCATTCTACCTCTGGTTTTTAAATTCTGTAAACCAATAAACTCCCCCTCTTTTCATGTTTAAACTACTTAAACGGGGTGGGGGGGTGTTCCTATTACTTGTAACTGAAAGAATCCTGAGTATTACATCCCCTGTTCGTAAGGAGGAAGAAGTGTTTTCCCTTTCATATTAATACCTTGGCTTAACCTGGGCCCTGGATCCATCCTTCCCACCTTCCCCAAACTTCACTCCTTCAATTACCATCCTTTCTACTGGCTCCTTTCCCCTAGGACTTCAGACATAATCAGGTTTCCCTCAGGATTGAAACAAACAAGCAAACCTTTCCACCCTCTAAAATTGCAGCCCTCCGTATCTCTCTCCTTCCCTTTTTGGCCAAATTGTAGGGCAGCTCTAAGCATTCCTCCTCCCACGTGTTCACCTTCCATTCATTCCTCAGTCCACTACCATTGGCTTCTGCTTCCTTTTCACTTCCCTAAAGATACTCTCAACAAAGTGACCAAGGAATCTAAGTCAGTGTATTCTATAGGAGACAATGACAGTGCCCAGTACCATGGATCCCTCTTTTGTCATTTGTGTGTGAAGTGTTTGCCCAATCCCCCCCCACACACACACACTGTATTCCCACACCCCCTGGTCTTTGGTGTGTGGTTTTTCTTCCAAATAATTAGACCTTCCAGATTTTTTTTTTTTTTTGAGTACTGTCCTCAGGCTACTGGAGTCTTTGCTTTGACGAAGTGCCTGAGAATTGACATCTCCCAGGGGAAGCCCTAGTCTACAGCTGAGGGATGTTGGTATATGAAAGGCCCAGCTCCCTTGTTTCTGGATAAATCTGAGGGACAACTTACATCCAGGGCTCCCTTGAGGGAGGAATCAAGCTGAACTACTCTCTTCCTGAGATCACATGTTTGCTTGGTTTCCTCTCCTGCTTCTCCCACTCCTTTACTAGTTTCTCCTGGTAGCACTTTTTAAATAAATCACTTGCACAAAAATTCTCATCGCAGAGTATGCTTCTGGAAAATCTTACCCAAGACAACATCTCAGCACTTTGTACTTCTCTTTCTTTGCCTGCCTGTTACATGTGGCTTTCCCCCCAGAATTAGATTTCAGGCTCTCTTCTCTCTACATATATTACTGGGATGATCTCATTCGTGTCCATGGCTTTAACCACTCCTCATGTCTGATCACGACCACACTACCTTGTGCAGCTGAGGCTGTAGAGCCATCTCTGCTGGACAGCTCCACCTAGTTGCCTACAGGCACCTCTTACACCAATACAGTAGTCATTAGGCACATGTGGCTATTTTAATTAATTAAAATGAAAACTTCGGTTCCGGGAATTCCCTGGCGGTCCAGTGGCTAGGAGTTGACGCTTTCACTGCCATGGCCCAGGTTCAATCCCTGGTCAGGGAGCTAAGATCCTGCAAGCCGTGCAGCATGGCACAAAAAAAAAGAAAAAGAAAAGAAAACTTCAGTTCCTTAGTCACATTAGCCACATTTCAAGTGCTTAAAAGCTACATGTGGCTAGTGCCTACCAAACTAGGCAGTACTAATACAGAACATTTCAGTCATTGCAGAAAGTTTTATTGGACAGCTTAGACACATTTCCAAACCAAACCCATCATCACCAGCCCCTTACCTTTCTGTATTCCTCACCTTTTCTCTCTCCTGGACAAGGATGGGCCAACTACAGAGAAAGGGTATTAAGAGTATCAGGGAGGAGTGGGGGGTGATCACGGAACTAGAGGCCTTTCCATTGACATCTTTTTCTGAACTGGAAGATGGAATTGACAAAGACGGTGATGAAGACCTTAACAAAGGCCATCTGGGAGCTGATGTTAATTTGGTTAGATCTGGGGTAGAGATGGGGACAAAGGCTGGTTAGGCCAGAACTTGCCCTTCCACAATGATTTTTTCCAACTCCATACAGTAGCCTCAGCCTCAAACATCCTTGTGTGAGTCAGGGCATTTATCCATCTCCAATCTCGTGGGTCACGAGGCCTTTGGGTTTCAGGATAAGCACATGATCCAAGCCAATCAGCTAAAGTCAGTTCTGGAAATTTTACTGCAAATCTCAGAGAAAAAGACATGCTCCTACGAGAGTTGCTAAGCTACTGGGACTTAAGTTTGGAGCTATGGAAATCCATTTTGCCACTAAGAGAGGCATGGGGAGAGCTCAGCCTAGAGGTGAAGCACAGGTTCCCAATATCTTTTGGCCCTTTTATTTAGCTGTTCCTGAAGAAGCTTGATCCATTCTTTTCAATGGCTTGAGCCAAAAGACTCCCTTATTGCTTAGGCCAGTTGGAGCTGGGTCAGTGAGAGGCCTGATCGATTAGGATCTCATCGTGCTCATGATTTCGACTGCCCTCTACTACACCTTAATGAGTCTCAATTTCTGTATCTGGCCTTGATGTCTCTCCTCAGCTCCAGACTGTATGTCCACCTGCCTCCTGACGTCCCACAGACATGCACCAAACTGACCTCATTATTCCTGCCCCCACAACCTTTATTTCCCAGTTCAGAGCTGGAACCTCCTAGAACCTCCAGTACTTTCCTCAGAGAAGCCAAGGTCGTAAGTTCAGGCTCCGCCTCCTCGCAGGGCCTCATCAAGGTCACCCGCATCTTCCCTCCCCCAGCTCTTTGGGGGCGGTGTCCTCGAACCCGTCTGCAGCCCGGCTGGGCGCTCTAGGCTACAGCAGGCCCTTCAAAAAGCCTTCTCAACTCGCTGGTTTCCGGTACCGGTGGCTCCTCTAGCCTTCATCAGGGCCTCGGGATTCTATTCCCCTAAGGTGCCTTCTCTATGGTTGACTGCTCCCTACTGTCCCGACTTTCCTCTGGGAGGACGCTCTGGTGGGACCCAACCCCGTCCTATGGCTGCTTCTGCGGTCCCTTTTAGGCGCAACTGGAGAAGTCACTGAGCACTCCGAGACTCCCACCTTCTCAACTCTGGAAGGGTGGCACGGAATGGGAGGATGGCGGAAGTGAGTGTGAACGTGCCCTTCCTTCTCCTCGGTCTTCTCTATGGTCACTTCCTTCGGTGACGGGAAAAAGGGGGTCCCGGCGCCTGCGCAGAACCGGGCTGGGAGCTAGTCGCGGAGGCGGGGGGTGGGGCAGGGAGCGGGAGCTGCCGCCGCCGCCGGAGCTAACCGCGGGGACCGAGATGCAGGTGGGACCGGAACCGGAACCCCCCTCTTCAAGTCCCTCTTCCCTCTCCGCGACCCGGCGCCTGCGAGGAGCCTTGGGTGGGGGCGGGCGTGGGGGGCTAGAGGCAGGAGGGGCGCCCGGCCCCGGAGAGTGCAGCAGAGCGGGCTGCTTCCCTGGAGGCTGCGGCCCCGGGGAATGGGCGGGTAGAGGGTGTCCAGGGAGGAGGGTCGGGTCGGAGTGGGTTGACCACCGGGTCCGGAGGGTCCGAGCCAGGAGCGGAGCCTGCACGCTCCACCACCCGCCCTTCGGGAAATATCAGAACTGAGCCGAGAGGCAGGTGCACTGGGAAAAGGTGCCTGAGTCCTACTTGGCAGAAGAGAAATTGAGTCACCAGCTCAGGAGCCGCAGGGTCAGCGGGCCTGAAGGGGGCTGGGTCTGCCTGTGGTGCAGCGGGTTGGGTCGGCCGGTGTGAGCTGAGGTGGCCTCTGCTTGGAGATTGGTCTCTCTGCTGTGTCTGCACCTCTTGGCTCGGTTCCCCCGTGCTCCATGACTCTTTCATCTCCTGGCGTCTTCTCGTTGGTTTGGAATTGTCCCTATGGTTGGAGCCATCTGAGTGTGTAGGGTCTAGGTCAAGGAGAAAGGGGAGGGGGCGCTGACCGCGGGTCTGAGCAGGAGTCTGGGGTTTGGGGAGATTTGCCTGAACTGCTTTCACCCCATTCTTGGTGCCAGTCATCTCCCAGTATAATATGGGGGAGGAACACTAACAGAAGAGCCATGGGTTGTAAATTCCATGCCCAGCTCTGCCACTTGCTAGTTGTAAGACGTTGGGAAGGCTCTTCCTTTCGCTGATTTCTCTTTGAGAAAATTGGAACCCATAAAGATAGTAATAACGGCAAGTCATTTATTGTGTGCTTACTTTGTGTCAAGCAGGGACATGTTCTGTTTAATTCTCCCAACAATTTTAGGGGTTAGAGATCATTAGCTCTGTTTTATAGATACGAAAACTGAAGCTCGGAGAGGACATGCAATTTGTTCACGATCACACAGCTAATAGGTGGCAGAGATGGAATTTCATCCTAAGCCTAACTCCAGAACCTGTGGCCTTAACCATCAGGCTAACCAGCCTTTAGGGCACGCTCCCCTGTGAGAGAAGAGGGAGGTGAAAAATCCAAGGCCCCAGCTTCCTGTTATATTTTATTTACTTTGGGGCCAGCAGAGACTTGCCCGGACCCAACCCACAGTCTGTCCTCACCTGGTGCTGCTGCCTCTGGGCCCCCGCCTGGAGGGGCACCAAAGAAGTGGGCTCTGGGCATTCCAAGCCTCCTTGACAACAGTGCTTGGGTGCTGGGCCCTGGGGTCGGCTTTCAAGACAGTTGTTTGAATCGGTCATCCATCCATCCTCCTTAATGAGCAGCCTCCCTCCTCAGAGATGGACCTCGGGAGTGCATGAGGCAGGGTCTCTAAGCTCTGCAGGCCTAGCTCCCCTGAGAGCTGGGGCAGTGAGGGGCGGTGACTGAGGCTGGTGCAGTCAGGACTGTGCGGTGGGAAGAACAGTAGACTTGGAGTTCTGAAACTTTTTCTGAGCTTCGGGTTCCTCATCTATTACAGAGGTTGTTAAAACCTCTCGCGGGGAAAGGTAAGAACGGCACATGGGAGGCACGTAATAAATATTGAAGGATGGTTTTAGAGAAGGGAGGTGACGTGGACGAGTACCTTTTAGAGGAAGGTGCTGCACAGCCGTCCACCACACCTGGAGCTGAAGCCAGGGAGAGTGGACTGGGGAGGCAGCAGAGTGGGTGCAGGCTAGACCTGGGAGTGGTGGGGCACGAGGATCTGGGGAAGGGAAGGGTGGCAGCGTGGTGTTCAGCCCCGTT
This sequence comes from Globicephala melas, assembly GCF_963455315.2. Classification (NCBI taxonomy): domain Eukaryota; kingdom Metazoa; phylum Chordata; class Mammalia; order Artiodactyla; family Delphinidae; genus Globicephala; species Globicephala melas. The sequence continues at coordinate 16,526,652 of NC_083328.1, forward strand.
GCTCTCTTGAGGAGTCTAGACCAGAGGAGGGAGTCTGGCTCGGGGTGGGGCTCTGGCCCCGGTCCCACCTCAGCAGTGACTCGATGTATGTGCCTCTTCCTTCTGCAGCTGCTGCCGCTCACCCTGTGTCTTCTGGCTGCTTCCCTCTTTGCTGCCCCTCCCCACAGGCTCCCCCTCTCCACCTCCTGGGGGCCATCATGAATGGTGCCCCTTCCCCGGAGGATGGGACCTCGCCCTCCCCTCCCCCCTTGCCCCCACCCCCTCCCCCGAGTTGGCGGGAGTTCTGCGAGTCCCACGCCCGGGCGGCTGCCCTGGATTTTGCCCGCCGTTTTCGCCTCTACCTGGCCTCCCACCCCCAATACGCAGGGCCTGGGGCCGAGGCTGCCTTCTCCCGCCGTTTTGCTGAGCTCTTCCTGCAGCACTTTGAAGCCGAGGTGGCCCGGGCCTCCGGCTCCCTCTCGCCACCCATCCTGGCTCCTCTGAGTCCTGGTGTGGAGATCCCGCCACAGGACCTGTCCCTTGAGAGCTGCAGGGTGGGCGGGCCCCTGGCTGTGCTGGGCCCTTCTCGATCATCTGAGGACCTGGCCGGCCCCCTCCCTTCCTCAGTCTCTTCCTCTTCTACAACCTCCTCGAAGCCGAAGCTAAAGAAACGCTTCTCCCTCCGCTCAGTGGGTCGCTCGGTCCGTGGTTCAGTCCGCGGCATCCTGCAGTGGCGGGGGACTGGTGACCCTCCCTCCCCAGCGGGGCCCCTAGAGACCTCATCGGGCCCCCCAGTATTAGGTGGAAACAGCAATTCCAACTCCTCTGGCGGGGCTGGGACCATTGGTAGGGGACTGGTTAGCGATGGAACATCCCCTGGGGACAGATGGACTCACCGTTTTGAGAGGCTGAGACTCAGTCGGGGAGGGGGGACCTTGAAGGATGGAGGAGGCGTGGTGCAGAGGGAAGAGCTGCTGAGTTTCATGGGGGCTGAAGAGGCAGCCCCTGACCCAGCTGGAGTGGGCCGGGGAGGAGGGGCAGCGGGGCCTACCTCAGGGGGAGGAGGGCAACCTCAGTGGCAGAAGTGTCGCTTGCTGCTTCGAAGTGAAGGAGAAGGAGGAGGAGGAAGCCGTCTGGAGTTCTTTGTACCACCCAAGGTGAGGGCCAGAGGAGGAGGGTGGGTGACCGGGAGTGAGGGATTGAGCGCTGGGGACGTGGCCCACATGCCTAGCTTTGCTTACTTGGATTTTTAAAGCTAGCTCCTGACTCTGGGTTCCTAGTGTGGGCAGGACAGAGAAAGTAGTGCTATTTGTCTAACTCCCTTGGGGTGTGGAGGGAAAGATGAATCTCGAGGGAAAGGAAAGCTGGTCTCTGCACACCAAAAGTCTGGATCTTGTTCTCCCCCGACGTAGGCGTCTCGGCCTCGACTTAGCATTCCCTGCTCTGCGATCACCGACGTGCGGACAACCACAGCCCTGGAGATGCCTGACCGGGAGAACACGTTTGTGGTTAAGGTAGGAGCCCTGGGCTCCCCTGTCCACTTGGAGCACTCTTAGCACATTGAGGCAAGGGATACTGATGCAAGGAGGGGCACATATGCCAGGTACCTTGACCGTGTGTCCCTGGGGCGGCAGCTTTTCTGGGACGAGGGGTGAGAGGGAGGGTGTGCTTGTTCCTGTTGGGGGTGAATTAAGGCCTCGAGACCTGGAAGTGGCCTGTGGGCCTCCTCTTGTCCCCATAGGTGGAAGGCCCCTCGGAGTATATCCTGGAGACAGCTGATGCTCTACACGTGAAGGCCTGGGTGTCTGACATCCAAGAATGCCTGAGCCCAGGGTGAGGAGCCCGTCTTCTGTCACTGAGGGGACCAGGGGGTGAGGGTGGTGAGCAGCCTTTTGCCTCTCACCTGGTGACTTTCCTCCCAGCACCGTTTTCCCTGTCTCTGCAGACCCTGCCCTGCTACCAGTCCCCGCCCCATGACCCTCCCCCTGGCCCCTGGGACCTCATTCCTGACAAGGGAGAACACGGACAGCCTGGAGCTGCCCTGCCTGAATCACTCGGAGAGTCTGCCCAGCCAGGGGCTGCTGCTGGGGCCCAGCGAGAGCAGTGACCGCCTTTCGCAGGGTAAGGGTGGAGCCTTAGAGAGCTGTGAACCTCGGGACCCGCCACGCAAGAGCCCTGGCCATCAGGCCCAGCCCCTCTCTCCAGGCTCTGCTGTGCACCCCATGCCTGCTCCTCAGCTGCCACGACCAAATGTCTGACTTTTGTCCCCGAACGTGCCTGACCACAGTTTACAGTTTAGAACCATCACCATCACCAGCCCCACACGAACCCCAGGCCAGCTCCTCTCCAGCCTTCTATGCCCGGCCTTGTCCCCTTTTCTGGAAGCCTTATGCCAGCCACCACTCTGGCTAGAGGTAATGGTTCTCTTCTCCAGAGCTTCCAGAACGCTTTGTACATATCTTTGTTTTGTTCCTACTCTGCATCTCTGTGCACATGTTGACAGTACTAGATTTTCTTTTGACTCCCTACTTTTAAACACACGTGTATGCTGCCCACGTACATAAACACACAAAGATGTGTCTACCTGGCCCCAGCTCACCTTTCTAGACTCCACTACACCCTTTTTTTCGGATCCTCCATTCCGAGCTTCAGTTTCACTGTCCTAGCACACAGGCTGTATGCAATGAGTAAACAAATGAATTAAAGACTCTTAAGAGCCAGAACGGACCTTACAGGTCGTCCATTCCAATCTCCTCGTTTCTCAGGCAGCTAAGAGCAGAGAGGAGAAATGGCATTTCTGAGGGCATCTGAGAGTCACTGACAAAGACAGCGGCTATGCCAGCTTGTTGCCTGAACCATGGCACTCTGCACTCCGCATATTCCCATCCTTGGAGCACTGATTATGTACGACGTGCCTGTAGGCTCACGCCTGCCGCTCAGCAGACATTGAGGAGCGCCCCAGTACATCCTCGACCCTCTGTTAGGCTCTGGGGCAGGATGAGGAGCTCAGAGCTGCCCTGTGGGCTCACAGTCTAGCGGAGTTGGCAAGACATCACTCCCTCTAAAAAGCAGGACTCCCAAAAGGAGACCCTGTGCTTAGTGTCCTTTGAGCGGCACCAGCAGGAAGCCTCGGGAGCTCAGAGGAGGAAGAGAATCATGGGAGGTGGGATAGATGGGGAATTCTACACAGGCGAGGTGAGAAAAGAACGTGGCTTGGAGAAGCTAGGAGAGCAGAGACCTGAGATAGGGAGAGCCCCGGAGAGCTGGAAAAATTAGACGGGATAATTGGGTTAAAGCGGAGGACACGAGAATACAAGTTAATCTGAAGATCAGGTTGGTTAGGTTGGGAGGATTCACAGAAGGAGAATCTTTGATGCCTCTCAGAGTTGGGGGTTTTGTCCTGCAGGCAAAAAAAGGACCCCTTTTTAATGTGAAAATATTTGAGGGATTCTACCCACCCCCATCCCCACCTCTGCAACTATAGCTGTAATTTCAGCTGTTGATTCAGAAGAGATGTAGGCACATTAGGATTCTAGGACCTTGTTGGAATAACTGCAGTCCTTCAGCAATGCGTGAAGCATAAGTTAGGAGTCATTGATAACAATCAGGGCTCAGTGCCTGAAGAAAGATTCAGCATTTCAGCCAGCTGACCACCAGTGTACCCAGGGTAACCTGGCTGGTGGGGAAGTGGGCCAAGCAGACCAATCCTCCCAAAGAGTAGCTTCTCGAGCTCAATTTTGCCCTCCTCTTTTTTTTTTTTTTCCCAGGGGCATATGGGGGCCTCTCAGACCGCCCCTCGGCGTCCATCTCCCCCAGTTCCGCCTCCATTGCCGCCTCCCATTTTGACTCAATGGAACTGCTTCCCCCAGAGTTGCCCCCCCGTATCCCCATTGAAGAGGGACCCCCGGCAGGGACAGTTCATCCCCTCTCGGCCCCCTACCCACCCCTGGACACTCCGGAAACAGCCACAGGTACCAGAGGTGTGAGTGTGTGTCTGCCTCCAAGCCTGGTTGACCACCTGCCTGAAACTCTTGTCTTGGGATCCTGAGGGATCTGACCTGGGGGGCTGGTGGGGGAACAGATGGGGAGTGACATATGAGGGGAAAGCAAGGCTTGTCATTTCCCAGGATGAGGGAGGCTTCCCTGACACCTCAGTCTCCTTCCCTCTCTCTTTCCTGAAGGGTCGTTACTGTTCCAGGGAGAGCCAGAGGGAGGTGAGGGGGATCAGCCCCTCTCAGGGTATCCTTGGTTCCACGGGATGCTCTCTCGACTCAAGGCCGCCCAGTTAGTGCTGGCTGGAGGTACCGGCTCCCATGGCGTTTTCCTGGTACGTCAGAGTGAAACGAGACGGGGTGAATATGTCCTCACTTTCAACTTCCAGGGCAAGGCCAAGGTGAGTGAGGAGAAGGCTCCGCTGTAGGCAGTGGGCCTGCGGGTAGAGTGGGGAGCGCTGCCATCAGGGGAGAAGGGTTCTGTGACTGGCGGGGTTCGGGCTCCTGCTTTACCCCACTCATCCTGCCCTCAGCACCTGCGTCTCTCGCTGAATGAGGAAGGTCAGTGCCGGGTTCAGCACCTGTGGTTCCAGTCCATTTTTGATATGCTCGAGCATTTCCGGATGCACCCCATCCCTCTGGAGTCCGGAGGCTCCAGTGACGTTGTCCTTGTCAGCTATGTCGTGTCCTCCCAGCGACAGCAGGGTGAGCAGAGCAGGTCTGCAGGGGAGGAGGTGCCCGTGCACCCAAGAAGTGAGGAGGTGTGTGTGCCAGAAAGACGGGGCGGGGGGCTTGAGGAGGAGAGGCTTTGTCAGGGAGAGAGGGGTAGAGAAGCTTCCTGTGTGCTGGGTTTCTTGGGGAAAGGAGTACACGGGGATGTAGGAAGGCAGGGCGCTCCGTGCTGGAGCCGGGAGGAAGTGGAGAGCTGGGTTGGCGCATTCCCATTCCATCGGACCGTCTGTTCCATCGTTTGTCTGTCTCCTAGATCCATCCTCCCTGGCCTTGTCTTTGCCTTTCATCACAACCTTGCCTTGGGCCTGCCCTTCTTGGGGGTGCTCGGTCTGATCCCCCTCCCTCCTCCCTTGATGTCTGATGTCCCTGTCTGATCTCTCCCTTTTCCCCACCCCAACGTCCCATCTGTCCCCACGTTGCCCCTCCCCCCCCCCCAGGCCGGGAGCAGGCCGGGAGCCATGCAGGGGTGTGCGAGGGAGATCGATGCTACCCCGATGCCTCCTCCACCCTCATGCCCTTCGGAGCGAGTGACTGTGTGTAAGTGTGGTCCTCCTCTCACCGCCGCCCATGATCCATCTTCCATGGATGGGGGTTGCTCAGGAGATGGGATACGGGGGAGACAGCACATGGCTCCTGGGGGGATGAGTGAAGGGGGGGCTGCTACAAGAGCTCGCCTCCCTCCACAATCAGTCTGTCTTCTTACCATTCCTATCCAGAACCGAGCACCTCCCATGACCCACCCCAGCCCCCTGAACCCCCTTCATGGACAGATCCCCCACATCCTGGGGCAGAAGAGGCGTCGGGGGCGCCAGAAGTGGCGGCAGCAACAGCCGCAGCAGCCAAAGAGAGGCAAGAGAAAGAGAAAGCGGGCAGTGGAGGGGTCCAGGAAGAGCTGGTCCCCGTGGTTGAGCTGGTCCCCGTGGTTGAAATGGAAGAGGCCATAGCACCAGGCACGGAGGCCCAGGGAGGCGCTGGATCTAGTGGGGCCCCCGGGGTAACCCTGATGCTGCAGCTCCAGCAGTTACCACTAGGGGGCGATGGAGAAGAAGGGGGCCATCCCAGAGCCATAAATAACCAGTACTCCTTCGTGTGAGATACCCTACCCCACCCTTTCTCCACTCTTCTTGCTCCCCAGCCCTCAGTTCGTGGGATTGGGGCTGGGCAGGGACATAGAGGAGCAGTGGGAATCCCCTCCCCACATGCTTCGTGACCCTTGACGGCTAAGGGCATACATGTTGGTACAAAAAGGTTCAAGAGCCCTGCTAACTCCCCAGTTCATACACTACAGGTGCCCCGTCCCCTGGGCAGGGGATTCAGGCTCCATTACCTCCCCAAGGGGCTCTTATGGTCAGCCCCATCCCTGGGGGCCATTTCCCCATTAACCACTCCTCAGCCCAAGGAAGGGTGAGGGGGAAGGGCTGTCAGTTATATTAAGGTGGTTGTTCTTGTTGTTTTAAACAAAATGGAGAAGCATAAATAAATAAAAGGGTTTATCTCAGTTCCATCGTGATGGCTCTGACCAGTTTTTGCAGTGGGGACTGGGACAGGTGGGTCAGGAAGGCAGCCCACTCAGTGTTGCGAGCACCAGAGCTGAGAGACTGGAGGGCTGGGTCAGGTTGAGTCCCTGTTGCTCTCCAGACCTGTGCTTTCGGCCCATCACTCCTCGGGTGGCTGTCCTGTTTCTTGAGCGGTAAGTGCAGAGCCAAACGGTGCTTCTCGGGGTCTCCAGCCAGGTTCTCTTAATGGGACAGGACAGTGAACGGCAGGATTGATGACCTCCAAGGAGCCTTCCTGCTCTGAATTCTTCAGTTAAGAAGTTAAGGCTTCCTACCCTCGGGAGAAAGCAGGCCGAGAGAGATTGTAGGGGGGCTGGGCTGGGGGCACAGTGGCTGTGTTGGGAGAGATTTAATGTGGCAGCCAGAGGGACCCAAGGGCAGGCTGACTGCCCCCCTTCTCAGAGCCAAGCTGGGAAGCTGCCAGATAGTTGATAAAGAGTGCTGGCTTCCACTCCTGCCTTTGCTTCTCGTTTGCTGTGTGGCCTGGGCAAGGTATAGCCTCTCCAGGCCTCAATACCCTTATCTGTAAAATGGGAAGTTTCATCTAGGTTGGATGAAACTGTTTCATCTAGGTTGGAGCTGCTGACATGATTTGCTTGGCGTGGACAATGTTTCCATTGGAATTTCACATAAAAGTTCAGATTACTGGTTTCTCTTGAAAATTAGAAGATCCAGCCTCACGTGGTATCCACCTTCCACATCTGCTCCATCCCCACCAGCCCACTTCACTCACATGATGTGCCTAGCTAGGCCTGTGAGCATTTGAGTTTGCAACATCTCCTCACCCTGCGCCCCCCTCCCCCACCATTAAACCCAGGCTCTCCTCTCTGGACTGAATTGCGGCTGTGCCCTCCTCCAACCGAGGGCACCCCTGGGCTTCCCAGCTCTGTGGGTGCCAACAAGGAGGGGCCGGGTTCTGAAGAATCCCACCTGTCTTGTTGGCCCTCTCCCTTCCCCACCTCCATCCAGCTCCGCCTCTTAACCATTCTGCCTCACTTTCCTTCCCGGGCAGTGTGGAGTCTACACTTCCACGCCCCTCAGCCTCTGCCCCCACCTCCAGGAGGCCCTATGACCGCGCGTATGACCTTGCTATTCTGGGCCTTGCGTCCTATTGGGAGATGGACAGGAGACAGCTGGGCTCACAGGCCACCCATCCTGGGGGCTAGATGGGGGAAGCCTGCTGTCTCTCCTGGTTTTGTCTAATCCCTGGGGCTACCCCAAACCTTGGCCTCAGGAGACTGGGGATAGGATTGGCCTTGCAGAGGGAGGGGGATGGTTCGTGGACCTGGATGCTGTGTTCTCAAAGTGAGATGGCGAGTGAAGGCTGTGGCGCCCCAGGGTAAGCAGGACCTGATCCTCTCCTAATCTAGCAGCAACTGGTGCTGCGAGGCTCCCCCCTCCCCCTAAATCCTGCCAGCCCTCAGGGACTTGCCTTCTGAAGATGTGCGGGGGGGGGGGGGGGGAGGGCACAAGAGCCTCCTCACCGCCCCCGCCCGAACCCCCAAGATTTGCATGTCTTGGCTGGAGGAGCCTAAGACACTTTCCCTCTAAGCCCGTCTATGGATGGTTCAGCTGAAGTTCGGAACTGGTCGGGGATTGAGCAGGCTCTGTCTCTGTGTCCTTCAGAACTACGCCTCTCCCATTCTCGGCTTCAGTGCTCAGGAGGGGATGAAGACCTTGCACCTCTGGGCCTGGAGACCCTAGGTGAGGGCTCCAAGACAGCACGCGCCTGCGTCCCGGTTCACGCCCAGCCTCCCTGACGGTGATCCCTGGCAGCTCTCGGCTGGTGGCTTTCCCTCTCTGGCTCGCTTCCCCTCTGGGAAGCTGGGGGAGGCAGAGATGAATAACCTTACAGGGCCCTGTTGGCAGCAGTGCCCTGTAAAGCCTGCCTCCTTTCCTCGGCCTCATGCTCTCCAGTCCCTTGAAGACGAGATCTGTCCAGTCTTCTCCCCCTTCTCCGTGTTGGGCACTCCTGCTCCTTTAAGACAGTGCCCCTGGCACTCCTCTAGGTGGTGGCGGGGAGAAGCCAGCCGGCACCAAAAGGCTTGGCTAGATGCTGAGCCTGACTCTGGCCTGAGAAGGTGGGTGCTGGGCCAGGTGGAGGGTGTGACCCCCAACACCTCACGCCATGGTCTGAGCCCTCACACCCGCACATCGCAGCAGGATTCTGCTTCAGGGAGGGGTTTGTTGGACCCATGAAAAGGGAGAGGGAAGGAGCGCCGTGTCCTCAACTCACCCGAGAGGCTGCCCTCCCCCAGGTCCAGGCAGAGGAAAGGATGGGTATGGGGGGCTAAATCCTTCAGTGCCATCCATCCCTGCTGGCCTACCCACCCCTCAAAAGTGGGGCTTCCCTTTCCTTTGCCCCGCTGTCTCCTGTGCCATTGTCTGCTTAGGAACTTGAGTGCCAGACAGCGAAGCGACCTTGAGAACACTTTCAGTAGCCTATACCCCTCACTGTTCATTTCAGGAAACTGAGGCCTAGATGGAGGAAGGACTTGAGGCCAAGGCCATAAGCCTGCTTCCCCTCACTGACCTCTCACCATTCTCTCATTCAGCCTTTCTCCTCTCTGCCCTTCTTTCTTCCCCTGCCTACAGCCCATGCTACCCTCTTGTCTGTTCCTCCCGCAGCTGGTAGTAACCAAGAGACGCCCCTATCCCAGAGCAGGGATGGGGGTGGGGTGTTCAGAGCAGCTGCTTCTCTGAGGAAGCTGATACTGAGGCCAGCCGCTCAGCGACAGCTTGTGGCTTTGCACCTAGCCCTGGGCCCCCACCCACCTGGCTGCCGCGTGCCAGCTCCCTGCTGTCCCTTTTCCCCACTGCTCCTCAGACTTCCCTCTGACCCTGGCAGCCCTGTCTCTATTCCCCCAGCTATGACTGTCCTTATTTCCCCTAGACCTGTCCCCATCAATCTGCCTGCCGTCCATTCCTTTGGTCCAGAGCCTCTGCTCTATCCGGCTTCCCCGAGCCCCTTCCCTTAACGTCCCTTCCCTCAGCCCTCTGCCAACAGGGTATGTGCCCAGGGTATGCCTGAGCACACAGCTCTGATCTTCACTCCCTTTGAGGACAGCTACTTCAGGGCCAGGGCGGAGTGCAACCACACGCCACGTGGGGTCTGCCATGTAAACCCCGTGGGTTAAAGAGAGCACAGTGTGGGATGAGGTGACCCTTATTCCATGACTTGGGGTGACCCCTGCCCCCATTCTGAAACATTGATCCCTCTCCCCCTGCCATCAGCACATTCTGTAGGCTCTTGGGTTACCCGGCTGCCTGGGTATCCCATTTTCTTGGTGGAGGGGATTCCCTGTCAGGGATGCGAGGCCCTGAAGGCTCTGTTCCCAGTGGCTGAGTTAGAGTGATGGGGAGGGGTGGGGAGGGGAGAGACAGGCAGTCCTGGCTTTGCTCACCAGGGCCTGGACACTAAATCCCTTGTTGATGGCTGCGGCATCCCCTCCCTAGGGTAGGGTTACCATCTTCTGCCCTGTCCCCTTGACCCTCTCCCCTCCCTACTTCCCCTTGTCCCTCTAGAGCCACTTCCTCTCGCCCCCAAGGGATGTTCTCCCCCTTTTCAATCCCCTGAGGGTTGGAGTATCTCTGCTGCCCTTTCAACAAGGTAAGTGAGAAAGGAGGAGACAGGGGCAGTAGAAACAGGCAGGTTCAGGGAGATGAGATGGGAAGGGGACACGAGGAAAGGGAACGGTGAAGGCCTGAGAGGAGAAGTGGGTTTAAGGGAAGAACTGGAAGGGGTGAGGTTGGAACAGGAAATTCAGTGCAGCTGAAGAAGTCGAGGCAGTTGGGGGAGGGCTCAGTAGCAGAAGACAGAAAGTGAAGTCTCTCTCTGCCCCCCCTTCCCTGGGGCTGGGGCCACCTTAGCTTCCCTCATGAGTGACATCTCAGGCTGCAGCCCCACTGTTCCCCCTCTGTCAGCAGAAATATCTCTCTCTTCTGACCCCTCCTGCTAGAGTCTCAGCCAGCCAATCCCTGATCTGGGGGAGGGGGGAGCCTGGCCCCCCCCACTCCCTCATAAGGACCAGCTGGGGGCTGGGGCGGGTGGCTGGCTGCTGCAAGTGGAACGGGGCCGGGGCTCAGAGCTTCGTGGAGGGAAGAATAACTTGGGGGGGGGCAGAAGAGAAAAAGGAAGAAACCCAGACAAACAGGCAGGTGGACACACTGAAGAAGGCCCCTGACGTGTGAGAACCCCCCAGAAGGAACACACCGCCCCCTGGCCCCCAGGAAGGGAGCACAATGGAGGCTGCACACTCCAAGACCACAGAAGAGTGTTTGGCCTATTTTGGGGTGAGCGAAACTACAGGCCTTACCCCGGACCAAGTTAAGCGGCATCTGGAGAAATACGGCCACAATGGTAAGTGTCCCTTGATGGACACACATACACACACACACACACACACACACACACTCACACTCAAACACACTGGAGCCTCTCCCTCCAGGGTATCTTAGGGAAGAGGCAGGACATGGTCCAATGACTGCAACGGAGGGGAGGATACTAAGAAAACAGGGTCCCTGAGACCCTGATTTTTGGGAAGTTTTATGGGATAAAAAACTTTTGGTGGCCTGATTCTCTTACCTTAGCCACAAAGTCCTGGGTGTGGGCGGCATTAGACTGAACTCCAAATGAATATGTCCTTTTCTTCTTTTTCCCTGGGCAGAGCTCCCTGCCGAGGAAGGTAAGTTACTGGAAGCCCTGAGCTCTCATAAATGACACCTCCTCCCCTCTGTGCCCCACTCCCTTCTCCCTGCCCTTTCCTTCCAACTCCTGGGGCAATCGTTCCTCCCCAAAGGTTAGAGTCTGGCTGGGGTCAGAAGTTTCCAGGCACTTTCTCCTTGAGGCATCCAGTCCTTGAACAACTGCCCACCACTTTAAGGAGCCTGTTTCTGGACTCCGGGCCAGCTCCTCTCAGCCCTTTTCTCAGTACCAAATGGCCTGCCGGCACCTGGAGTCCCAGCCGTTCATCCGTTAGACCTTAACCCCGGGGGCCCCCTCCCCTTGCCTCTTCCCTCAGGGAAGTCCCTGTGGGAGTTGGTGGTAGAGCAGTTTGAAGACCTCCTGGTGCGGATCCTTCTCCTGGCCGCCTGCATTTCCTTTGTAAGTGTGGGAGGGCATCTGGGGGCAGGCTGGGAGCGTGGGTTGGGGGATCTGGAGAGTCTGCTGGCGGGCAGCTCCAAATCATCGGCTCCTGTAGACCAAGCATTCAGCATCCTTTCCTACAGACCAGAAATGAGGGAGGTGGGGTGACGCTGATTTGTATACTCCTCTGTCCTCCCCCACACCCCGCAGGCAGGTTTTATTTTAAGCTTTAAGGGTGTTCTCAGCCAAAACACTGAAGTTAAGCCGCCCCCGGAGCTTCAAGGGCTCCGAGGGCTCGGGTTACCCCCGCGAAGCGCTGGTCTCCGCGGCTCCAACGCTGCTGCTGTTCCCAGGCCACCGCTGCTCCCAGCATGCCCCGGGGGCACATGCACTGCTCCACCAATCCCGCGGCATCCTGGCGCCCCTGCCCCGCCCTCCTGACACTGATTGGTCGAGGCAGAGACTCCCCTCGTAGAGGCGGGAAAGGGCTGCTGGTGCGAGGGTGACTCCAAAGAACCAGAGCCTCTCCTGTCTCTGGGCCTCACCTCCCTACTCACCCCATCAGGGCTAGAACTCCCAGGATCCCCCTCGTCACCTACCTGGCCTGACCCTCCCCTTCCTCCTCACAGCCTCAGGGCTGCCCCACGCCGGGTCTCAAGGCCCTGCCACCTCTCCTGCCCTGGAGCTCCCCTCTGCACCCACCATCCTAGCAGGCCGGCCTGCGTTTTGGAGTTTCTTCCTTAACATCTTAATGGTCCTGGAAGACAAGACTCTGGAGGCAAAGAAGTCTCTCTGTCCCCTGGTGTCTTTAGTGGAGGCCCCTGGGCCCCTGAGTGTAGCTGGCAGGGCCTCACTTCTCCCTCCTCAGATTTGCTCCTTGACATTTGCCTGAGGCTGTTGCCTGGCAGAGGCAACAGCTGGGGTGGGGTGTGCACAGGAGGCCCCGTAACACTATCCCCCACTTCTGCTCCCTCATGAAATTGGAGCTCCCCTGCCTTGGGCTGTTGGGGGAGGGCCGTGCGTGGGCCGGGCGCCTGCGAGGACCACAGGGTTTTTCCTACTGAGTTTTGGCTCCCGGGGGATGGATGTGGCTGCGGGGGTAGTTGGCCTGGGTGTCCCCTGAGCTTCGTTTACAAGCCAGTAACTTGGTCAGGGAAACCTGAAAGCATTCCCAGTTAATCCCCTAGCTGCGCATGTCTGTGCCGGCCTGCACCCGCTGAATAACAGTAGTGGCCACGCTTACGTGAGTTCGAGCTGTGGAGCACGTAGACCCTTAAAGGGATGTGGGGCTGCAGTGCCCCCGTGGTGCCCTGCCCCGTTTGCTCCTGCACATGTTCTCACCTCCATTTCCTCTCCTTCCTCACGTGAGGGGCTTTAGAACCTGTTATTCTCCCTTCCCTTGCTCCCCAGGTGCTGGCCTGGTTCGAGGAAGGCGAAGAGACCATCACCGCCTTTGTTGAACCCTTTGTCATCCTCTTGATCCTCATTGCCAATGCCATCGTGGGGGTTTGGCAGGTTAGCTTTGACCCCGCCTTGTTCCTTCACATCCTGACACTGGACATGAGGCCAGCCTCCCTCCCTGTCTCCTTCTCCTCCATCACTTACCCTGGGCTTGCCTTGTTCTGAATTGGGCAAAAGGACCAGAATGTTGGAAAGAGGCAGGAGACTGGTGTTCCCACTCTCACTTGCTGGTTGTACAACCCTGGGCAGGTTCCTTCATCTCTCTGAGTCTCAGTTTCCTCATCCATAAAATGGGGCTCATAATCCTATCCCTCAGAGTTGTGGTGAAATTTAACAAGATGATGAGTGTGAAAGTGCCCAGCCCTGTGTCTGGCATAAAGGAGGATCTCAGGAAATGCTAGTTTGATGTCCTTCTTTCTCTTACCTTATACCATCCTCTGCTTCTCCTGTCCCCTGCTTTCTGGTTTTCTTTGTTTCTCCTTCCTTCTCTCCCCGAAACCCCCTTACCTGTTCTCAGCTGTGGGTGATGGTTTCCTTAACCGTCATGTGGGGTTTGTCTGCTCCCCTGGGCCAGGAGCCAGAACTGCATAACCTGCCTCCTTCTCTGTGATGCCCCTACTTCCCCTGAGACTCTGGCCCCTGCTCCTGCATCCCTACACCTCCCCATCCTCCCTGACCAGTCTTCTGTCATTCCACAACCTTCCTCCCTCTGCTGACCCTCCCCTCCCCAACCCTGTCCCCCCAGGAAAGGAATGCAGAGAATGCCATTGAGGCTCTGAAGGAATATGAACCAGAGATGGGGAAGGTCTACCGGGCTGACCGCAAGTCGGTGCAAAGGATCAAGGCTCGGGACATTGTCCCCGGAGACATCGTGGAGGTGGCTGGTGAGTGATGGGGACGAGTGGTCCAGGATGGGTTCGAGGCCAAGAAGATGTGCATGTTGGGGGCTGGTTGGGCCCTGATCCCCACTGTCCAGGAGGTAGCCAGGATGGTAGAGTCTCTGCTTCTCCTTCCCAGACTCCTCAGGAGGTCACCCCAGGGCACTGTGGCCACAGCACCCCCTCTCCATCAGAGTCTCAGCAGGAACAGCCAGTCCTGTCCCTGACGCTGCAGGCAGACCCCTGCTCCCCCTCCTCTCACCCAGCACTTGCAAGTAACAGGTGGAACCCAGTCCCTGCCAATGGCCCTGTCTCCACCCCCCTCCTGAGGCCTGGCTTCCCTCTCCTTCCACCCACCCCCAAGCTTGGTCAGCTTTAAATCTTGACCTCTCCGTACCCTTGAGGCTTCTCAAAGGGGAAGGAGCAAGGGTAGAAGGGAGGAGGGGGGCCGGAGGCTCAAGCCCCCGACCATGTAAGGGAAACTCAGGCCCCAGCAGAGAGCACGGGACTGGGAGGAGGGGAGCTCAAGGAGGGCCCCGCCTCTCCGGTGAGGGACACTTAATGCCTGACCAGGGAGGGGTGGGGGCCGGGAGGCTAAGATTACTGGAATTCTGCCCCCTTCAGCGGTTTTTATATTTGCCCTGTGCAGGCCTTCCCACGGCTCCAGGCCCCTGGCATAGGAAGATGTGTCTTTCTAGGCCTACTTCCCTCCACCAGATACCCAAGTCCCCACCCTGGGAAGCTTGGTGACAGAGAGGGCGGGTGGGCTGAAGACTCCGGTGCCCCATCACAGGGCCGTTCTGCCACGGTGACAGTTTGGAGTCAGCGCCATGAATGTCTATAAATATCGCTTCAGTTTGGGTGACAGGGTGTCCCGCCCAACTCCATTGCCGACCTCCTCCCTCCTCCATCAGCTTCCTCTGGCACCGGAGGAGGAACCTTGGGGATGGGGAAAGGAAAGCAGTCAAACCCCACCCCCAGGACCATCCTTGGGACCAGGCGGGATGAGGCTGGGAGGCAGTTGGCTTCCTTGGAGGCCTCGAAGTCTGGTGGGGCATCTGCCGTGTTCCCCAGCAAGTTTCCTTTGTGGACCCCCTCCTTCTGTGCACATCCCTTGCCCTCCCCCTCCCTGTTTTCTCAGCTCTCTGTTGTGTATGGCTTCCCCCCCCACCGCCCCCCACCCCCCCCAGAGCCTTGTTTCCTGCAGACTCCCCTTCTCTGCTGCCGTCTCCCCAGCTCGCTCACCGTGGCTTCCTGCCTTCCCCAGATACTCAGACCAGGGCCCGGCAGGCTTCTGATGTGCGTCCCATCCACGCCGTGTGGACCTGCCAGGCCTGCACCCTCTGCCTCCGCTGCTCCGCCCTCTCCGCCTGCATCTGTCCTTCTCACACTTCCCTCTCCTGCTTCTCACTCCACATTTTGTCTGGGTTGACACTGATTTTCTCAATTCCCATATTTTCCTCCTGTTTCTTGCTGCCTTCTCCGGCTGTTCCACTTTGTTCTCCGCCACGGACGCAGGTCTGTGAGACTTACCCTGTTTTCTCTAGTTCTTTTCTTGCCTGTCCCTCATCACCTTTCTCCCTCGTGTTTCCCTCTCTGTTTTGCTCTCTCCCGGCCTCAGTTTTAGTTTCTCGTTAGATGACAGGATTGGCCCTGATTTTCCCTGTGTCATTCAGGGTACATTTAGTGAGCACATACTGTGTGCCCAGACCTCCACTCGCCAGGCTCACAGCCTGGTAGGGAGAAAAACATTCAGCAGGGGGGACAATTGGAGTGAGTGTTAGAGGGGGATGCTTGCTTGGGTGACAGGAGCACAACCCGGGTGACCTCCCTGAGACCTGAAGGATGAGGTGAGATCATCAAAGACTGGGTTTTTCTTAGGAAGAAAGAAAACTCCCATCTCAGCTGACTTCACTCTCCTCTCATCTCTCCACAGTGGGGGACAAAGTCCCTGCAGATATCCGAATCCTCACCATCAAGTCCACCACCCTCCGGGTCGACCAGTCCATCCTGACAGGTCTGCTGGCCAGGGTCAGGGGATGCATCAAAGGGGAGGGTGATGAGGATTTGATGAGGGAAGAGCTGAGTGGACAGACAGGGATGAAAGGGGACCCTCAGCAGTAGGGCCCCCTCCTGGCCCCGTAGTGGCAGCGACATCAACCCTGCTCAGCTTTGCCCACTGCCTAAGCCTGGAACACAAGGGGTCATGGGAAATGGCGGGATGTTTGTCCCCATTTCCAGATGGCCATCAACCCATCCCTTCCACACGGACATACGGACACGCTCACCCAGAGAACTATCCTGCCTCCTCAGAAGCCCCCAACTGAGGAAGCAGAGATTCTGGGATAGGATGCAGGATTCAGATACACTTAAAACCTCAGCTGCTTCTCCTTTTGTCCTGGGAGAGAGAGGGTGAAGAGCCAGTGCGCATGCTCCATGGTCCAAGGAGGCAGGGTGGGCTGGCCCAGGGTGATTGCCTGAGCTCCTGCCATCAGGTGAAGGAGGCAAGGTCCCAAGGGTGGGGGCCTTTCCCTCCCAGGAACGTGCTCTCCAGTTGACTGCGCACTTCCACATACGTCAGCTTGTTTGACTTTCACCAAGACCTTGCTCTGAAGTGTACACATCCTTGTCCCCATTTTACAGAAGAGCAAACCAAGGCTAAGTGATCCAAAGCCATGCTGCTTGTGAGTGGTCAGGCTGGGACTGGGGTCAAGGTCTTTTCACTCTAAGTGCAGTGGGTTTCCCATCTGCCTCCAGGGCCTTCCTCCAGAGTCCAGACTTCCTCCAGGATTGTTGCTTGGTCCTTACCAGGCCCTGTCCCGCCAAGCAGAGAGTTAGGGGGGGGAAGTATGGGAGAACGACATGATGTCATCTGAAAACCCCTCTGCCCCTTCTCCACAGGCGAGTCTGTCTCTGTCATCAAGCACACAGAACCTGTTCCCGACCCCCGAGCTGTCAACCAGGATAAGAAGAACATGCTCTTCTCGGTGAGGCTTCCAGGGCCAGCTGTCGTGCGCTCAAGCCGGGGGCCCTGGTCTGGGAGAGACATGGCGGTGTGGGAAGAGATGAGACCCACAGCTGGGGGGATGCGGCACGAGGGGCGTCACCTGACTCCCTGCCTCTTCTTCCCCCTCCAAGGGCACCAACATTGCAGCCGGTAAGGCCATAGGCATCGTGGCCTCTACCGGTGTGAACACTGAGATTGGGAAGATCCGTGACCAAATGGCCGCGACGGAGCAGGACAAGACCCCTCTGCAGCAGAAGCTGGATGAGTTTGGGGAGCAGCTCTCCAAGGTCATCTCCCTCATCTGCGTGGCCGTGTGGCTCATCAATATTGGCCACTTCAACGATCCCATCCACGGGGGCTCCTGGATCCGTGGTGCCATCTACTACTTTAAGATTGCCGTGGCCCTCGCTGTGGCTGCAATCCCAGAAGGTAGGGCCCCCTCTCTCTTTCCTCCCATTCGCTGATCTCATCTGAAGAGATCCTTTACCCAAATAACGTAACAGTTACGCGTTCCAGGGATCGGGACCGATACCTTTGGGAGCTGCTCTTCAGCCTACCCCACTAGGCCTCTCCCTCCCTCCCCCAGTGTCGTTCCCTCACCCCCTCTCCTTCCTCGCCACAGGCCTTCCTGCAGTCATCACCACCTGCCTGGCCCTGGGCACCCGCCGGATGGCAAAGAAGAACGCAATTGTGAGGAGCTTGCCCTCCGTGGAGACGCTGGGCTGCACCTCTGTCATCTGTTCCGACAAGACAGGCACCCTCACCACGAACCAGATGTCTGTCTGCAAGGTCAGGGAAGGGTGGCAACTCCCACTTAGATGGGAGGTGAAACGAGCCCTCCAAAGTTGTGGTTACCCCTTCATCATGGGTAGCTTTTCATTTTGGCCTGAGAAAGAAATGCTTAGATGGCACAGAGAGTGCCATCCTGCCAGCTAGGAGAGGGAGCAGAGAAGCCCCCCTGGCCCAGGCAGGCAGCTCCCTGCAGCCTCCGTCCGTGTGCTAGGTGCTGCCCTGTGTTATCTCTAATCCCCCAGAGCAGCCCTTCAGGGGAAGGTCTTGTTTACCCAGTTTTCCCAAAGAGGGAACTGAGGCTCTAGGAGATTCAGTGCACAGTTAATAAGGAGCAGAATTGAGTTTCAAACCCAAGTCTGTCTGGCCCTAGAGTGCCTGCCTGTGCACCAGGCTACCCTCCAGAGTGGTCATCCATGACAGGGCCCGGGGAGCCCAGCCACACGAATCTTGAACAGCATTTCCTGAACCAGGGCCCTTGATCTTTTCCGTGCCTTGGACTCTTTTTTATATATATATAAATTTATTTATTTGTTTATTTATTTTTGGTTGCATTGGGTCTTCATTGCTGCACGTGGGCTTTCTCTAGTTGAGGTGAGCAGGGGCTACTCTTCCTTGCGGTGCGTGGGCTTCTCGTTGCAGTGGCTTCTCTTGTTGCGGAGCACGGGCTCTCGGCTCACAGGCTTCAGTAGTTGTGGCACGCAGGCTCAGTAGTTGTGGCTCGTGGGCTCTAGAGCGCAGGCTCAGTAGTTGTGGCGCATGGGCTTAGTTGCTCTGCGGTATGTGGGATCTTCCCAGGCCAGGGCGGTAATCCATGTCCCCTGCATTGGCAGGCAGATTCTTAACCACTGCGCCACCAGGGAAGTCCCGCCTTGGACTCTTTGGCAGTCTGGATCTCTACATTTAATATTTTCAATGTATAAAATAAAACGCACAGGATTCTGTTTCTAAAATACATCGGATTGGGAATTCCCTGGTGGTCCAGTGGTTAGGACTTGGTGCTTTCACTGCAGTGAGCCCGGGTTCGATCCCTGGTCAGGGAACTAAGATCCTGCTAGCCACACAGCGCGGCCAAAAACATAAATTAAATAAAATACTTTGGACTGGGCTTCCCTGGTGGCGCAGTGGTTAAGAATCCGCCTGCCAATGCAGGGGACATGGGTTCAAGCCCTGGTCCGGGAAGATCCCACATGCCGCTGAGCAGCTAAGCCAGTGCGCCACAACTACTGAGTCTGCACCCTACAGCCCACGAACCACAACTACTGAGCACACGTGCCGCAACTACTGAAGCCCACGCCCCAGAGCCCGTGCTCCTCAACAAGAGAAGCCACTGCAATGAGAAGCCCACGCACCACAATGAAGAGTAGGCCCCGCTCTCCGCAACCAGAGAGAAGCCCGAGCGCAGCAATGAAGACCCAACGCAACCAAAAAAAATAAAAATAGATAATAAAATAAATAAATTTTAAAAAACTACGCATTTAAAAAATAAATAAATAGAGTGTCTCTATTAAAAAAAATACATTGGATTACAGAGGAAGCCAATGATTGAAATACAGTAGTCAAAGTATTTTAAAAACAGATTTGTACGTATAGCTGATTCACTTTGTTATACAGCAGAAACTAACACAACATTGTAAAGCAATTATACTCCAATAAAGATGTTAAAAAAAAACACAGATTTGTGATTTGGTAAAACGTATGCTTCTTTATTAATGTATTAAGTAGCAAGTCCAGCAGTGGGTCTCACAATTGCCATAACGCTGAAGCAGTGATGAGCGTAAATGCTGTTTTGAGAGCCCTGCAACAATACAATGTGACAAGAGAGTATTTGTGATTATATTGGTGGCCAAGTCACAGGTTTTGCTAATATTAATGTGGTCCATTGCCCCCATTCATAATTGGATGGAAATGCTAAATGTCAGAGAGAAAATAAAAGATGTAATTTTTGTTTCGCCATCAAAGTTCACAGACACCCTTGGTCCGGGGTGTCATCCATGGACCCCAGGCAAAGAACCCCTGACCTAAACAGAGTTTTCTGGAATAGCATGTTTGTGAAACAGAAATTGGTGTCCTAAGGATCAAGGGTTGTGTGGTCAGACCAGGCCGAGAAAGGCTGTACCACATGCCTGTTGGCATTTGAAAGCCTCGGAGAAGGCTGACCATAGAGAGGGTGGATTTCGCTCAGTTTAAACGAGTTTGCCAAACTTACCTGGCCACAGAACCATTTTATCCTGGAGCACATCTTAAGCCCCATCCCTTCCACGCGTGCTCTGGCTCAGAGTGGGCTGCTCCCCTCTGCTCTGTGTGATCTCCATCCCTCCAAAGCACAGGCTTCAAAGCCAGACCACTGGTCTTCTGTCATGTTTCATAAAAATGAATTAATTGCCCACATTTGAAAAGTCAAGGGATATCATAGGAAAATAACCTGAATTTCTAATTCTTCCTGCAAAACTGGAAGATCTGGCCACAAGAGGCTGGAGCTGTAGATGGGCCATGTACTGACAGGTAGACTGGTGGCCACCACACCTTGTGATGCACGTCTTATTTTACTAATTGATCTGGAAGAACCTCCAGCATGGCCTTTTGTTTTAAGGCCATGAACACAGAACTTAGAGAATGATTTGCAAGGGAGTGGTGTGAGAGGGGAGGAAAAGGGAGGAAAAGGGAAGGACGAATCAGGGGATGATGGTGGGAAGTTGGGTAAGTCCTAGCAGATGGCCGGGTAGAGGGACACTTGGGGCACGGGCCCCCTCAGTGCAGACTGCCTTCGGGGATGGGGAGAGTTAAACATCTGTGTGCATGCCCTTGTCCTCTGCAGATGTTCATCATCGAAAAGGTGGACGGGGACATCTGCCTTCTGAACAAGTTCTCTATCACTGGCTCCACTTACGCTCCAGAAGGAGAGATGTAAGTTCCCCCAAAGTCGTCTTCCCAGTTCCTCGTGCCCCTCCCCACCACACACACACACACACACATATCCTCTCTCCCTGGGGCCTCCCTCTAGTTTTGTCTTCCTGTTTCTCTCTTGTTCCTTCCCCAACCTTATTCTCTCTCCCACCTGATCTCCAAGTTGGTTGCCATCTCCTTGCTGCATTCCCTGTGCTCTCTCTGCATCTCATTCCCTATCTTCTCTACCTGTCTCTTTCCCTTCCTTCCTCCCCACGCGGCCGCCAGCTTGAAGAATGATAAGCCAGTCCGGACAGGGCAGTATGATGGGCTGGTAGAGCTAGCCACCATTTGTGCCCTCTGCAATGACTCCTCCTTGGACTTCAATGAGGTAACCTCTCCACTCCTGAAGCCGCCCCTCCTTCCCCCTCCAGCTGCCTCAGAGTCCAGGCCTCCTCGACAGGCTGCAAGGAAGGGCTCGGGGGAAGGGGGTCCCTTGTACCAAGCCCTCTCCTGGGTGTAAGGGGAAGGGAGTGGCTTGCTCCCTTCCTGTTCTAGGTGGAAGGTGGGCATGATAGATGGGAGCACGGGGCTGGGAGCCCAGGGCACCTACTTTCTCTTCCTCCTCTGCCCTCTCAGGCCAAAGGTGCTTATGAGAAGGTGGGCGAGGCCACCGAGACTGCACTCACCACCCTGGTGGAGAAGATGAATGTATTCAACACTGAACTGAGAAACCTCTCAAAGGTGGAGAGGGCCAACGCCTGCAACTTGGTGAGTCTAGGCACTCCCTCCCACGGTCCTTCTCCAGCCCATACTGTACAGGCCAGGACCTAAGGAACCTCAGGAGACAGGGCCCCCCACCCCCACCCAGGTCAGGCTGGTCAGGGCCTTGTGCCCCATGCTGGGACCCAGCCGGCACAGGCAGAGAGCCTCTCCGCAGCTTTCCTTGGCAAGGCTGACTTGGGGTAGGACCTACTGCACCTGCACTTACACTGCTCTTCCTGGTGCCCGGTTGCAGCATCCCTGGAAGAATTTAAGATCACTTTTCCTGTCGTGTCCCTAGTTGAAAGGGACAGAGCTGGACACAGAAACCACAAGTGACCCATCCTGGGACAGCCCCAATTTCAACTATTTCCCATTGTCTCTAGAAACACACTTGTTTTTATCAGATCACAATGCCTGATTTAGGATTTGGGAAATATGACTGCCTCATATGCCTCTGCTTCCCCGTGTCCAGGTGAACAAGCCCAATTCTGTGACTGTCACTCCAAGTTCTTGCTATTAATATTTACTGAATGTCTCTATTGAATTCCTCTGGGGTATTATATTATATTCCCCACACCACTCATTCCTTTTTTTTTATATAGGCAAGATGCTCATGGCTGCTTTATTTAATATGACAAAAATAATGCAAACAACCTAAGTATTTATCAATACAGGATTCATTTTAAAAATTTACAAATGATAATAAAAACATCAAATTATTTTTAATTTTATTTATCGTTTTTATTTTTGTTTTGTGGAGAAACATCTAGAATGCATTTGGCACATTCACTTTTAGGGAGTGCTTAGTACTACGTGCCAGGTACCAGCTCTCCACTGTCTAGCAACGTACGTCTGTAGACTCACACAGGTGGTTGTCTACATTTAAATGATTACATAAAAGTAGAAACTCAGTTCTTCAGCTGCACTCATCACATTCCCCAGGCTCAGTAGCCGTTGTTCGATTGCACTGTATTGAACCATCCAGATTATTAAACATTCCCATCATCACGGAAGGTTCTATCGGGCAGTGCCACACTACGCCATCCTGTTTCTATTGTGCTTTAACCTGAACATAGGAAGACAGTGGCAGCACTAGCCTTGGAATTCTCTCCATTTCTGCTGTAGGCAGCAGACTTAGCTTTATCTCAGACTCAGCTTGGGGTCTGCTCTGACCTCCAGATCCTTTTCGACTATGTTTTAAAGGGTCTGGGACTCTTCCCTTCTAGCATAGCATCATCACTCTTTCTCCACTGGTCTCATATCTGGCCTCTCCCTCCCTGTCTCCTCTCTCTCAGGTGATCCGCCAGCTAATGAAGAAGGAATTCACCCTGGAGTTCTCCCGGGACAGAAAGTCCATGTCTGTCTATTGCTCTCCAGCAAAATCCCGGGCTGCTGTGGGCAACAAAATGTTTGTCAAGGTCAGGAATCCGAGTGCGCCTCAGCCCCGCTTCTTCCCAGTCCTGAACCCTCCTCTCTTCTCCCTGCCCCGCTCACCGTGCACTGGAAGGAACAGTAGTCTCTGAATACTGTTCTGTTCTCCTAGGGTGCCCCAGAGGGGGTCATCGATCGCTGTAACTACGTGCGAGTCGGCACCACTCGGGTGCCCATGACAGGGCCGGTGAAGGAGACGATTCTGTCGGTAATCAAGGAGTGGGGCACTGGCCGGGACACCCTGCGCTGCCTGGCCCTGGCCACCCGGGACACCCCCCCAAAGCGAGAGGAGATGGTCCTGGATGACTCTTCCAGGTTCATGGAGTACGAGGTGAGCAGACGGAAGCATCCCGTTGTCCCAGAGTCACCTGCCTCACCCCTTCCACCACCCTTGTCATTTCCTACTTCGTCACGGGGCCTAGAATCACAGGACGTTAGAGTTTGAGAGAACCTTAGGAATAATCCAGCCCAGGACTACTTGGCATGTGGTCCGTGGACCCATCTGAGATGAGGTGAGGTGCTTGCTCCAGAACAGAAGCCAGCCAGGTCCACTCGGGTTTAGCTGATGTGTTTCCACAGTGAGGTTTTCTAAGGACGTGCATCAGCCTCCATTCTGGCACTAGCGCTTTATCTCGTAGTGGACCTGCTCTCTGAACAGCACCAAAGCCCACTCCATCTTACAGAGGGAACAGCGTGGCCTGGCAGGTAACACAGATTTGCTCCAAGTTGTAGATCAAGTGAGCAGCCCTGCTGAAAGCAGAAACCACCTGCCTCACTTCCAGTTCAAGTTCTTTCTATGAAAGACACGCTCTGCCACCTACAATGGGCCTGGCACCGCCAGGCCTGCAGACACACATGTGAACATTTCCCACCCCTGAGCTTTGAGGCCCCACTGAGGTTTAAACACCAGGCCCAGGGACAGCTCTCCCCTCAGCTCCCCCCAGGCTTCCTCCTTGACCCTGTCGCTCTCTTCTCTGTCTCCCCAGACGGACCTGACATTCGTTGGCGTGGTGGGCATGCTGGACCCACCCCGCAAGGAGGTCACAGACTCTATCCTCCTGTGCCGTGATGCTGGCATCCGAGTGATCATGATCACTGGGGACAACAAGGGCACAGCCATTGCCATCTGCCGACGAATTGGCATCTTCGGGGAGAACGAGGATGTGGCTGACCGAGCCTACACTGGCCGGGAGTTTGATGACCTGCCCCTGACCACGCAGCGGGAGGCCTGCAAACGCGCCTGCTGCTTTGCCCGCGTGGAGCCCTCGCACAAGTCGAAGATCGTGGAGTATCTGCAGTCCTACGACGAGATCACAGCGATGGTGCGACGACTGGCGTGGGGCGGTCTGCTTGGTGTCTATTGACATGACCGTCCTGGGGAGCTGGGGACCGAGGGAGGACGGGGCTGAGCAGGGGCCCTGGCGAGATGCACGGAGGGGAGGGATTCGGGCCCCGATGGAAGAGTCTCAAGGAGGGTACGAGGAAGGGGCTGGTGCCCACCTTCTCTCCCTCCCCACAGACAGGTGATGGCGTCAACGACGCCCCTGCCCTGAAGAAGGCGGAGATCGGCATTGCCATGGGATCCGGCACCGCCGTGGCCAAGTCGGCCTCCGAGATGGTACTGGCCGACGACAACTTCTCCACCATCGTGGCTGCCGTGGAGGAGGGCCGCGCCATCTACAACAACATGAAGCAGTTCATCCGCTACCTCATCTCCTCCAATGTGGGAGAGGTGGTCTGGTGAGCAGAAGGGCATCTAGGAGGAGCTCGGGGCTGGTGGGGGGTGACCACAGGCCTGGGAGGCAAGACAGACATGTGACCTCCTCCTTCTGGCAGCATCTTCCTGACAGCTGCCCTGGGGCTGCCTGAGGCCCTGATCCCCGTGCAGCTGCTGTGGGTGAACCTGGTGACAGACGGGCTCCCGGCCACAGCCCTGGGCTTCAACCCCCCCGACCTGGACATCATGGACCGGCCCCCCCGGAGCCCCAAGGAGCCCCTCATCAGTGGCTGGCTCTTCTTCCGCTACATGGCAATTGGGGGTGAGCAGGATGAGACCCCACACCCCTTCCCGACCCTCAGGG
The DNA here is from genome assembly GCF_963455315.2 of Globicephala melas. Lineage (NCBI taxonomy): Eukaryota > Metazoa > Chordata > Mammalia > Artiodactyla > Delphinidae > Globicephala > Globicephala melas. The sequence continues at coordinate 16,551,295 of NC_083328.1, forward strand.
CTGATCCCCTCTCTGGGACACCAGCTTCCCCACAGCAGCCACTGCGGCGGGCCCTCTTCCTCCAGCTGCTGTTCATGGCCAGGAGGCCCTCTCAGCTCCTCCCGTCTCCCCAGCCCTGGGCCCCCAACTCCCATCTTCTCTCCACCACAGGCTATGTGGGTGCAGCCACGGTGGGAGCAGCAGCCTGGTGGTTCCTATACGCTGAGGACGGGCCTCACATCACCTACAGCCAGCTGGTAGGGCAGCACGGAGGGAGGTGGGAGGAGGCGAGGGGAGCAGGAGGGTGCCGTGGAGGCTTTTTCGGAACCCCGGCTTCTCCCCTCTCCTCCTGCAGACTCACTACATGAAGTGTGCGGAGCACAACCCTGACTTTGAGGGTGTGGATTGCGAGGTCTTCGAGGCCCCCGAGCCCATGACCATGGCCTTGTCCGTGCTGGTTACCATCGAGATGTGCAATGCTCTCAACAGGTGGGGTCCGCGCTCCCTCACTCTGCGGCCCTCTGGAGGCCACCCTCCCCCTGCTTACCGCTTCTCTCCCCTTGTGCCTCCACCCCTGGCTCTGCCCGGCCGCCCCCTTGCAGCCTGTCTGAGAACCAGTCCCTCCTGCGGATGCCGCCCTGGGTGAACATCTGGCTGGTGGGCTCCATCTGCCTCTCCATGTCCCTCCATTTCCTCATCCTCTACGTGGACCCTCTGCCGGTGAGCCTTCTTCTGGCCAGGGGCTGCCTGCCCCCCCCCCACCCACAGGGGGCCTCTGCAGGGGTCCGCGACCACAACCCCTGCCAGAGGGAGGAGGGCGGGGTCAGGCTGGCGCAGTGGCAGCTCCTGGGCTCCTTCTCACTGCCCTTCCCGCCTCCTCCCAGATGATCTTCAAGCTGCAGGCCCTGGACCTGCCCCATTGGCTCATGGTCTTCAAGATCTCGTTACCAGTCATCGGGCTAGATGAACTCCTCAAGTTCATTGCTCGGAACTACCTGGAGGGTAAGAGCGCGCCGCCCCCAGCCCTGTCAGCCCCTGGCCCCTGACACAGCCCCTCCCTCCAGGCCGTGAAGGCGCCTGCCCCGCTTCCTTGTCAGGTGGGTGAGTTCCCAGAGCCCCTGCAGGCCCCGTGTCCTCCGCTGAGGGGCGCACCCAGCCCCTGCCCCGCCTTTGCCCGCTCCTCCGAGCCCGTCTCCTTGGCGCCCCAAAGCCTCCTCAGCCCTCTTGGTCCCCTGCGCCCACCTCCCTCCCTCGATAACGGCTGTCTCTCTGTCCTCTCTGGCCATAGGATAACTCGTTTCCCCCTCCTCCATCTCTCTGAGCCGTGTCACAGGTATCAACCCCCTTCTTGCCCGTGCCCTAGCTGCTGTGCCCCCTCTGCCCACCCCCTCTCCCCCTCAGGCGGCGCCGGGGTCACGTGCCCTCACAGCTCCACCTGGAGCCACCGCCGCCGCCGCCACTGCCGTGCTTCCAAGTGGGGCTGGGCTGCTGCCTCTACTCTGCGGGGGTGGCACTGCCCGGCCCCGGGCACCACTGTCTGCTGGGCTGAGCTGCGTCGCGCTGGCTGGCCGCTGAGCCGTGTGCCGCTGGGGCTGCAGTGGCTGGGGGGAGTGGGGGCTGGGGACACAGGTGAGTGGGGGGGTGGCGGGGGGCCTCCAGGTGAGTGTGCTGGGGGACTGGGACAGGTAGGGAGCTGAGAGGGACTTCTCCTCTCCTGTGCCGCCCTGCCACCAGTCTCATCCGCCCCCTTTTTCTTCCAGATCCAGAAGATGAAAGAAGGAAGTAACCAGTCCTTTTGCCCTCCCTTCCCCACCCTGATAGTGACACGTCTTCAGCCAGAGCTGTGGCACAGGCCGCCACCACGTGCCCCCCAGCCCGACATTCTTGTTTATAAACATAATGTCCCCTTCACGTCTCCTCCCCCCTCAGCAACCGCCCCCCCCCTTTGCCCTTGTAAAACCTCCCCTCCCCGACCCCGTGGGGCTTGCAGGGACAAGGCGACCGACTGAGCTGAGCTGCTTATTTATTGAAAATAAATGACAGAAAAATCTGGCCTTGTCTCTGTGCACACCTTGGGGCCTGGTTCGGGCCCCTGGGGACAAGCATCTTAGTGTCATGCAGTCCAGGAAGCAGCCACCTGTCCCAGGGCGCGTGTGTGGAGGGACCCGGGGACACAACCCAGGGCTCCCGGCCACCACTCACAGCTCGGCTGTGCCTGGGGAAGGGGACGGAGGTAACAGGCATGGCTGTTAGGCTGGGTGGGGGCGGGGGCGGGAGGCTTGGAGCCCAGGAGGCAGCATGGCAGCCAGAAAGCCACAGGGCTGAGCCTGCCCCTCTGGTTTCCAGAGGGGGTTGGGACCCTCACCCAGGTGTCATCTTTGGAAGCAGAAGACCCAGCCGCCCCTGGGAGGAGGCGCTGGAGGGACAGGGCAGCGGTGGCCCCGTCACCTCAACCCCAGGCTTGGAGAGGGTGAAGACTCCATCCTGAGACCCCCCAAAGCCTCGGCCTCACGGTTCAGGAGTGGAGAAAGACGGTCTCCCCCCAGGGTGGGTGGTGCTGGCCCCTCAGGTGTCCTTGATGTCCCCGACGTCCCTGAGGGGCGCCTCGTCCATGATGCTGCGCACCTGCTCCAGACTCTCTGCCTGGCGGATCCGTTCCAGGCGCACCTGTGGGGGCCGGCGAGGGAGGCAGAGGGCCCTTGGTGGGAAAATGCAGCCTCCACCCCATCGGCCAGCCCCCTGAGGGGCAAGAGCACGGGACCAGTGTACCCATGTACCTCACCTCTCCCAACCCCCAGTGAAAATGGTTCAAGGGAAGAAATGGATCCTAAGAGAGCAGCCTGAGGAAGGGTTGGCAGGGGCAGGTGGAAGTGACGTGATGAGCACGGGGCACGTCGGCGTGCCAGGCCCTGGGCCACGGGCTTCGCACCACCGACAAAGATGGAAGCACAAAATCTTCAACGTTTTTTGAGCACTAGCTCAGAGGAAAGAACCATGCCAGCCCCAGAGGGAGGGAGAGGACTCTTCTAACTGGGAGACTATCCTTGCAAGACGGAGGACAAGTCACCTGGAGTCATGCCAGTCTGGTGGGGAGGGGGCACGCCGTACCTGCAAGGCCTGGGACAGTCGTACAAAATCCCTCTGCACTTGCTCACTGGTCTCCAGCTCAGCCTGCAGCCGCAGCATCTTTGCCCTCTGTTCCGAGAGGAGGTCTGTGAGCTGGGCCTAGGGGCACAGGACGCAGAGCTAGGGCCCTGGGCTGAAGAAACAGGATGTCTGGACAGGGTAACCCCTTCAATATCGCCCCCGATCCTCACCTCTTCTGTGCGGCCCGAGCCCAGTGGCTGCCTCAGGACTTCCTGCTGCCTGGCCTAAGGGAGACATAAAGGGCAGCAGGGGCTGGTGAGGGTCCTCTCCACGCTGCCACCCTCCTCCGCCATCCCGGCCTGGCCCGGGTCCTGCCTCACCTTGCTCTGCTCCTGCTGGACCCGCTCCATCTCCATCCTCAGGCTGCACAGGGAGGCTGGGAAGTCAGGCAGGGCCAAGGCGTCAGGCCCACAACCTCTCTCCTTCCCCGCCCCGCCCGGCCCAGCACAGGCTCCAGCCCATACTCACCCTCTAACACCTCTGTGCGGGAAGGAAAGAAAGAGAGGTCAAAGCTCATCATTCTCGCACTGCATCCTCTCTCCCCTCCTGGTGCCCAGGCAGTCCCCGAGGGGGTGGGGACTCAGCCTCCTGGGGAGCGAGGGTGGGGTGGCTCGCTGCCTCCTCCCTCACCTGTCTCCTCCCGCTGCCCCCTCAGCTGCCCCTCCAGGCTGGCCCTCGCCGCCGTCTCTTCCTCCAGCGCCTCCCGCAGGGTCACGATCTCAATCCGCAGCCGCTCGGCCTCGTGCTCCTGGGCCTGCTGGTGGGCCCGCGCCTCCTGCTGAGTGCGGCGCACCAGCTGCCGCAGCTCCTGGAAGGATGCAAGTCACGGGCTGGGTGCGGGGCCGGCCAGGGGCCAGCGGCTAGAAGGGGATTGTGGGGAGGGGAAAGGAAGGAAAGAAGGAAGAAAACATAACAGAGGAAACAACCCGAACACCCATCACGGGGAGAGTGGACAAATACCCTGGGACGGCAGTGAATGTTTTCCCACAGCACAACCCGGGGTGGAGGACCTCAGGAGCGGTGCTGAGTGAAAGCTCCAGGAGACTACCCAGAGCAAGATTCTGAGTTTTTATAACTAAAAACAACTAAAATTAGCACTCCACGGTTTAGGCAGACGTGTATATGTAATAAAAAGGATCCCAGAGAAGGGCAAGGGAATGATAAAGCTCAGGACGGCAGGAAGAGAGCCAAGGACCACGGGGCGGGGCGCACGTAAGGCGATGTCAGTTACAGTTCTCAAGGTGGGCAAGGGTTCCGGCTGACGTTCATATTTTTAATAAATTCAATCAGCAGAGGCCACACACAGATCAATGATGACAGCTTGTTATGAACCAAAGATGATGATGAATTCAATTTTGTGGATCTCATGTCACTTAAAAATAACAATCCAAATTACTGCTTCCTTTGCATCAAGCATTCTGTTAACTCGTTTTCTCTCTGTGCTGATGCTGGGAGGGGGGTGTGGTCCCATTTGGCAGAGGAGGAAACTGAGCCTTAGAAAAGCTGAGTGAGTTGGCCGTGGTGACGCAGCTAATACACAGCAGCCTGGGTGCGTCCCCGACTCCCGTGGCCCCAGGCCAATGCTTTGCTGTGCGTGGAGAGGAAGGGCCTGTCCCCCGCCTTACCAGCAGCGAGCCGGGCAGCGACTCCTCCTGGCCCTCATCCTGCTCCAGGCCCCGGGGGACTGAAGACGGCGGCTGCTCAGCCCGGAGCCCTTGGTTTTCCTCAGTCAGTCGCTTTACCTCGTGGCTCAGGCACTTGTGCGAGGTAGCCAGCTCTGCCTGGGGATGGACAGTTAGGACGAGGCGATAAGGGGACAGGGGGTCTCCAGTCTCCCGTGAGGCCAAAGCCTGAACACTCCTCCCAGTGGTCAGGAATGAGAGCCAGGAAGCCCACGCCCTCCTTCTAGGCTGAGAAAGAAAGAAACACCCTTTAGTAAGCGTCTTTGGCTCCCAAGCTCTTTTTTTTTTTTTCCTGGCCACACCACGTGGCTCACGAGATCTTAGTTCCCTGACCAGGGATCGAACCTGGGCCCCCTGCAGTGGAAGCGTGGAGTCTTAACCAATGGACTGCCAGGGAACTCCCTCAAGCTCTTTCTACACCGTCCTCAATGACTTGGAGGTCACACAGTGGCAGCCACAGGCCACATCGGGTGTTTTATTTGGTCCATATGGGTGTTTTTAAACCTTAAACAAGGGGCTTCCCTGGTGGCGCAGGGGTTGAGAGTCCGCCTGCCGATGCAGGGAACGCGAGTTCGTGCCTTGGTCCGGGAGGATCCCACATGCCGCGGAGTGGCTGGGCCCGTGAGCCATGGCCGCTGAGCCTGCACGTCCGGAGCCTGTGCTCCGTAATGGGAGAACAGGAGAGGCCACAACAGTGAGAGGCCCGTGTATCGCAAAACAAACAAACAAACAAAAAAACCTTCAACAAGTACAACATTAAAAACTGGGAGACTACACACAAACATCCGGATCTCTGGCTTCTCCCAACAAATGAGAAAACCAGGCAGCATCAAGCCTGCACTCCCACGCACCATGGGCAGCGAGTCAAGGGGCACTAGCTCCCTTTACAGGGTCTCTTGGTTTGCCCTGCTACTCCTTCCTGCCTCACACGTGGCCCAGTTCAATCATCTGCCTCTCTGGTCTCAGGAAGTATCTGATTTTGCAATCCCTGCTTTTCATTCTCACAACTCTGTAAGCTAGGACCGATTATCTCAATTTCAAGGCATCAAGGCTGAGGCTCTGGGCTTGTGGGATTAGCTCAAGATCACAGTGAGGGTGTGGTGGGTTCTTCTGAATCAGTACCAGGTGCCCTTGAAACCCTTTTACCCTCCTGGCACCAACTCCAGGGCAAAGCCAGAGCGGCTGGTGGGGGGGGGGCAGGGGGCGAGGAAGGACAGGTGCCTCAACCTTCCACGTGGCTCCCTCAACCAATTCCCGTCCCACTCCTCTCCCTCCCGTCCCGGCCCCCAGCCCTCACCATCTGCAGCTGAACCCGCTCCTGGGCCTGGCTCACGGTCCCCTGCAAGGTCCGCAGCAGCTGCTCTGAGTTCTGGACCTGGGCCAGGAGCACCTGCATCTGTGGGTGGAAGGAGGGCAAGGGTGAGGCCAGGCCAGGAGGAGGCAGGGAGCGGAGGCCCTGCGGAGCAGAGGCTGAACCCACCTGCTTAGCGCAGTCCTCGTTACTCCGTCTCAGGCCCTCTTGCAGCTCATCCCGCTCCCGGCTGATGCTCTCCAGCTCCTTCTGCAGCTGCCGCCCCTGCCACAGACGCCGGCCTCAGCCCCAGCCGCCAAGGGGAGGCCTTCCCTCCTCGCCAGACCTCTCACGCCTTGCTCCCTGCACCTCGGTGGGCAGTGCCATCTTTCACCCAGTCGTTCAAGGCAAAGGCCCAGGAACGGATGCTGACTCTTCTAAGTCCTCCACTCCCCAGGTCCAACCCACCAGCAGTCCCTGCCCGGTGGCCTCCAAAGTGGATTCCAAATCCACCCATTTCTCTCCACCTCTGCTGCCATCTCCTGGTCCCAGTCACCACCTTTCTCTAAACTATGTCAAGCATCGCCCTCCCAACCGGTCACTACCCTGCTTCTCCCGTTGCCCCCTCCCCCAACTGCAGTCCATTCCCACCCAGAGGCCCCAGTGACCTGATAAAGGCCTGGAGCAGAGAAGGCTTCTCCCTGCCTGACACACCACAGAGGCTTCCTGCAGCTTCTCCTCTAAGATGCAAACTCCATGGCTGGCCCCAAGGCCAAGGCCGACCTCCTGTGACCCCTGCCTGCCTTTCTGACCTCATCTCTCTTCCCCTCCTCTGTGGCCTTCCTGCTCCTCAGACACACCGTGGTCTGTCCGTCCTCTGGGCCTTGGAAACTGCAGTTCCTTAGGTCCCCAATCTTCAAAAAGCACCTCACTTTCCAGCCAGGATGGTCTCCTGCATTGCCAGTCTCTACCCCATTACCCTATTAAGTCTTGTTCTGGGTGTCTCACCCAGTGACACTGTCTTCCTCATGTGTCCATGTGCATGTTTGGGCCTGGCTCCCTCACTAGAGGAAGCTCCAAGAGGGTGGGAAGTTTCTTCTTCACTGCAGGATCCCCAGCTCTAGCTCAGGGCCTGGACATAGTAGGTGCTCAGTAAGTACCTGAAGCAAGAAACGGATGCGTGCACGTCGGCTGCCCACTCCACCCACTCCACTCACCTCCACCTGCAGCTGCTCCCACTGGTTGTCTGGGACGAGCTGGTAACCAGGAGGGGGCAGGTAGATGCCCTCAGGGACCAGGGTGCCCGTGGACACCAGAGAGGCTGTCTCCTCCTGCTCGGGGCTCAGGCCATGGCGGGTGCGGGGCAGGGAGGCACTGCCGCTGGCTCCACCGCCGAGGGAGAAGGAGGAGATGGAGGCGCTGTCATCACAGTTGTGGGCGAAGGCCTCCGCCGCCGCACCCCCGTCTCCACTCAGCTCCTCAAGAGGCTCCAGTGGTGGAGATGGGTCCCGGGACAGGAGCAACTCCGCGGAGCCGTGCAGGGAAGGGGGATGCCGGGGACGTCTCTAGGGAGAGGGGGCAGGGAAGAGGCTGGGGGGCCAGGGTCCTACGGCGCCGCTTCTTCTCTCAGCGCCCCCTGGCCAACCCCTCACCTGGATCTCTTTTTTTTTTTTTTTGCGGTATGTGGGCCTCTCATTGTTGTGGCCTCTCCCATTGCCGAGCACAGGCTCAGCGGCCACGGCTCACGGGCCCAGCCGCTCCGCGGCATGTGGGATCTTCCCGGACCGGGGCACGAACCCGTGTCCCCTGCATCGGCAGGCGGACTCTCAACCACTGCGCCACCAGGGAAGCCCCACCTGGATCTCTTGGATCAGCTCCTCTGCCCTCAGCAATTTCGCCTTCAGCTCCTCAATCTCCTGCTCCATGGGCAACACGATCTCCCGCAGCTTCTCCGAGTCCTCGTGGGCCTGAGGAAGGGGGGTTGGGCAGTGACTGTCCCCCTCTCCCGACTGCAGGACCCTCAGGACTGTTCAGAGCTTTCCCTCTAAGCACATCAGCTCTTCTAATTCTCCCAAGCAGGCACCGTCCACCCCCACTTTATTTATTTACTTTTTAAATATTTTATTTATTTATTTTTGGCTGTGTTGGGTCTTCGTTGCTGCGCGCAGGCTTTCTCTTGTTGCGGCGAGCGGGGGCTACTCTTTGTTGCGGTGCACAGGCTTCTTATTGCAGTGGCTTCTCTTGCTGTGGAGCACGGGCTCTAGGCGCGCAGGCTTCAGCAGTTGCGGCACGTGGGCTCAGTAATTGTGGCTCGCGGGCTCTAGGGCGCAGACTCAGTAGTTGTGGAGCACGGGCTTCAATGCTCTGCAGCATGTGGGATCCTCCTGGACCGGGGCTCAAACCCGTGTCCCCTGCATTGGCAGGCGGATTCTTAACCACTGCGCCACCAGGGAAATCCCCACCCCCATTTTAGAGAGAGGAACACAGAGGCTCTGAGAGCTTACATGACTTGCCCCAGGTCACATGGTACAGAGCCAAAGTCACAACTACCTTCCTGTTGCCCACTTGTAGAGTGACATACATTTCTTTCCCAAACATCATGTATCCCGTTTTATCATAGAACGTCACATTTTTAGTTGGGCTCATGACCTAAATTCTAGAATACCATCTACATTTCTCAGCTTCCCTATAACTAAGCATGGCCATATGATTAAGTTCCAGCTATGAGATGTAGGCATATGTGTCAGGTGCAACTTCCAGGACAACTCCTCAAAGGGAGAGGGTATGCTTTTCTTTACTCCTCCTCCTTCTTGCTGGCTAAAATGTGGATGTGATGGCTGGTGCTCAAGCAGTCATCTTGGACCATGAGGCAGTAAGCTACCTATGGCAAAACAGCAACATAGGAGAAGCCTGGGTTCCTATTGACTTGTTGAGCTGCCACATAAGTCCTGGAATGTCTACCTCTGGTTCTAAGAAAAACAGATTTCTATCTTATTTAAGCCACTGTTATTTGGGCTTTCAAACTTTGTCCTAATCAATATGTCTTCCCATATTCCCATTACTGGCATATTTCTGGCCACTTCTTTTCAGTCTTTTCAGGTTTGGGATCCTGTCGAACTTGCACAGCCAACAGCCTCTGGACACCTCCACTTGGATGTTGCACAGGCTCCTCTGTCCAAGTACAGCCAAATCTGAAACAACTCATGATGCCGTTTCTCCTCCCATAAGCGCTAGATTGGCGAGAATGACACTGCTATCCACCCAGCTATCCAAGGCAGAAATCTGCCAGTCATCCATCCTCTTCCAAGTCATGCCATTTCTACCTCGTGAATCACTCAAAAACCCGTCTCAGACAAGTTCAGTCTAACCCTCCAAATCTCTTGTGTGCACAGTGGCAACAGGTAGGGTAAGCCTGCATGCTCTGCAGATGCCCACGCCGTAGATGGATGCAAGGCCAGGACTGGAACTTCCCGACTCTGGCCCTGTGGCTCCTTGCGCTGTACCAGGTAGCCTTAATTCACCGGAGTCCTCTCCTTCACCACCCTGTGTAACCGCTCCCGGAGGAACACTCTGAATGCAAGTAAGTAGCAGCCTCTGCTGGCAAACTGTGGGTTGGAACCTTCCTTTCTTGGGCTCCTATTTTGATCTGTGTCCTTCTAACCAGGCAACTTACTCCATCTGCCTGAGTCGCAGTTTCCTCACGTATAAAGTGAGGTAAGTACCTACCTCACAGGGCAGCTGTGTGAATCAAATGAGGGAAGATGTGAATTTGCTCTGAAAGATGAAGAGTTTGGTAATATGTGCTTCCTACAATTGTTCATGACAAGAATAATGGAGGCAATATACCACAGAGATTAAGAGCAAAGCTTTAGAACCAGACTGCCTAGATTTTAAAATCCCAGATCTGCTCCTTTTTACGTGCATAACCTGGGGAGAATTACTAAACTTCTCTGAGCCTCACCTTACTCATCTGTTAAATGGATCTAATGGGTCCCTCTTTTAGGGGAAAGACTGGGGAGACTTGAATCCGTCAAGCAGGTATTGCAATGCCGAGTGCATGAGAGGTATCCTTAAATGCTAGCTCCCTCCCCTCTACACGACATGACTTTTTTCTTTTTTTTGGCTGCGCCACGTGGCTTGCGGGATTTTAGTTCCCCGACCAGGGATCGAACCCGGGCCCCTGCAGTGAAAGCACAAGTCCCAACCACTGGACCGCCAGGGAATTCCCTACATGACTTTTCTTAATTTGAGGGGTAAACGCACCTGGCCATCCCACTAGTAAGTGGCAAGCCAGGACCGTGCTGAGTACAGGGCTCGTGTATGTTATACCTAGAATTATTACTGGGTGCCCTGCTCCCAGTGATGTGGCAGTGGGACACAGATAATCCCTCTGCCCCACGGTCACCTTTGGCTGCTTCAACATATTTCCAAATCCCTGAGGAGGGGGCGGGTAGGCTATCCCAACCCCAACCTTTTCCATCTGCTTCTCCAAGGAGTCCAGGGGGTGAGCCCTGGACAGCAGCTGCTTCAGGCGCCCCAGCTCCCGCTCCTTCTCCTCACAGTCCTGCTGCTGCTGCTGCCGCTCCTGCTTCAGAGACGTGATCTGGGCTTCATAGCTGCTGATGGAGTCTGGCGAGACAGGAAGGGCAGAGGAGAGGGAGGGTCAGTGCACTAGCCATACCTCGGGGCGAGCGGGGGGCGCTCCATCACTGCCGCTCTCTGCAAGGCAATTTACCATAGCAGTGATGACAGTGGACTTTGTGGTGGGATGGTCCTGGGCAATCAGTTCGCCTCTCTGTATAATGTCCTCGGCCAATGATTATCCCACTGGCTTGTTACAGGATCAAATGACGTGATATCTGGAAGGGGTTCAGCCCTCTTCCTGGTACATAATAAATGCTAAAGATAGGCTATCTGTTGCTATTAATACATACCGATAACAATCAAAATCTAGTAAGAGTCATAAATATTCACTCTGGACCAGACTCTGAGCTGGGCTCTGGAAATAGAGAAATTAATCAAACACAAACCCTGACACCAGGAGCCCACAGTCCAGTGAGGAAGACAGCCGTGGAAATAGTTACAAAGCAGTGTGAGGAGAGCTCATGAAAGGACCACTCCTGGGCTTGCGGATCCCAGAGGAAAGAGCCCCTCACTCTACCTGCCAGGCCAGGAGAGACACCAGCAAGTGGTAAAGGATGGAAAGGACACATTAAGTAACAGGAGCAAAGGCTCACAGGTGGGAAGGTGGATGGTGTGGCTGGGGCATGGTGGACACATTGGAAAAACTGGAGTGAAGATGTAGGAGGAGATGCTGGGAAGGGTGAAGAGGGTGGCCGTGAATGGCTCCTAAGGCCTTGAATGCCATGCCAAGGAGTTTGGGATTTATCCTACATGTCAGTGGGAGGTAAGCGGATGCTGGGCGGAACATGGTCATTTTTCATTTGCATAGTTATTTATTTTAACACATACTAACATTAGAAGTAAGGGTTCTGTTGCCAGACTGCCTGGGTTCAAATCTCCTTTCTATCTGTATGACCTTAGGCAAGTTATCTAACCTCTCTGGGCCTCAGAGCTTCCTCTGTAAAATGGAGATGGATAATAGTTCCTTACTCATAGAGATTATTATGAAGATTAAATACTCATAAAGCATTTAGCTCAGTGCCTGGCACTCAATAAATGTTAGTTATTGTAATTATTATTACTATTATTATTATTTAGGACACAGTTTCTTACAGGGACAGGAAGTTCCCTTTAAAATAAATGTATATAGGTTTTTAAAAAGTGGATCTATTTAAAGAACAATATTAAGTAGATGACAGGGTAAGTCATACAAGGACAACCATGTTGCACAGATGGTACATGGATGCCTGAAATGTGGGGAACCATGGCCCCAGAGAAGTCTGGAGCCAGGAGCAGCTGTTAGAAAGGGAAATGACATGGTGGGACGGGAACTGTAGGAAGTTTACTCTGGAAGTCAATGTCAAGGCCAGATTATAGAGGGAGACTTGTAAGAAGGCTGGGACAACAGTCCGGGGAAGTTGACGAGAGCTTTGCTACAGCAGTGGCCGTGGAAGCAAAGGGGTGGGATGCAACTGGGAGCTATTGCAGAGACTCTGGCCTTGGACTACAGGAGAAGGGGAATGGAGGAAAAGAAGCTGGGGGATCTGGGATAAGGGGAGCTGATGCGTCCCAAGTACAGAGGATGAGAGGGGAAGAAGTCGGTGCATGTGGGGCGGGGTTGCGGGGAGGTTGTGCGCAGATGCAGGGGTGTTTGGGGAAGAAGGGAAACCAGATGATGAGACTTACAGAGACTAGGCCCAGGGCCGAGTCTGAAGGCCAGAGGCTCAAACGAGTTCTCAGGGAACTGAGAAGCTGCTCACTTTCAGGGTTGATCAGTCATCAGTGAGGGACAAGAAATGACACGACATGGGGCCAGGGAACAGGTAGCAGCTCCGAGCTAAACTTAGCTGGAACTGACAGAGCTGCTGCTAGCGCAGGCAACGCCGCTATGCAAATTAGAAAAGGGCGCGTCTCCCTCTGAGCCCCTGGGTCTGCCCTGCGCTAGGCAGCCCTGCTAACCTACCCCATAGGTGTAGGTTATGCCCGCTGACCCCTTTCTTGTCATGTACTCCCCCTTATGGGGCTGAGGGAGTCTGGGAGGAGTGCCTGCCTCACCTTTCAGGATGGCCTGCAGCGAGGCCACCTCCTCTTGGCATTGCCGCTGCACTGCAGCCACAGCCTCGGCCTTCGTGCTCTCGCTCACCTCGGCCACAGCCTTCATGGTTTCCATTTCTGCCAGGGCGCCTGCCAGCTCAGCCCGAAGCCGGTCGAGCTCCCCTGACTCGGCCTCAACTTTTGTCCCCTCCGGAGTCTGGGGGTCCAGCGCTGTGAAGGACAGGGATCAGCCTCTTTTCTCATCACTCTCGGATTCCCAATATTCCCAGGGCATCAAATCCTCAACTTCTGCAACTTAGTACAGCAGCCAAGGTCCCTGCACCTTTACCTAGCCCCGCCCCCCTCACCTGGCCCCTCGCCTTCCCCGACTCCTCCTCACCTAGCTCTGCCTAGTGTTGCCTAGAGCCCCGCCTCTTCCTCCCTCGGTTCACCCAATCCCCTCTTTTCTCTGACACGACCCCTCCCTTTTAGTGGCTCGCCCCTTGTCCACCTGGCTCCTCCCCTCCCACACTGGGCCCCACCTCTAACCTGCCACTGGCCCTCTCCCTTGAATCGCTAGACCACGCCCCCTCCGTCTCCCCCCCCCACACACACCGGCGGCGTGGTCCCGCCCCTTTCTCCAGGCTCCCCGCACCACCCCCCACCCACCGACGCCAAGCTCGGCCCCGCCTCCGGCCTCGCCGCCCCTCGCGTGCACGGACGCATCCTCACATACCGGCCTCCGGCTGCCGCCGCCGGGCATCCTCGCCCGCGGCCGCCGGCGCAGGTGCCGCCATCGCCTCCGCTCAAACGGCGGGTTCCCGCACTCCCTGGTGACCGCGCTCACCGCTTCCGGGTCCTCTCGGCTGTTTCCGGATCCGCTCGGCTGTTTCCGGATCGGCCCTGGGCTCGAGGCTGAGGCCGGAGTTGGGGAGGGGTGGCCGAGACTCGGCCGAAGACTTCCGAGTGGACTCCCGGGCGCGGCCCCAGGTCCCGCCCCTCCCCGCCTTCTTTGTTGGGCAGCGATGCTCGAGAAGGACGCCTGCCGTTCAAACCACGAAGTAGTTCTTTCGTCAAAGGCCTTTGGGCGTCTCCGCGTGACCTTGGAAGCTTTGCTCAAATTACACGTCCTCCGGGACGCCCACTGCCTCAGCCTACGGAGGGCGAAGCTCTCGCGGTCTCTCCCAAGCCTCGGAGCTGACCCCTTTGATCGGTTCCTGGCCGCCCTTCCGCCTGAGCTAGGCTCACGTTACAGCGAATTGTGGTCTGGCCTCCTTGCACCTCCGCTTTCGTGGAGCGTCCTCGGGGCAGGGCTAATGGGTCGACTTCACTTTTCTGGGCGCCTGGGTCCCCGCGTAGTCAGTCGTAGAAGTCAGAAACTTCCAAGTCCCCATCCCCACTTTGATATTCAGCCGGTCACCGCTTCCTGCTAATCCTCCCTCCACCTCCCAGTGCCTCTCAAATCCCTCCTTTCCTCTGTTGGCCGCTGCCCTAGGTCAAGCTCTCATTATCTGTGACCTCTCCCCTCCAACAGCCGACCTGATTTCTCCCCTTGGACGGTGACAGGTAACTCAAACTTCAGTCTAGAGCCTTGATTGCCTTTCTCCCAAACCCGTTTCTCCCTCTGGAAAGTACATTCCAGGAGCCTGCAAGTCCTTGGTTCTTCGTGTCCTCCTGCAAGTCCTGTAAGCTCTACCTCCAAAAGACTGAATATTCCAGAACGGGTCCCTTTTTCTTCATCTTCAGCTCTGACACCTAGCCCCAGTCCCACCATCACTAGCCCCACCCAGCCCCAGTCCCCATCATCTCTTTCCTGAACTTCCACGCAGCCAGAGGCTCCCCCTGTGTTGCCATTTGGCCCCTTTAGTTAATTCTCAAAGCAATTAAGAGTGATCTTTGTAAAACAGGTCATGTCTCATTTAAAAATGGGCGAAGGACAGGAATAGACATTTCATTGATGTCGCAGATGGCAAATATGTGCATGAAAGAAGATATTCAACATCATTAGCCATTAGGGAAGTGCAGATTTCCTACTTGCACACCTACCAGGACAGCTAAAATTTAAAGAGTGATAATACCAAATGCTGGTGAATAGATGGAGAAACTGAGTTTCTCATATATTCCGGATGGGAATGTAAAACGGTATAGCTACTGTGGAAAAGGGTACGACAATTTCTTACGAAACTAAACATGACCGGGCTTCCCTGGTGGTGCAGTGGTTGGGAGTCCGTCTGCCGATGCAGGGGACGCGGGTTCGTGCCCCGGTCCGGGAGGATCGCACATGCCGCGGAGCGGCTGGGCCCGTGAGCCATGGCCGCTGAAAACTAAACATGACCTTACCTGAACACATCAAGCTTTTCCCCACCCCAGGTCTTGGCTCCGAAGTCACCTTCTCAGTGATGCCTTCCCTGACCACCCTATCTAAAGTAGCCACTTCTATCACCTGTCCACCATTAGATCGCGTTAGAGACTTCTCACCACCTGAAATTGTTTATTGGTTAACTTATTTATTATTTATTAACAATTGGTTAACCAATTGTTTACTGGTTAACATGTTTATTACCCCCTTTAGCCTTCTGTGGCCCCCAAGACTTGAATCAGAGCTCCATGAGATTAGGAACATTGTCTTTCTTGTACCCTGTTATTTTCCCAGCACCTAGCACAGTGCCGGGTAAATAAACAGTAATAAATAAATATTTGGTGAATGAGTGAATGAACACTTTCCTTACTGATCTCTCTGGCCTCCCTCCAACCCCCTCCCCTCCCCCACCCCACTGCAGCCTGGGTAGTTTTAGAAAATGCAAATCTGACCAGGTCAACTCCTAGATTATAAATCCCCAAGAGCTTCTTGCCCTCAGAATAGAGTCCAGACTCCCTGTATATGTGGCAGGGTTTCTTGGGAAGGGCATGAAATGATGCCTGTAAATAAGGTTCCGGTCAACTATCAGGCTTGGATTTTAACCCGAGACCCTGGGAGTCATTGAAGGCTGTTGAGCAGGGGAAGCACAGGGCTAATTCCAAGGAAACACTCTCTGTGAGGAATGTGAGGAATGTGGGTGGGAAGTAAAGGAAGTAGAGGACAGAGAGCCCACAAAAGAAGCTGTTGAAATGGTTCTGGTTGAGAAGAGTCCAAAATAGGAGAAAATTGACTCTAGAAATATTGAGGATAGAAAATGAACTAGCTTTGGTGACTGAGTACATGGGGGAAAGAGAAAAAGTTTCCTGTCACTCTTCCTAACTTCCTTCCCCTTTTTATTTATTTATTTATTTTAGTTGATTTACAATATTATGTTAGTTTCAGGGTACAGCAGAGTGATTCGGTTGTGTATATATATATTTTTTTCAGATTTTTTTCCATTATAGGTTATTACAAGATATTGAAGATAGTTTCCTGTGTTATACACTAAATCCTTGTTGCTTATCTCTTTTATGTATAGTAATTTGTATCTGTTAATCGCATACTCCTAATTTATTCCCCCCCCCCCGTTCATTTCCCCTTCGGAAACCATAACTAACTTCCTTCCTTTATACAACAAACACTTATTGAGCACCTACTGGATGCCAGTGAACCAGGCAGTAAAGAGCCCTGTTGTAGCACAATGAATAATCTAGGGCAGGTGGCTAATGAGAAGACTAAAAAATAAACAATCGAACTTTGGGACTGGGGCAAATGCTGGGAAGGAAATAAAACAGGCGTGTGAGGTTAATTTCAAAGTACCTGGGGTGTCAGGAAAGGCCTCTCTGAGGAAGGAATGTTTGAACTGAGAGTTGAGCAATGGAAAGGAGCCAGTGGAGTGAAGAGCAGAGAGTAGATCCAGGAAGAAGGGCAGTAAGTGCACAGGCCCTGAGTCAGGGGCAGCGTGGCGGAGAGTTGAGGTAGGAAATGTAGTCACGGGCAGCCTCCCTCAGGCCTTTGGAATATTTATTTTAGGCAGATAACAGTCTCTGGAACCTTCTAAGCAGGGAGCTGGCATGCTCTAGCAAGAAGACTACGTGTGAGGCAGCTGGGAAGCTAGTGAAGGGATGAGAGAGATTCTGTTGAAGGAAAGGCAGATGGGGTCCTGCCCCCTCACTGGCTCCATGTTCTTCCCCCCTCCCCAGCCACCCCAACCCCCCCAAAGGGAGGTGGGGGCCCTGCCAGCTGGAGGGTCCCCTGGGGTTTGCCTAAGGCAAACAGGAAGCCACAGCCCAGTGAGACAGGCCTGGGAACCAGCAACTGAGAAAGCAGGTCTCCTGGGTCCCTGGCCCTTTTCCCTCGGTGACTGCAGCAGTGACAGACACAGAGATTCACATGGACGGGGTGGGGTGGGGTGGGGTGGGGGGGAGAGAGAGAGAGAGAGAGAGAGAGAGACATGGAGGGGTGTGTGTCAGAAGAACAGATTTAAGAGTCAGGACGCCTGGGTTCTGGTGCCCAGTTGTACCACCAGCCCAATGTGTGATCTCAGGCAACACCCTGCCTTTGTGTGTGTGGGGGGGCTCAATTTTCCCACTTCTAAATGGGTTCCTTCCATAACTGAAGCAGGGGCTTCCTGGGGAAGAACTGGGAGACAAAGGGGCATTAAGCGTCAGTCATTCCTCAGCACCGCTGCAAAGGAGCCCCAGTAGCAGAATGGCTTGAATCCTTAGCTATTAATGGACACTGTCTCTCACGAACTGAGAGTGCTTGCTATGTGCTGTGCTAAGCTACAAGTGCCGTATGTATATCATCCTGTTTAATCTCCACAAACAATATATATACATTTTTTAATTTATGAAATTTATTTTCTTATATAAATTATGAATTTCTCTGGGCAGACAGCCTTCACCTTACTGCACGAATAGCACATCTGTAATACCAAGCTACAGGACAAGTCTTAACAAGGTCTGTATTCAACATAGCACTTGTCTACCGGGCACTGTAGAGCAGGATGAGGAAAAGCCAGGATCCATCTCAGGGGAAGAAGGGCGAGGGGGCAATGTGTCTCCCTTTCTGACAGTTGGTTTTCTCCCGGGAAGGGGAACATGCAAAGTTATGTCTGGATTCTGGAAGTGGGAGGAGATCTTGGAGGCCGAGAAGCCCAATGCAGCACTGCAGCTCGGCTCCCTTTATCTCTGAGGGAAGCAGGGACTCCTCTTTCACTCATCTGTAACACGTCACTCTGGCCCAGCTGATGCTTTGGGGAAACGGGGACAGGGGTCATCATCGAATTAGCAGCAATTAAGAACAGGCCATACACTGCCACAGTGTGGAGGTGTCATCCTGGCCCCAGGGACCTGAAAGCACAAACAATATTTTGAGACTACGGTTATTATCCCCAGTTTACAGAGAAAGAAACTAAGGCTTAGAAAGATGAAGACATTTAGCCAAGTGGCGGAGGTGGAGGATTCACACTCAGGTCTGCCAGATCCCACCGTATGTGTGATGGGCTGCTTGTACGGAGGTGGAGAAAGGCCCAAGAGACGTTGGTTGAATGAATGAAGGGTGTGTGTGTGTGAAGGGAAATGAACTAAGAGCCTGAGGTTGAAGGAGGGAGGAGGGGGAGAAGGAGGGAGCCTGGACCCACTCATTCAATAAATATTCCTTGGGTGCCTACACAATAACGTGCCAAGCACTGTTCCGGGGCACTGCGTGTACAGTTGTGAACAGGACAAAGTCTCTGCCACAAGGGGCTTTCTAGTGGGGAAACAGAAATCCACCAAGAAAGGAGACACGCAAATAAGATCACCTCACATGGTGGTAAGTGCTGTGATGAAAATAAAACACGGTAGCAGGGAGGAGGCGAGTTTTGTGGCTCTGGAGGGGTGCATGGAGAAAGGGCCTGAGGCATGACCACCCCTTCCTCTCCGGGGGGACTGCCTGTCCTCCCCCACAGACGCCCATGGTTCAGTGCCCACCAGGTCCCCGCCTGCCCCAGCATCCCCCGCGCGGCGAAGCTGGGTGCCCCGGGGAGTCTGGCCACCATGCCACCTCCTCTCCTCCTCTTCTTCCTCCACCTGTTCCTTACCCCCATGGGAGTCAGGCCCCAGGAAAAACACCTACTGGAGGCTAAAGGTATGTCCGGAGGGCAGAGGTGGATGGAAGGGCTGGAAACCTGGGTTCCGGTTGGGTGCCCTTGGCCAAGTCACTTACCCTCTCTGAGCCTCCATTTTGTTACTTGTAAAATTCAGGGGACGACTGCAAGGACTCTGAGGACTCTTCCACTCCCAGCTGGTGGGGTCGTTGGCTTTATAACCCAGTGTGAGGAGTGAAGGGGGCTAGGGGCTCCTCACTCCCCACCCCCATCCTTCTCTCTCTCCACAGAGGGAGGCAATGCTGTGCTGCCATGCCTTGACGGTCTCTCAGATGGTCCCCCTGAGCAACTGGCCTGGTTTCGGGGCTCCCAATCAACACCCTTCTTAGAGCTGAGCCTAGGGTTACCAGGCCTGGGCATCCATGTGGGGCCCCTGGGCACCCTGAAGGAGCCCCAGGGAACCTTGCTGTTCATCTTCAATGTCTCCGACCAGATGGGGGGCTTCTACCTGTGCCAGCGAGGCCCCTTTTCTGAGCAAGCCTGGCAGCCTGGCTGGACGGTCAGCGTGAAGGGCAGCGGTGAGGTCCGGGCTGGGGCAGGGAGGGCTGGATGAGAAGAGGGAGGCCCACCGTAGATGGAGGAGGTCCAGCAGCTGAAATGGATCTGGAGGGAGGGGCTGGAGGGTCCGAGGGACAAGCTGGGAGCCAGTTTTAGGTGGCTTCTAAAAACTGCTGTGGCTTCGTGACGTCAGCACTGCGCGCTCTGTATTTGTCTTTCACTCTTTTCTCTGAGTCGCTGTTTCTCTGTCTCTCTCTGGGTCTTTGCCTCTGCCTTTCTGGGTCTCCGTATCTCTCTGCCTCTCCTAGATGTCTCTGTATCTGGTTCTGGGTATCTTCCCAGGAGAACTGTTCCGGTGGAATGCTTCAGACCTAAATGACCCAAGCTGTGGCCTGCGGAACAGGTCCTCAAAGGGCCCCAGGCCCTCTTCTGGTCACCCCACAAGGTCCCAGGTCTATGTGTGGGCCAAGAACAACCCTAAGATCTTACACACAGACTCTGCCTGTGCCCCACCTAACGGCACTTTGAACCAGAGCAACAACCATGGTAAGGTGCTGGGGAGATGCCAGGAAGTGGTGGGATGGGAACTGGATGGTGTGCAGGGGAGGAGACCCCAAGGACTACACTTCCCTAGCCTTGGCTCTCCTTGCCCCAGACCTCACGGTGGCCCCTGGCTCCACACTCTCGCTGTCCTGTGGGGCATCCCGTACCTCACTGGCCAGAGGCCCCATCTCCTGGATCCATGTGCGTCCCAAGAAGCCTAGGATCAAATTGCTGAGCCTAAACCTGAGTGAGGATGCCCAACTCAGAGAGATGTGGGTCATGGGCACCCTCGGGGGAAAGGCTGTTCTGTTGCTGCCCGAGACCACAGCTCAAGATGCTGGCATCTATCACTGTAACCATGGCAACGTGACCACCCAGATGCAGCTGAAGGTCACTGCCCAGTCAGGTAGAGTTTCTCCCAATTGTGGGGCATCTGAGTGGGGCTACTGGGAAGAACCGGAAGCCCGGCAACCTTGGTTCCCCAACCTGAGGGCTAGTAGCAGCCTCATCCCGAGCCCCAACCTCTACACTGAACACTGACCCCAACTTTTTCCTCCCTTGCTTCCAAGACACTACTTTTCTGGGTCTTTTGCCACTGGTTGTTTCTTCCCATCAACTTTGGGAGAGGCTTCCTTCCTCCCTCATTCCTCACTGTTGGAGCCTTGAGCCCTCTTCTTATCCCTGTCTACACTTTCTCGCCCTTGATTACACACTCTTCTTGTTTGACCTCCTTTACTCCCATGGCTCCTTAGGCCACCATGCCTTGGTGACTCAGCTCCATACACCCCACAGCCAGCCAACTCGTGGCATTGCCATTTGATGTCCATGGACATTGCAACATGTACAAAATCAAACTCGATATCTTCCTCAAGCACAGTCTTCTAGGTGGCCCTAGAAGTGAAGGACACTACCACCTGCCCGTGTGCCCAAGCCAGCAACCTGGGCATCCTTCCTTTTCCTCCCCTGTCCACCAAATTGGCCGTAATGTTCTGCCCATTCTGTCTCCCTTCTTTCAATCCTACCATGCTACTGCAACCACAGTTCTCAAACTCATCCTGAACTTTCCCTCCAAACTCGACCTCGGCAGCACATTGCCGCATCTCACCTCTAACCTTGTGAACTTGACTTTGCCCTTTACGTTGACCATGGCTGTCCTTAACTGCAGCAGGAAGCTGATAATTATGCTCCCCTTAATCCTAACATTGTGTCTGACTATAGTCATAGTTTGTTCATGGTTTGCTTAACAGATGCCACTCCAGGCTCCGTGCCAGGCTCCGGGTCCTCAGAGGGAGGGAGGAGAGCCCTCCCTGTGGCTTGGGACGTTGAGGATCTGTGTCTTGCCCCGGCCCCCCAGACTTAGGGCCCTTTGAGGTATTGAGGCTGGACAGCAAGATGCCAGCCCGGGGTCTTCATCTCATAGCTCCTTCCCCCTAGCAGTATGGCATTGGCTACTGGAGACTGGTGGCTGGATAGTCCCTGTTGTGACTTTAGTTTATCTGATCTTCTGCCTGGCTTCCCTGGTGGGCTTTCTTCATCTTCGAAGAGGTGAGTCATGTCCCCCAGCTGGTCTTCCCGAACTTACCCCTCCCTCCTCAGGAGAGGCCACACTGGCCATCTGTTTCTCATCCCACACCTCCCCCACAGACCTCAGAATCCTGCCCCCACTCCTTTTCTACCCCCTCCCCCAACTACCCGAGCTCTTTGGAATTTGAAATCCCATCTCCTCCAAGTGACTTCCCCAGCATCCCCCAAATCTTCACTCTTGAGTCCCTCCTCTGATCATTCCCCTTAACTCCCCCCAGCCCTGATCCTGAGGAGGAAAAGAAAGCGAATGACAGATCCCACTAGAAGGTAATGATGCCAGTGCTCTCCAGGCTCCCACTCCTGCACTTTCACCTTATGCTTTGCACTTGCTGTTTCCTCTGCTCGGGGTGTTTTTTCTCCATCTCTATGGTTGAAATACTGCCCAACCTTCAAAGCCCAGCACCAAAGCTACCTCCTCTGTGAAGTCCCCCTTCGAGTGAGCGCAGACCCCTCTGTAGGCTGTGGCAGAACAGAGGTGCTCATAACAAGTGACCACATTTTAACCTCTGAGGGTCTAGCCTGAATCTTGAGTGTCCCCTCCAGTCCCCTCCAGACCTGGCCTCACAGTGCAATTCCCCTTCCTCCGCCAGGTTCTTCAAAGTGACGCCTCCCCCGGGAAACGGGGCCCAGAACCAGTACGGGAACATGCTCTCCCTCTCCACTCCCCACTCAGGCACGGGTAGGAGGCACCGCCAGGTCCCTGACCCAGAGCTAGAGCCCCACCCACTTTCCTCATCCTTCTAGACCCCTGAGCTCCTAGCCTTCCCGAGCTCGGAGCTCCGCCTTCAGAAAAGAGCCCGCCCCGAGGTGCGGAGTCCCGCCCAGACTTGAGCCCCGCCCCCAGGACCAAGGCCCGCCCCCAGAACTCGTATCCCCGTCCCCAGACTCGGCACCTGAAGTCCGGTTCTGACCCCAGAACCTCGCCCGAGACTTCAGGCCACGCCTCTAGATTTAGATCCCGCCCTGCTGGCTCAAGGCTGGGTACCTAGACCCGGAGTCCTCCAGCAGGCCCTGAAACATCCTCTGCCCGTAGCCCTGACCGCCCCCGTCTCCTCTCACCCGCCAGGACGCGCCCTGCGGTGGGCTGCGGGCCTGGGAGCCACCGTGCCGCCCTACGGAAATCCGCGCAGCGACGTCCAGGAGGCCAGAGCCTCGGAGTCCCGGAGCCCACCAGGGACCGGTGATTGAGGGGGATGGTTACTCACGTGGGAGGTGTTGGAGCGGTCTGTGGCAGAAATAGTGGACTGGGGCCTGGAGGAGGGGGCCCGTGACCCGGTTCCCACCCCCATCCCCAAACCCCAGGCCCAGAAGAAGAGGAAGGGGAGGCCTATGAGGAGCCGGACAGTGAGGAGGGCTCCGAGTTCTACGAGAACGACTCCAACCTTGGGCAGGACCAGCTCTCCCAGGGTAAGACTGCCCTCCCTCATCCTCACCTTCTCAGCTGGGGCGGGCTGTGAGCCCTCCCTGGATCCCCCTCCTTCTCCACCAGATGGCAGCGGCTATGAGAACCCTGAGGAAGGGGTCCTGGGTCCTGAGGATGAAGACTCCTTCTCCAACGGTAATCTGGGGTACTCGTGGGGCCTCACAGACTTGGGAGAACCCACAGGGCTGTGGATCCCCTACAGGGCCGGAGTGGTCCCTGGAGTTCTCTTTTTTTGGCAGCAGCTGAATCTTACGAGAATGAGGATGAAGAACTGGCCCAGCCAGTTGCCAGGACAACAGGTGTGTGTGAGGATGGTCACATTCCTGCGGGGTGGATGGGTGGTGGTGGTGGTGTGTGTGACGCGAAGGCCGGGAGTGACTTCCCTCTTCCTTCTCCAGACTTCCTGAGCCCCCATGGGTCAGCCTGGGACCCCAGCAGGGAGGCAACCTCCCTTGGTGAGAAGTGCTTGGGACCTGCCTGTCTTTGTCCAGATTGGGTTGATGTGGCCTCGGCTCTAATGTCAGGCCCGACCTTGACCTTGGTTCTGACCCCAAACCCAAGCCCAATCCTGACCTTAGATTTGACTCTTAACTCTAACCTCAACACTGACCCCAATGTCCATCCTGACGCCCAGTATTCACCCCGTCCCTCATCATCAACATCAGCCCCAACCCCAATCCAGTTCCAGCCTGGACTTTGACCTCCAGCTCACCTCAGCCACAATGCAGGCCTCACCTTTGACCCGAGCTCTCTCTACAACCTCCTCACAACTCTGACTTTGACTCCTTCCAATTCCGTTCTTCACTTTTTCTCTGACCACTACCATAATCTAACCACACGTGATCAAACCCTACAACAAACAAGGGCCCGGAATCTGATGCTAACCCTGTCACTCCTTCTTAGTACAATATTGTTCAAGCCTTCCACTTTCCTCTGCCCCTAAGACTCCCTCAGTATCTTAGGCTGCACTTCCCTTCCCCAAGCCCCCAGCATGGCTCCCAGGCTTCCAACTCTCCATCCCCTGGCCAAGCAGGGTCCCAGTCCTATGAGGATATGAGAGGGATCCTGTATGCAGTCCCCCAGCTCCGCTTTGTTCAAGCCCAGCCTGGTCCCAGTCATGAAGAAGGTGGGTGCTTCTCCTGCTGTCTCCCATTGTCCTCTGAGGCTTCCTCCCTCCCAGCTGACTTTCAGCTCCACTTATATCTTACTCCTTCCTGGTCCTGACCAGATGCAGACTCTTATGAGAATATGGATAATCCCGATGGACCAGAACCAGCATGGGGAGGAGGGGGCCACATGGGCACCTGGAGCAACTAGGTGATTCCCTTCAGGTGAGCTGGGAACTGCCCTCCAAGGATGGGAAAGAAGGAGGGAGATGAATAGGGATGGAAGTGGGGTGCTGGCTCCTGGACTGCTCCCCATTACCATTTCTTCTGCGTAGCATGGGCCTCCTCAGGCCCCTGAGATCCACACCTGACTCTGAAATCTGGGGCCCCCAGCAGATGGCGCCAGCCTCTGGAGCAGTGTTACTCAGGACGCGTGTATCTGTGTACACACACAGTGTACACAAGCGAAACTTCGGCCCCCTTTGCACTCCCCAAATAAACTCAGTGAGCTCTTCCAATCCTGTGACATAGTGCCCTTGTGTGGGAGGGGAAGGGAAGGTGAGGATGCGTGTATTCCCATCCCTTCTTGAATCCAGCGGAGGAGGGAGAACTGCATCTCCGGAACCACAGGGCCTTTTCCCACCTGGGGATTGACCTGCACTCATCTCCCTCACTTGCCTGCCATTCCCGCCAGCCAGTCATTCGGTCATTGTTCATTCAGCAGTTGTATTTGTGGCGCCCAGTGAAGACGAAGCAATCCAGGAATTGGCAGTCATCACTGCCATTTATTGAGCATCTACTATGTTCTAACATCAATGAAGGCATTAATCATCTGTTATGTGCCAGGATTGTATCAAAGTATTTTATGTATATTTTAAGTGTGTGTATGTTTATATATATTAGCTCATTTTATCTTCACAAACAACCCTGTTTCATAGATGAGGAGACTGAGGCAGAGACCCTAAATTACATGCCCAAGACTTACCTAGTTAATAAATGTTGGGGTCAGGACTTGAACTCTGGCCATCTAATTCCAGACCCTATATCATTCTTGACACTCTCTCTTCCTAGGTGCAGTTGTGTAGATGGAAAACTGAGGGTTAGAGAGGCCAAGTCATGCGAGTAGCACTTCACAGAGCTGAATCCAGAAATCTGGCTGCTGTTCTAGCCATGGTGCCTACTGCCTGGTAAACTGCCTATGATATAAACCACAAACACAAAGACTTCAGAGCTAAAAGTCTCCAGGCCCTGAAACCATTATGTAGCAAGCTCTACCACTCCCAAATTCCTGCCTGTCTCAGGCAAAGGTGGACTCAGTCATTGATAGTCTTGGTGTCTTCTGCCTGGTCTCCCCAGCTCCAGTGCTCTTCTGAAACCCAGGACTGGCATCTGAAACCTAGTCCCTCTCCTCCAGAAGTTTCAACGCTCTCTGTAAGATGGTCTAGACTTTTTCAGTACCTATATTTTTATTTCTAGAATTCCTTTTTTTTTTTTTTTTTTTTGCGGTACGCGGGCCTCTCACTGTTGTGGCTTCTCCCGTTGCGGAGCACAGGCTCCGGACGCGCAGGCCCAGCGGCCGTGGCTCACGGGCCCAGCCACTCCGCGGCACGTGGGATCCTCCTGGACCGGGACATGAAGCCGTGTCCCCTGCATCGGCAGGCGGACTCTCAACCACTGCGCCACCAGGGAAGCCCTAGAATTCCTTTTCTTAATGTACCTGTTCTTTCTTCATAATGTCCTGTGTTCGTTTTTGAGACTCTATTCCTTCTTTATCTCGGAACCTTTAAAACTTACTTTAACTGTATTAACGCCATCATGATGTGCCAGGCATTGTTCTAATAAATGCTTTACAAGTAGCAGCCCATTTTATCTTCATGACAATTCCATGGGGAAGGTACGCTAAAATTATTGTCACCTTAGAGCTGAGAAGACTGCGGCACAGAGAAATTAAATACTTCAGCTGCTAGCTCACTTTAGGCACCTTACTCAAGCTCAATGGCCCTCAGTGTTCCCAGGCATAAAGTAGCATTAGGGAGGAGGCGATTATCGCCATCTGTGCAATGGGGTGAAGCCTCCCACGGTGTGTCACCATGGAAGCGTTCTTCGTGTTTCTCCTGCAGGAGTCCTTTGCCTCACTCACATCTTCTGGGGCCAGCTTGCTTTGGCTTCTGCCACAGTCTTACAGGCTGCACAGGTTTCTGACCATTTTATTTAGAGCAGGCTTTTGCCCTAGGGGTTTGGTCTGACTCGAAGCCCATACTCTGGTGACTCTGGGGATTCTGATTTCCTGCCGTGACTTTTTCCAAACTGCATCCCAAGGCCTGTGGATGGATTGTTTTCCCCTCTGTCTTCTGTGCCCAGGAGAGACAGGCCTTTCTCAGCTCCCAGCTTTGCACATGGGGCTTAGTTTCAGCAGCCAGATTTCTGGATTCCATCTCTGCTCTTCCTGGGGCCGCAGCCTTAACCTCTGTCCCCATGGGGACATTAAAACTCCAATCCCAGGGATCCCAGCATTCCCATGCGCTGCCCTCTCAATGTTGTAGCTTTGATTTCCTTCGTTATTTCTAGAACCAGGGAGATTCTGTCCTGCTTTTGAGCTCAGGTATCTATTAAGAAAAAGAAAAGAAGGAAAGCAATGCCTCTTGTTATATTTGCATAGTGTACGTTTGGAATGCAGGGGATGGGAAATGAAACTTCAGCATTTCCTTGGCCTTCCCTCTTGGACACAGTCCATGTGGCAGAAACAAAATTAAAAAAATAATAATAAATATCCCAGATCTAGCTCAGGATTCACACCCTGACCTGACCTTACCCTTCAGCTAATGTAAGCTTTGCATATTGCCAAAGTCCCCACCATTCCCTATTGCCTTTCACCCAGTCTGCTTCATTCATGTAGGTCTCCTGCCTGTGCCTGAATCATTTGAACATGACACTCCTGGTGAAAACATCCTACCTTCTCAAGGGTGAATCCATGTCTGGGTCTTCTCTGTGCCCCTGGTACCCAGCCAGGGGATGGCAAAGATCAGGAGCTCAGGAAATGAGTGGGGAAGGAGGAGTGAATGAAGGACTGTGCCAAGTCCTGAGATTCAGGGGCCAGAGGCTGGAGCTACTCCTGTGAGCTCTGCTACCCAGTGAAGTCTTGGGAGAAGATGAGGAACAGAGGTGTGCTAACTCCAGCCCAGTGCTCTGGAATTAGACTACCTGAGTTTGAATCCCAGCTCCAACCCTTTCTGGCTGTGTGACTCAAACTCTCTGTGCTGCAGTTTCCTGGTCTGTAGAACAGGGATAATAATGATAGCTACCTTAGTGAATCTTAAATGAGATGTAAAGCACATGACAGTAGCATAGTAGGCACTCGAACATTAGCTATTATTATTATTTGGCATTTATTAAGGGCCTACTGTGTCCCAGGAGCCAGAGGGCACACAGAATATTTGGATTAGGAACTCCTCCAGTGCAGGGACCTGCTCAGAAGAAAGCCACACTCCAAAGCTTCACAGATTCCCACCCCATGACCTGTTTCTTTGGCAGGGACTGGATCACTTAGAGTTCCTGAACAAGATTTAGGGAGAAGGAGGCTTGAGAGAGGTTTCAGGCCCTCAGGGTCACCCCTAGTTTGCAGGGGCCTCCCAGGTAGGGACCGAGGCTGCAGAAGGGCTTTTGGTGTAATCTCTATGCTTCCAGCCTTACTATAAAGAGTGGATGAAGAGTTCCCAGGGCTAGGAGGTCCTTGGAGTCCACTCTGCCAGGTCCAGAGTCTTTGTTCCTTGGGGAACAGCCTCACCTGCTGGGGTTGTGTGCTTTCAGTCTTGACCTTGGCTGAGTCTACGTGGAGCACTTGAAGTGTGGGCTGAGTTGGGGTGTGTGTTTGGGGGATATCAGTGTAGCAGAGGAGGGGGATGGGATGGGATGTGGGTGGTCATCAAGATGCTGTACTGGGGGAACTTCCCTGGTGGCGCAGTGGT
Organism: Globicephala melas; assembly: GCF_963455315.2. Taxonomy (NCBI): domain Eukaryota; kingdom Metazoa; phylum Chordata; class Mammalia; order Artiodactyla; family Delphinidae; genus Globicephala; species Globicephala melas. The sequence goes on from NC_083328.1 coordinate 16,579,220, forward strand.
GAAGAACCCGCCTGCCAATGCAGGGGACACGGGTTTGAGCCCTGGTCTGGGAAGATCCCACATGCCGTGAGCAACTAAGCCTGTGTGCCACAACTACTGAGCCCGCGTGCCACAACTACTGAAGCCTGAGCGCCTAGAGCCTGTGCTCCGCAACAAGAGAAGCCACCACAATGAGAAGCCCGCGCACTGCAACGAAGAGTAGCCCCCACGCGTCGCAACTAGAGAAATCCCGCGTGCAGCAACAAAGACCCAACGCAGCCAAAAAAAAAAAAAAAAAAAAAAAGATGCTGTACTGGGACTTCCCTGGTGGCGCAGTGGTTAAGAATCTGCCTGCCAATGTAGGGAACACGGCTTTGAGCCCTGGTCCGGGAAGATTCTACATGCCGCAGAGCAACTAAGCCTGTGCACTGCAAGTACTGAGCCTGCGCTCTAGAGCCCATGAGCCACAACTACTGAAGCCCGCACGCCTAGAGCCCATGCTCCGCAACAAGAGAAGCCACCGCAAGGAGAAGCCCGCGCACTGCAACGAAGAGTAGTCCCCACGCGTCACAACTAGAGAAAGCCCGCGCGCAGCAATGAAGACCCAACACAGCCAAAAATAGATAAATAAATTAATTAATTTGTAAAAAAAAAAAGATGCTGTACTGGATGGATGTGTGAAGTACAAGTTATGTGAACGTTAAGTGTGTGAGAGACAGGTGATATTGGGTGTATGCTGTGTGGATGTTATGTGTGAAGTATAGTGTGGCGTGTATAGTGTGAGGTGTCAGGGGAGTGAAAATTAATAAAAGGAAACCTCACTAAAATGGAGTCTGAAGGGGGAGCTTTCATGCTGTACCACTTGTCATCAATTACAGGAAGAACTGTCAGTTAAAGACCCCAACAGAAGAATCATGGACAGGAAAGAATTATCAATTACAGGTCCCAACAGGAAAAGATGTACATTAAATCTCCTAGAAGAAATCCACTACCCGAGCAACTCAGGCAATGAGAAACCATCATCACCCTGAACTTTCACGTTTCTCCAATGGACTTTCCTTCAAAACGACCCCTCCCAATGTCCTCCCTTTTCTCTATAAAATAACCTTCTTTGTTGGACTTGCCTATGGCTTTCGCCAAAGCTTCCTTGTCCCAAATTGCAGTTCCTCTGCTATTCCTGAATAAACACATTCTTGCTGGTAGAATAACTGACTTTTATTTCTAAGGCCAACGAGGGTCATGCAGTTGGAGGCAATATGGGAGGTGTGAAGTGTAGGAGGGGTGTGTCTGTGTTAGCGTGCAAGTTCGTGTGCCCAATGCACAGTGAGGCCAAACAAACCAAAACATCGAGGTTTGGAGCAGAGAAAAGTTTATTCAGGGCCCTGCAAGGAGACAGGTGGCTCCTGCCCTAAAAAGCCTGGAGCTCCCCAAATGGTTTCGGCAAAGCATAGTTTTAAAATTTTATTTATTTATTTATGGCTGCGTTGGGTCTTCGTTGCTGCACACGGGCTTTCTTTAGTTGCAGCAAGCGGGGGCTGAGCAGGGGCTACTCTTTGTTGAGGTGCGTGGGCTTCTCATTGCTGTGGCTTCTCCTGTTGCGGAGCAGGGCTCTAGGCGCGTGGGCTCAGTAGTTGTGGTTCGCAGGCTCTAGAGCGCAGGCTCAGTAGTTGTGGCACACAGGCTTAGTTGCTCCACGGCATGTGGGATCTTCCCAGACCAGGGCTCGAACCCGTGTCCCCTGCATTGGCAGGCAGATTCTTAACCACTGCCCCAAGTCCTGGTGGGGGGTTTTCACATCTGTAAAACAACTTAGGAAGTGTGCATCAAATATTGTTATCTAGGTATCAATACTTCAGAGAGGAGCTAAAGCAGAAGATATGGGGGGGAGGGCCTGTCCCAGGAAGGCCCCATGGGGTCCTGATCGGTTACATCTGTGCTGCGTTGGGGTGCATGTTGTACAGGAGTTGTGGATACAGTAGATGTGTGGAGGATATGTAGCCTCTGAGGTATGCAATGTCGTTGGTGGGTGTGTTGGGGAAATGAAATGAAAAAAACAAAACCTTCTTCCCACCCAGAAAACCTCTACACAGAGGTAGTAGAGACAGAAAACAGTTTTATTATTATTTTTTTGAATATTTGAATTTTATTTAATTTATCTTTTATACCGCACGTTCTTATTCGTTATCTATTTTATACATATTAATGTATATGTGTCAATCCCAATCTCCCACTTCATCCCACCGCCACCCCACCCCACCACCACCCTCCACCGCCACTTTGCCCCCTTGGTGTCCATACGTTTGAGAAAACAGTTTTATTATTGAATAAGCATTAAACAGAATGCCAGGCACGTTACAGGCAATCCCCTGAGAGATGGATTGCAAAAGCAGAAAGAAATCTCACCATTTTATATAGCCAAGCAGGTACCACCCATTATCCTGTTTTCAAGATAAGTTTTCAAAACCCATGTCTTGTTTTCAAGATAAACAATGACTAGGCCTCAAGTAAGAAGACTGGACACTACCTTTAGGCACACGTAGATCATCCTAACTTTATCATGGTGATTGGCTTTTATCCAAGGGCAAGACAAACTTATGACATCTTTTTTTTTTTTTTTCTAGAGTCTGATTTATCTAGTTTCGTTTCTTTTCTTTTTTGAAAAATTTTTATTGGAGTGTAGTTGTTTACAGTATTTTTGATGGGAGGTGGTTTTGTATATTGCAGCAGAGCCTCCATGAAGTTAGGCTGTTATTCTCCCGCTGGAGCTGGGAGATGGGGAGATTGGGAGCTATTTCCCCTGATGCTTGCATTTCAAAAAGATGGCTCCAGAACTTATTTACAAAAGAGGAACAGACTCACAGACATAGAAAACAAACTTATGGTTACCAAAGGGGAAAGGGAGTGGGGTGGGGGGTGGAATAAATTAGGAGTTTGGGATTAGCAGATACAAACTACTAAATATAAAATAGATAAACAACAAGGTCCTATTGCATAGCACAGGGAACTATATTCAATATCTTGTAATAAACTATAATGGAAAAGAATCTGAGAAAGAAAATATATGGAAAACTGAATCACTTTGCTGTACACCAGAAACACAACATTGTAAATCAACTAAACTTAAATTAAAAAGAAAATGTCTCCCAGGTCCTGGAGTTCTGAGTTATGAGACTGGCAAGAGGCTTAGTTAGCCATTACAAAGATTTACATACATTTTGAAAAGTTCCAAGAAAGAAATTCTGAAAGAAAAGGGAGAAGGGGGAGAAGTCACGTCCCTTATTTTCAACAGGGAGAATTAAGCCTCTTACTTTTCACTTGTATTTGCCCTTCCAGGTGTTTGTGAGGCGGGTTGTGCTTAGGTGTACGTTGTGGGAGGGTGTTGCAAGAGTGTATGTTGGGTTGACTTTGCCCGTGAAAAGTGTCTGTCGGGACCTCCAGTGTGAGGGAAGGTATGTATGCTGTCGAAGGTTATGCGAAGAGTTGCGCGGTATTGAAGTGTTGGTCCAGGGTCGTATTGTGCGGATTCTGTACGTGAGGAGGGGTCGTGTGCGAGGGGTCGGCGTCGAGCGGAATTACTCAGCCCACCAAGCGGTTGGGGGAAAGAATAAACGGGACACCCGTGAGGTCTGCAGTTTCTAAAAGCAATTCCCAGCCGGACTCCTTCCACTCTAGCCTGAGGGCTTGCAGACTACAATTCCCAGGATGCCCCGCTCCTCCACCAACCAGCAAAAAGACTCTCTTCAGTGGGCGGGGCTTTGTAGAAGGATGGTCAGGCCAATGGGTGAGCCGGGACGAGTCGAAACCTACGCCGATTGCGCCGAGGCTGATTGGAATCTTTGGCGCCTTGGTTTCAGTGGTGAATGTGTGATGGGCGGGTGCAGCGACCAGTGAAAAGGCGGAGAGGTGGATCCAGAGGGTGTGGGCGGGGAGAGGTGCTGACTAGCAGGCAGTTCACCCAATGAAGGGCGGAAGCCGCTGGAGGGGGCCAGGCGAGTTGGCTAGAGGCGGGCGACTGTGGCAGCCGGGTGTGTGCCATGGCGGAGCCGGTGAGGAAAAAGGGCCGGCGGCCCAGAGGCGGCGGTGTCGGCCGAGGGGCTCGGGGATCCCGGGGCGGCCGTGGCCGGCGTCCTGGCACTCAACGATCGCCAGCCCGGCGCACCCTGGACTCGGTGCTTGTGGACTTGGTCAGCGACAGCGATGAGGATGTCTTGGAGGTCGCAACGGCGCGGGGCACTGCGGACCCGGCCGAGGTCCCGCTCCCGGAACCCCCCGTGCCGGCCGCGCCCCGGGACGACAGCGACAGTGACAGCGAAGGGGCGGACGCACGGCCGGCTGAAACCCCTCGGGTCTTGGTCAGGCGGCGGCGGCAGTTGCTGCTGGATCCCGAGGAGGCACCGGCGGTTCCAGTGTACTCCGAGAAGGTGCACGCGGGTCCCCGAGAGGGCTAGCGCGGAAGGGCTGGGTTTAGAAATGTTGAGGGTAGGGTTCTAGGATTGGTCTTGGGAGACTAAACGGAAGCAGGGGCTAGGAGCCTTGGGGGCAGGGTTCCTGGGGTTTCTGTAAATTGGGGAGGTGAAGGGGTTTGGAGTGTGCTGGGAGTTTGGGATTCCCAGGAGCTGGAGTGTCGGGGGTATAGAGAGCCTAAGGGTTTGGGATCCCTGATGGTTCAGAGAAGAGTTGAGGCTCCTAGGGCTGGGATTTGGGGCATACTGGGTTTTAAGGTTGGGGCCCACTGCTAAAGATCCAGGAAGATGGGGACTGGGGTCCATGGAAGTTCAGAGAGAACTGGGGGCTCCAGGAGGCTGGAGTCCCCACGTGGTAGGGTGAGCTAGGGGGCTGAGATTCCCAAGGATTCTAAGACAGCAGGATGGCTAGCAGCTTCGTAAAAAAGGGGAACTAACCTTGCATCCTTACAGTGCATTAGGGAAAGGGGTGTCGGAGTCAGAGTACTTATCTTTTTAAATTGAAGTGTAGTTGATTTACAATGTTGTGTTAATTTCTGCTGTATAGCAAAGTGATTCAGTTATACATGTATGTATACACATTCTTTTTTTTTTTTTTTGCGGTGCGTGGGCCTCTCACTGCCGCGACCTCTCCCGTTGCGGAGCACAGGCTCCGGACGCGCAGGCCCAGCGGCCATGGCTCACGGGCCCAGCCGCTCCGCGGCACGTGGGATCTTCCCGGACTGAGGCATGAACCCGTGTCCCCTGCATTGGCAGGCGGACTCTCAACCACTGCGCCACCAGGGAAGCCCTACACATTCTTTTTTATATTCTTTTCCATTATGGCTTATCCCAGGACATTGAATATAGTTCCCTGTGCTATCCAGTAGGACCTTGTCCATCCATTCTATATGTAATGGTTTGCATCTACTAACCCCAAACTCCCAGTCCATCCCTCCCCCCTTCCCCTTGGCAACCACAAGTGTGTTCTCTATGTCTGTGAGTCTGTTTCTGCTTTGTAGATATGTTCGTTTGTGTCATATTTTAGATTCCACATATAAGTGATACTGTACGGTAGGGTACTCCAATTTTGGATCCTGGGGAAGCTGAGCTCCAGAGTCCCTGTGGGAGGGCTGTAATGTCTACATCCTTAGGGAGGACTTGGGAGCTGGAGGAGGCCTGGGTGTGAGGGAAGAATCGACCCCAGTTTTCTCTTTAAGTGGAGGGAGGATTTGGGACTGATCTACTTTTTCTTTGCAGGTGAAAAGCAGCCTCCACCTCATCCCAGACCACAAGTCCCTCCTGAAATTCTGCCCCCCAGAGACTGAGGAAGGTAAGGGAGGGCTTCTAGGGAGAGGTGCCCAGAGCTGGCCTCTTTGAGGAGACTTTCTGGAGTTTACATCCCTGCAGTTAGTTGTTTCCTGAGGCTCAGGGGAAGGACATGGGAGAGGTGACTCCTGCATCCTAGCCAGAAAAAGCTCCAATCCTGAAAGGAGCTGGATTGTTAACCAGAAGGCACAGAAAATGCTGTCAAAACACCCTTCCGCCAACTCTAAAAGGCATAAGAGTGAGCTAATATACAGATTTCCAGGTGCCAGCCCCAGAGATTCTGATTCTGTAATCCTGGGAACAGGGGAGGGGGAAGTGTTAAGAATCTGTAACATCTTGTTACGTCTTCAACAAGTGTCTTGGGAACACTCTGGAGCCAGCAGGGTGTTATTTGAATCTTTTCAGGGCTGCCCAGCCTTTATTCTCCCTCAGTGATGTGATTTTTGCAAACCACTCAAGGGCAGTGAGTAGGAATCAAGTCTAATAGGGAAGCGATCCAGTGGGCAAATGCAGACCTTGGACTAAGACTTTTGCACCATGAGGGAGTATGGCAGGGTGATTAAGAGCTGATTTGGGAACCAGCAGGCCTGGTTTGAATGCCAGTTCTACCCCTTAGTAGCTGTGTGACCTTGGGCGAGTTAATCTCTCAATGCTTCAATTTCCTCATCAGCAAAATGGGGATAAAAAATGGACCTATGTCAAAGGATTCTGGTGAGACTTAATTAAAGAGAATATATAGAAAGCCCCCTCTTGGGCTACATATATGGTTTGCATATATGGTACCTGGAACAGAGAAGTACAAAGGCACCTCTGTCCTTGCCACTCAAAATGTGGACCCAGGAATGTTGGGTATCTTCCAGGCGTTTGTCAGAAACGCAGAATCTCAGGCCTCTGGCAGCTACTAGGACAGGATTTCACAACCTCGGTGCTACTGACATTTGGACTGGATCATTCTTTGTTTGGGGCTGTCCTGTGCCCTGTGGGATGTTTAGCAACATCCTGACCTCTACCCACCAGATCCCAGTATCATACCCCAACCCCTTCCTCCCCTCATTGTGACAACCAAAATTGTCTACAGACATTGCCACATGTCCCCCAGGAGGCAAAATTGCCTCTGAGAACCACTGATCTAGGATTCATTATCACTGTTTTGTATTCACAGTAATTATCTTATGGTTAATGATGATCGTGTGGCAAGCAAATGGAAAAGAGCTTCTGTAGTTTAGAATATTATACCTGATTTCCTTTTATAAGATATTCAAGTTAAAATGAGTGATTTAAAGAAAGATATTAGGACTTCCCTGGTGGCACAGTAGTTAAGAATCCGCCTGCCAACGCAGGGGACACGGGTTTGAGCCCTGGTCCAGGAAGATCCCACATGCCGCGGAGCAACTAAGCCCGTGCGCCGCAGCTACTGAGCCTGCAGTCTAGAGGCTGCGAGCCACAACTGCTGAGGCCACATGCCACAGCTACTGAAGCCTGCGCGCCTAGAGCCTGAGCTCCACAGCAAGAGAAGCCACCACAATGAGAAGCCCGCGCACACAACGAAGAGTACCCCCACTCGCCGCAACTAGAGAAAGCCCACACGCAGCAACGAAGACCCAACGCAGCTGAAAATAAATAAATTAACTTAAGAAAGAAAGAAAGATATTAAATAATACAGAGATATGGCAAAATATGGCAATGACACACGGATGAAATTTGAGAAACGTAGGCTCAGAAGGCCTATACTTACCTCTTTACCTCATTCCCTCCCTGCCCCACACCCCCTCCTCCACCTGAGTCACAGTCTCTCTGTGCCCACCAAACTGAGTATGGGAAGAAAATAAGAGAAATATCAGAAAAAAACCCCATCCTTTGACATTTGTTTTAGTGTATGTTTCATAACATATATAATAGTATGTCCCTGTATAGTACGTAGTATATGTGTATTAAGTAAATACCTGTCTTCCGGGTTGTGTGCTCAGTGTTCTTCATTTGTGGGGTGCATGTGATCAAAAGTGAGAAGAGCATGCTTCAGTTGGGGTGAGCCACTTTCCGACTGTCCACACTCACCACTGTCTCATGCCTTAGCACGAAGTTCTGACACTCTCTTGCTCTCATCTGTCAGGCTCCAGTTCACTCTTCTCTCTGAGGTAGGCTTTTCCCTTTTGACTCACACCCCTTGAGCCCTTCCCCAGTGATTGTGTGTGTCTGGGGCTCCCTTAGTCTCCTCCTTTCTCAGAACCTTCTGAAGCCTCTGACTTGTCTCTCCTTGGCCTCCCGCTGCCCTCTCTTGGCTAACCCTTTCCACTTCCTCCTGCTCTGTCCCCAGAGGCAGACATGGCAGATTCCAGCAGTCTCCACGCTGAGGATTCCCCACGTCCCAATTCTCCCTGGAAGAAGAAGCTGAGGAGTAGGGACGGAGAAGAGAAGAAAGAGATGTTACTGTGAGTGAGGCGAGGGTCCTGGGGCCGCTGGAGCAGAAAGGGAGTTGGGGGGGCTAGGCTGAGGCAGGCAGAACCTTGGCTGGCTCCTCAAAGGGTAAGGAGAAGGACGGAAGGAGTCTTGAGGCTCAGGTGAGGAATTAAGCTCTTCTTGGGGAAAAGAAGAGGTGAGCCCCATCAGAGGATGACAGCGGGCCCTCAGGACCCGCCAGGAAGTGGAGATTTCAGCTTTGTGTCTAAGAAAGTAGTGATGCAGGGGTGAAGGGTGTGGCTCTGCACACTGCCCTGTGGTTCAAATCCGGCAGCTGTCTCTTAGCCAGCCTCTCTGTGCTTCAATTTTCTCTTCTGTAAAATGGGGATAATAGTGGTACCTGGGTCAGAATTTTGGGGTAAATTAAGAGTTAACCCTTGGCCGATAGTAAGTGCTTGGTGTCATTTGGATGTTATCAGACATTTACCTGGGAAGTAACTTATCTTAAAAGTTAGGCATTCTCCTCCCTCATATTTGGGTCATATAAATATAAAAATTATGACTCAGGTTTTCCCTGTCCTTACCTCCCCCTGTCTTCCCATAAGATGGATGTCACCGGAAGATGCTCTCTCTTGATTCTGCAGGTACCCCTCTGGTCCCCAGGGGTCCCATGAGGAGAGGTGTGGGGCTGGGGTCTCACCTCTTTCTCCATCCTGTCCCTCTTTTATCTCTACAGGGTTCAGGACACCTCACCTTTGCCTCCACGTCTGCCCCGGACCAACAGCAGGAAGCATGCTCGGGCACTCCAGAAGTTAAGGTGCCAGGGGCAGGGGGCTCTGGGCGGGGTGGAGAGGGGCAGGGTGGAGGGGCCCACCCTGACTGACCCACAGTTCCTTCTGCACCCCAGAGAGGTGAACAAGCGCCTCCAAGATCTCCGTTCCTGCCTGAGTCCCAAGCAGCCCCAGGGCCAGGACCACCTGAGCCAAGAGGATGAGGTGGTCCTACTGGAGGGGCCCACTCTCCCAGAGAACGCTCGGCTCTTGCCGCTCAAAATCCAGTGCCGGGCTGACCTGATCAGATTGCCCGTCAGAATGGTAAGTGCCTGAAGAGCCTGGGAGAAGGGTCCCAGGAACTGTCTGTGGAGAGACTGTGGTGTCTGGGCAGAGGGACCGTGGCTTCCTTTGCCCATCCTGCTGTCTGGAGCTGCCCAGCGCTTGTTCAGCCCTGTGCGCCTTTGTGCTCACTCTTCCCCTTGGGAGATTTTTTTCCTCCCTCTCCCCTCTCTTTCTGGCAAACTTCCCACCCGTTTTCAAGGCTCCACTAAAACATCCTAAGCAGCTTTGCTTGGTAGCCCCTCCCCAGGGTGCATCCCTCCCTCTTTCCTTCCCTCGGACCCTGTGCTTCCCTCTTGTGCTTGCTCTTACTGCCTTGGACACCCAGATGTCACTTGGTCATTCCGATCCCCGCTAGCTTCCTGATGAAGGCTACTCTTTTTGTAGGGATGACTCCAATTCCAAAACAAGAATGATAACAGAAGTGACCATTTATCCAGCAGTAACCATGCATCAGGCAAGCAACTAAGCTAGGGCTTGTGAACTGGCAGCCCATGGCCTTATCAACTGTGCTTCTTCTTCTTCTTCTTCTTTTTTTTTTTTGCCCCTGCTGTGTGGCATGCGAGATCTTAGTTCCCTGACCAGGGATCGAACCCCCTGCATTGGGAACGCAGAATCTTAGCCACTGGACCATTAGGGAAGTCCCATGCTTCTTCTTCTTTTGTGCTGTACGGTGCTTTTATTTATTTATTTTTTTGGCTGCACTTCACGGCATGCAGAACTTCCCCAACCAGGGATCGATCCCGCACCCCCTGCAGTGGAAGCGTGGAGTCTTAACCACTGGACCCCCAGGGAAGTCCCATGTATGACTCACATGAACATATGAGTTCATCGCCAACCTTTGCAATGGGTGATTTTGTACCAGGGTCCAGATTTCTGGTTTCTCTTAAATAGGAAGATACAGTACCTGGCCCATATTCCTACATGGTACCAATCAGCTGGAACTGCGGAACAGCTGGCCTGTTTAGATGGGGCGTATCTGGTTCTGGTTGGCCGCAATCCCCACCACTCCCTTTTCTCTCCTAACTCATGGCTGCTTCGTGTCTTTGTGTCACTTGCCTGAACCCCTTGTTAACATGATTTTATTTTATGCCTTGCCAGGTAAATATGGTGGAACTCACAGATGAGGAATTCAGCAAGTAGTTAAGGCCAGAAACTGGGGGTGGGTGGGGGGAAGCACATCAAGGCAGGAAGGCCTCCTTCACTTCTTGTCCCCCTCCCAGTCGGAGCCCCTCCAGAGCGTGGTGGACCACATGGCCGGCCGTCTTGGGGTGTCCCCAAGCAGGATCCTCTTGCTCTTCGGAGAGACAGAGCTGTCCCCTACCGCCACCCCCAGGACCCTAAAGCTTGGAGTGGCTGACATCATTGGTGAGAGGAAGGCAGGGAGGCTTGAGGAGGCTTTTGCCACAGGGAGGGGATATGGGAAGAGGCCCAGAGGGGACCCTGCTTCCAACCCCCGCTTAGGCCTGGCTTCCCGATCCTGCCCCCCACAGACTGCGTGGTGCTAGCAAGTTCTCCGGATGTCACAGAGAAGTCCCACCTGCTCCAGCTGCGGGTGCAGGGGAAGGAGAAGCACCAGCTGCTGGAAGTCTCGCTGCCTCGAGTGAGTGGGGGAGTTGGCTCTCTGTGCCCCTTGCCCCGTGCTCTGTGGTCTCGTGTCAGTGGGTGGAGGATGGAGTCACTGCCCTCTGTGGTCTTGGGTCCCCACCCATCCTAGATAGTGGAAAAAGCCCAGTGTTCAATTTCCCTCCCCCTTCTGCTGGGAGCCTGGCTCTGGTCTCCTAACTCCTGGTTGAAGTCAAAATCACCCTTGGACAGTAACCAATAAAACCCATCGTAATTACAAAAGAAGTGACAGTCCCTGTGCTAAGGATATTTACTTCACATTCAGGATATTATTGAATTTCACAACAATCTTGTATGGGAAAGCACTGTTGTTACCCTCATCTAACAAATACGGAAGCCAACCTCTATAGAGGTGGAGTAACTTGGCCATATTAGTTTCTGAGAGCTGCTATAACAAAATACAACAAACTGGGTGGCTTAAAACAATAGAAATGTATTCTTTCACAGTTCTGGAGGCTACAGGTTCGAAATCAAGTTGTCAGCAGGTGGGACGAAGTGAGAGAGTGGCAATGACATATATACACTACCAAATATAAAATAGATAGCTAGTGGGAAGCAGCTGCATAGCACGGGGAGATCAGCTCGGTGCTTTGTGTCCACCTAGAGGGGTGGGATAGGGAGAGTGGGAGGGAGATGCAAGAAGGAGGAGATATGGGGATATATGTTTATGTATAGCTGATTCACTTTGTTATAAAGTAGAAACTAACACACCATTGTAAAGCAATTATACTCCAATAGAGATGTTTAAAAAAAAGATATATTGGACAGAAGAGGGGAATATAGCCATTATTTTATAATAATTTTAAATAGAGTATAATCTATAAAAATATTGAATCATGATGTTGTAAACCTGTAACTAATAAAATATTGTAAATCAACTATAAAAAAAGAAAAGTTGTCAGCAGGGTCATGCTCCTTCAGAGACTCTAGGTAGAATCCTTCCTTGCTTCCTCCTAGCTTCTGGTGGTGGCTGGCAGTCCTTGGCTCACAGCTGCATCACTCCAGTCTCTGCCTCTTTCCTCACATGACGTTCTCCCTGTGTGTCTCTCTGTGTGTCTGTTTTCTCTTATAAGCACACCAGTCCTGTTGCCTTAGTGCCCACTGTAATCGAGTATGACCTCATCTTATCTTGATAACATCTTCCAAATGAGGTCACATGCACATTTACCAGGGGTTAAGACCACAAGGTATCTTTTTTGGGGGACACAATCAACCCATAGCACTTGGCTAGGGTTATACATCCATTTCAGTGGGAGCGCCTGGCCCCCAGCTTGGGTCAGAAGCCAGAGCCCGGCTGGCTTCCTCCTTGTGATTCATGCCTCCATCGTAGGTGAGGAGACCGGCTTTGGAGAACCTGCCTGACCCACAGCCGACATCCCAGTCCTGGGCTCTGTGGCCCAGCTCCCTAGAGAGGAACCAGCTTGCCGCTGGCCTCTTCAGCCAGTTGCCTTTCCCTCCGTGGGCTCTGACTTGACTTGTCCCCTTGTCCTCCCTGTCGCAAGTCCTCTGTCTGTCCCTACAAGTTCTCCTCAGCCCCTCTTTTCAAATTCTTACATCCAGTTTTTCCTCTCCATCCAGGATTCTCCTCTCAAGACCCTCATGTCCCGCTACGAGGAGGCCATGGGACTCTCGGGCCGCAAGCTCTCCTTCTTCTTCGATGGGACAAAGCTTTCAGGCAAGGAGCTGCCGGCTGATCTGGGCATGGAATCCGGGGACCTCATCGAGGTCTGGAGCTGAAACCCCACTCCCTGTTTAGAGGCCCAGCTTGGACTTGGGGAGAGCGGCTGCCCCCTTTTGGCCCCATAAGGGCTCGCTGAAACTGAGGTAGAACGTATCCTCAAGCGGAAGCAAAATCAAGGGGTGAGCTTGGACCACCCCCGCCCCGCCCCGTCGACCCTGGTTTCCAGCCGTTAGCTACCTGATTAGTTGTGTGGTGGTCCTTGCTGCCCTGGGAGGACTGTGGCTCCATCCACAGGGTGTGCTGAGTTTTGCAGTCCCCTGGGACATGGAGAAGGTATCCCTTACCCTCACCCTTTCCTCCACCATCACCCTTTCCTTTATCGAAATGTCTCGTTATGAGACTGCTCCTATTGAAAGAGTGAGTTGAAATCAACATGAAATCCCTGGTATGGGATTCCAGGCCTGGCATTTATGCCACGTCCAGGACCAGCAGTGGCCTCAGTGTCATTGGGGGGTGGGGGTGAAGTTTGCTTGAAGCACATACAGGGGTGTGGCTCCTCAGCCTGCAGGAAACTAGAGGATCGAGCTCACACATGTATTAGCTTCAGCAGAGGCAGACGATGGGTTATTCTTTTGAAGAATATAGTAAATTCTCAGGCTTGGGTGTCTTCCTCACCCCAGGACCCTTTCAAGCCACCTTCCTGATGCACACACATTATTTAAGGCATAATTGAGCACCTTGAGCCTTTTGGTTTTGGATCTCAGGATTCCAGTCCACGCAAGGCTTCTCTGGTTTTATGGCTTTTCCCCTTCACTCCATCCTCTCCCGTAAGCGTCCATTTTAATGTGTTGATTACATGTTTTTGAATGTGAATGTATCCTCGAAAAATGCCATGTTGTACGTGTGCATAGACTTTTTCCACATGTAGTATCATGCTGTAGATCTTGTAGCTTTTTTCACTCAACCTGTGTTGCTTATGCTACATCAGCTTTATTTCTTTGAACTGCTCTGAGGTATTCCATGGTGGGTGTCAACTGCATTTTGTTTACACGTTTGCTAAGTGGTGGACACCTGGGTGCCTCCAACTCCTCAGCATGAACATCTTTTTATGTGTCCCCTTCCATATTTTGTGAAAAGTTCTCTGGCAGAGGTACCCAGGACGGGAATATGGGTCGGACAGGTTAATTTCTCTATTTGTTTTCAGAATGGTCATTGACTCTCCCACTTAAAGCTTCCTATTTCTCCTCATCCTCACCAGCACTTGCTACTGCCCAACTTTCTAATTTTTGCTGGTCTGCTGGGTGTAAAGTGGTGCTGTATTTTAATGTACATTCATCTGATCACCAGTAATTTGGGGAATTTCTTTATATACCTGTCAGCTTTTCTGGTTTCCCTTTGTGTGAATTGCTCATTTTCTCATGGGGGCTTCCTATCTTTTTTTTGTTTGTTTACTCTCAAAAGTTCTTCGTATATTCCTGGGCAGTTGCAAAAAACTCTCAAAACGGCACTTGTGTTTGTATATTGAGGGGTGTCCTTCACTGAACAGAAATTCTTAATTTTAATGTAGATGAATTAACTATTTTGTTGCTTTTTGATTTCTTATTTAAAAGTAGTTAAGATATTTTACATTTTTCTTCTGTTAGTTTATTAGCTTTTCTTTCACATTTAGGCCACTAATACCGGGCTGAAGTCCAGCCAGTACACACTGGTATGTGCTGGCATCTGCTTTGCATGGTCAAATATTTGTTCTCATTGGTTAATGCCAGGCTGTACTGGCTGCTGAAATGTTGAATACTACCTTTAAACTATTTGAAATTCACCTTTGTCTATGAGATCCAAGTTTTAGTTTCACCATATAATGAGCCAGTTTTCTCAGCACCGTCTACTAATAAAGCCATGAATTTTCCACTGATAGGTGGTATAATTTTGGCAAAAACATATCACTCTCTTTAAAGAGTTTTTTGTTGGAATGTGGTATTCCTTTGAACTTACAATGTGGGAAATATAGAAAGAAAATTTTTTAACATTTAAATAATCCGTGATATGGTATAACTCATTTTTTTTCAGATATTTTATGTCCATTAATAAGTCTGAACACATTAAAATTAAAATATGTTCAATCTCAACAGAATAAACGGGAATACATTCAACCTGTGTATATTTGAGGATTTCTGTCTCTCTGTCCTTCCCGTGACCACGCCCTCCCCATGACCCCTGTGGCTCAGACCATTTGTTGTCCGCTCACACCTATTCTTCCTCCTCCCAGGGTAACAGAACCCCTGGTTTTTAGGAAAGCACAGAGAATTCAGAATGAAGACAGTGCTTGCCAGCCTCCACTGTAGCCAAGTGTGGCCAAATGCCAATTCAGACGAAGGTGTGCGACTTCCAGGACACGTCCCTAAGCGGGCAGTGTGTGCCCCTCTCTTTGGCTTTCTTCCTGCTGCTCACTGGAAGTGGAGCATCCCTACTGACACAAGGTGACCTTGGGGAAGGAAGCCATGCAGGGCAGGACAAGGAGAGAAGGCGCCTGGGTCTGAGCTTCCATGCAGCGTCTTACCATCCCTGCACTACTGACCTCTGGGCTTTGGCGAGAAGGGGAACTTCCTGTCTTGTTTAAATCACTGCTATCGGGTGGTAATTCCCTGGTGGTCCAGTGGTTAGGACTTGGCACTTTTACTGCTGGGGCCCGGGTTCAAAACCTAGCCAAGGACTAAGATCCTGCAAGCCGTGTGGCCAAAAAAAAAAAAAAAAAAAAAAAAATCACTGCTATTGGAGGATTTCTGTCACTTGTAACCAAACCCCGTTCTAGCCCCCCAGTATGTTGCTATCACAGGCAATATTGTGGTGACCCCGAGTGGGATTTTTCTCAGGTTTATATCCAGGAATGGAATCACAGATCATTGGATGTGCACCTACCCATTTTCTCTTGAGTACAAGTAACTGGACCTCTTTATAAATCCATTAGCAAGTGCTAGAAGGTTCCAGTTTCCTCTTTTCTTCCCCAGTGCTTAATCTGGGGAAGATACGGAAAGACTACTCATTGTAAAAGGATTTGCATTTCTTCGATGATGAGAGTGATTATTCATCCTTTTGATCAAAGAGATTGATCACTCGTCAGGGAATCTTTCTAAAACTCCCCTGATTAGAAACATTCAAAACTTTAAGGAGGGCTTCCCTGGTGGCGCAGTGGTTGAGAGTCCGCCTGCCGATACAGGGGACACGGGTTCGTGCCCCGGTCCGGGAAGATCCCACATGCCGCGGAGCGGCTGGGCCCGTGAGCCATGGCCGCTGAGCCCGCGCGTCCGGAGCCTGTGCTCCGCAACGGGAGAGGCCGCAACAGTGAGAAGCCCGCGTACCGCAAAAAAAAAAATAAAAACTTTAAGGAGCCCTGATCTGGTGCCACAGCTTGGCACTTTTCCTACTCTCATTCATCCTCAGAGCAATCCTGGGAGGCAGGTGTTATTATTCCCATTTTACAGAAGAGAAACAAGCTAAGATGAATTAACCTGTCCCAGACCACACGGCCACGGAATGCAGAGCCAGATGGAAATCCAGGTGGGCCTGTTGAAGACTGCTCCCTGCCCGCTCCCCGCCCGCTCCCCAGCCAGCCTCCCTCTCTCACTGCTCTCCACACTGCACTGCTTTCAGACCCTGGTGTTCATTAGGCTGCCTTCTGTGGCAGGACCTTTGCACATGCTTTCTGCTGCTTGGACTGCTCTTCTTTCCCTCCTGGAAAGTCAATGACCGCCCCTCCCCCACATCTGAGGTTTTATTCAGGGACTTACTGGGGACTATAGCCTGGGAGACAGCCTCTCAGATAGCTCTGAAAAACTGCTCCAAAGAGGTAGGGGGTGAGACCAGTTTACATGTAAATATTTTGGTCAGGGAGTACAAGCAATCGATATACATTTTGGTAAAAGATTACTGCCGGTCACAAAGAGCGTTTTTCTCAAGTTAATGATTATAGTGCTTTTCTATGTATGGGAAGATCCAAGAAGCTGGGTTCGTTAGAATTCTTCCTGAAATGCATATTAGCTACCTAAAAGCCTGTTTATCCAGAGCACAAGCATCCTGTTCTCCTTAATTTCCTCCGTCTGGAGCAGAGTGCTTCATCCCGTTATCTGCTTAATCTCTGCATCTGAAGCACCGAGTGCGCTGTTGGTCAGCTGCTGCAGCAGGTTAATCTTTGTAGACTTGGATGTTGAGCAAAATGCTCTTTGCTTTTCTTTTGTTTGCAGAGCTCAGGGACCATTTCTTCAGAGAGGCTCTCAGACCTCCCTGACCAGGTCAAATGCCCCTGCTATCAGGTCCTTATAATACCCATATGCCAGACTTTTTTGTGGCACTTGTCATGGATGAACTTTTTTTTCCAAGAAATTCCACATGTACTTATATTTCACAAACCACAATTTCCAAAGCTAATAGAGCAAAAGTTGGGCTCCAGTTGAAACCAAGAGAACTGTACAGACATATTTATTTATCTGAACTTAAAGGAATTTTAATCGAGAGATCCATAAAATTAAAAGGCACCTTGGGCAGGGGGTGGGGTGGGGGGGACTTCCCTGATGGTCCAGTGGTAAAGAATCCACCTTTCAATGCAGGGGAACGCTGGTACGATCCCTGGTCAGGGAACTAAGATCCCATATGCCGTGGCGCAACTAGGTCCTCGCACCACAACTATTGAGCTTGCGTGCCTCAACCGGGAGAGCCCACATGCCACAAACTACAGAGCCCATGCGCCCTGGAACCCACGCGCATGGGTGAAAGAGAGAAAACCCGCACGCCACAACTAGAGAGAAGCCCGAGCGCCACAACTAGAGAGAAACCCAGACTGCGTGCCATAACGAAAAGATCCTGCATGCCTCAATAAAGATCCCGTGGACCACAACTAAGACCTGACTCAGCCAAAAAAAAAAAAAAGAGCCACCTGGGGGAATTCCCTGGTGGTCCAGTGGTTAGGACTCAGCACTTTCACTGCAGGGGGCACAGGTTCGATCCCTGGTGGGGGAACTAAGATCCTGCATGACATGCAGGCGTGGCCATAAATAAATAAATAAATAAATAAATAAATAAATAAATAAATAAATAAATAAATAAATAAATAAATGTCACCTATACTTGGGGAAGGACCAAATATTTTTCCCATTTGCCAAAACCAATTAGCATCAAAATATTTGTCTTTATAACCAGAAAGTTTTATTTTCATTAATATCCAGAGGTACTGTGTTTGGACTACAGATTTTTAATTTTTTTTTAGCTTAATGGAATTTAATTTACATGCCTCAGCAGTCACTCATTTTAAGTCTACAGTTCAATGAGTTTTAGTAAATGTCCACAGTCCTGCAGACGTTTCCTGGTGCCTCTTTGTACCTCCTCCTCCCCCTGGCCCCAGGCAACCACTAATCTGCTTTCTGTCACATTAGTTTTGCCTTTTCTGTATTTTATATGAATGGAATAATACAGTATGCAGTCTTTTGTGTCTGGGGTCTCTCACTTAGCATAGTGTTTATGAGATTTACCCATACTGTATGTATCATTGAGCAGTGTTCCACTGTATGAATATACTATTCACCTGTCGATGGATACATGGGTTTTTTTCAAATTTTTTGGCTATGATGAATAATGCTTCTATGGACATTCACATACAGGCTTTTGTTTGGATATGTTTTCATTTTTTGTTGATAGATACCTAGTAGTGGAGTTGCTGGGTCATATGGGAAGTGTATGTTTAATTTTTTTTTTAATTTATTAAATTTATTTATTTTTGGCTGCGTTGGGTCTTCGTTGCTGCGTGCGGGCTTTCTCTAGTTGTGGCGAGCGGGGGCTACTCTTCGTTGCTGTGCACAGGCTTCTCATTGCAGTGGCTTCTCTTGTTGTGGAGCATGGGCTCTAGGCACACAGGCTTCAGTAGTTGTGGCTCGCAGGCTCAGTAGTTGTGGTGCACGGGCTTAGTTGCTCCGCAGCATGTGGGATCTTCCCGGACCAGGGCTCAAACTCATGTTCCCTGCATTGGCAGGCGGATTCTTAATCATTGTGCCACCAGGGAAGCCCTGTATGTTTAATTTTTAAAGAAACTGCCTAATTGTTTCTCAAAGTAGCTGTACTCTTTGCATTCCCACAAACATTCGTATCATTTCCGGTACTTTATCAGGGTATTTATTTCTTTATTTAGGCCACGCCTTGCGGCATGCAGGATCTTATTTCCCACCCAGGGATCGAACACATGCCCGCTGCAGTGGAAGTGCAGGGTCTTAACCACCGGACTGCCAGGGAAGTCCCAGTGCGTTTATTTTTTTAAGCTATTCTAGTATAGTTGTATCTTAATGTGTTTTTAATTCTATCTTCCATAATGACCAATGGTGTCATATACTTGTTGGCCATTCATATATCTTTTTTTTAACATCTTTATTGGAGTATAATTCCTTTACAGTGTCGTGTTAGTTTCTGCTGTATAACAAACTGAATCAGCTATATGCATACGTATATCCCCATATCCCCTCCCTCTTGCATCTTCCTCCCACCTTCCTCATCCCCCCTCTAGGTGGTCGCAAAGCACCGAGCTGATCTCCCTGTGCTATGCGTATATCTTTTTTTGTGAGATGTCTGTTCAAATCTTTTGCCCACTTAAAAAATTGTGTTTTTGTCTTACTGAGTTTTAAGAGTTCTTTATACATCTGGATAGAAGTCCTTTGTCAGATACATGCTTTGCAAATGCTTCCTTCCAATCAGTGGCTTGCCTTTTCATTTCACAGGTGCACCTTTTGCATGCAAAAGCTCCTTCAGCTAAGCTCTATGAGGGTAGGTAAATCTGCAGTTGCCTGACACCCAGCACAATGTCAGGCATATAGTAGCTGCTCAATAGTACTGAGGAAATTCAGTGACTACAATCTGAAATTCCTCTCCATCTCTTTCCTTTAGACCCTAAAGGGAGACCAGGCTTAAGGTTCTGAAACGTGAAGTACTCCTGGGGCAACGCCAAGCAGGACAGTGACTCAAGAGTTTCTGATAAGGCCTCTTGCAGGGGTCCCAAGAACATGAGACTCTAGAATTTCGGCAGGGGGACTTAAGAGGTCTGGTTGGAAGAGGGGTCTTGAAGCTGCCTTTGCATAGAACTACACTAACTTTACTTAGAGTGTATGTTTATTAGCTGTAGCTTGGCGATTGGGGCGGCGAGGCACTCAGGAACAAAGCTGTTTTGGTGCCAGGGCTCTGTGGTCGAGCCCCGTCCATGGCTAGGAGTCTCCTTAGCCCCTGGCTGTTCCAAGTGAGACCATCAGAGGGCGCAAGTTGGAGGTGAGGAAAAACTGGCTCCAGACGCGGCCGGTGGGGTCTGGGGACACTTTCTTAAACGTCTGCAGGGAAAGCTCAGCTGGATTGGGGAATCCGAAGGGTAGGGACGGGGGCCACTGTTCACCATTCATTCATTCATCCAACACTTACTGAGCACGTATGAAGCCCCAACCGGACACCGTGGGGGAAGAGAGTAAGAACTGTCTGTTGGGACTTCCCTGATGGCGCAGTGGTTAAGAATCTGCCTGCCAATGCAGGGCACACAGGTTTGATCCCTGGTCTGGGAGGATCCCACATGTCATGGAGCAACTAAGCCCGTGCGCCACAACTACTGAGCCTGCGTTCTAGAGCCTGCGAGCCACAACTACTGAGCCAGTGCTCCTGAACAAGAGAAGCCACTGCAATGAGAAGCTCGCGCACCGCAATGAACAGGGGCCCCCGCTCGCTGCAACTAGAGAAAGCCTGCGCGCAGCAACCAAGACCCAACACAGCCAAAAAATACATATAAATAAATTTTTAAAAACACAACTGTTTGTTGGCACGTTTAGAGATATTTACAGTACTACTGTATTTCCAGAATCTTTTAAGGTTCCATTATCTCGTTTGATCTCGTTCAGTAAGAAGTCTGCCAAGCAGCGTCGCAGATAAGGAAGCCGAGATTCAGAGTGGGAGGGACTGTAACAGCTCACCCAGACACCTTTAGGTCGGCTGTCACGGCGGGAACGCAGCCGAGGACCGTGGCGACCGGCCACAGTCACGTGACGCGGGAACGTCGGCCAAACCGCAGGGGCGCGCGCGGCCTCCGTAGTCGCGTCAGGGGCCGGCCCGCAGTGGCGTCCACCGCCCCCGCCCCTGCTCCAGTGTCACATGACCGGCTCTTAGACAACATGGCGGTGGCGGTGGTGCGGCGCTGGGGCTGACCAACCGCGAATGCGGTGGGCTCCTACCCGGGGTGAGGGGTGACCTCAACCGGGAGGGGGCGGGGGATCGGACTCTCCTCAACCCGTTCCTGTCTCTGATCTCACCGGAGTTCCACTCGTCCCTCCGCGCGGTGTGTCTGCCGGGGCGGGGACGCATGATAGAGCCCGGGTTCCATCCCCCGTGATCTGTGCTTCGGGGCAAGCTCCTCTCGGTGTCCGAGCGCACTTCCCTCGCCTGGGTTCCCTCCATCCTCCTTTCTCCAGCCTCCTCCCCTCGCAGGTGGGATCGTCGGTGGGACCGTAGCGCGGGCGGGCGCGGCCCCCGGGACCATGTCCGGGTCCGACACCGCGCCCTTCCTCAGCCAGGCGGATGACACGGACGACGGGCCTGCGCCCGGCACCCCGGGGTTGCCTGGGTCCATGGGGAACCCGAAGTCCGAGGATCCCGAAGTCCCAGACCGGGAAGGACTGCAGCGCATCACGGGCTTGTCTTCGGGCCGTTCGGCTCTCATAGTGGCCGTGCTGTGCTACATCAACCTCCTGAACTACATGGACCGCTTCACCGTGGCTGGTACTGACTTCTGGGAGCAAGTTAGAAAGGGGGATGGGAGCGGGGTCCCGAAGGTGGGGCTGCCTCGGCCAGCCCATCCTGAGTCTTCTCCTTCCCAGGCGTCCTTCCGGACATTGAGCAGTTTTTCGACATCGGAGACAGTAGCTCTGGCCTTATCCAGACGGGTGAGTGGAGGCCCCTCCTGGGCACACCGCACCTCTTCTTTCTGTTCTACCCCAGTTGGGACCACACGCTGGCGTGCCTGGGGCCTTATTTTTGGGAGGTCTGGTGTCTGAGCTAGGGGAGGAGATGGCCATGGCTCTGCCCTGAGGCTGTCCTGTTCGATTAGGACACCACATTTAAAGAGATTTAAAGAGGGAGTCGGTTTTGTATAACAGTTAAGACAGACCTGGGTTTATATACCAGCTTTTCACTTAATGTGATGGTAGGCAAGGCCCTCAACCTCTCTAAGCCTCACTTTCCTTGTCTGTGAGCTGGAGCTAGTAATAACCCCGGCTCACCTCATAGGGCTGATGTGAGGATTAAATGAGATAATGTCTGTGAAGTGCATAGTACAGTATTGGAAAATGGTAGGCGCCCAGTAAATAATGGCAGAAGAGGGTGTCTAGAAGGGGAGGAGGTGAGTTTTACTTGTTCAGAACTTTGGGATTTATGGGAAAGGCAAAGCCAAGGCCAAGTCCTATTGTCCTTCCTTCCCTCCTTCCTTCCCTCCTTCCTTCATTTCTGAGCACCTACCATGTGCCAGGCCCTGGAGGAAGTACTGATAACATCCAAAGAATTTCGCAAGACGTTTTACCCCCATTGTCTTCTAATCCTTTATCAGCCAAGGAGTTATTATTCTTGTTTTATAAAGAAAGTAGGTAGTATCATCTACATTTTATAAAGAAAGTGAGGCTTGGAGAGGAGTTAAGACTTGCCTAGGGTCACACAACAAGTTCGAGGCAGAAGAGGAGTTTGAAACCAGGTCTTGCAGTGTTCTTTGCTCCACTCCAGGCCACCAAGAAACTGGAGTTATTTAAGCCAAAGTTTAATGGAATGAGAATGGGATCATAGGTCCAGGTCTGCAAATCTCTAAAGAGTTGTTGAGTTAGAGAAGAAATAGGTCTGGGACTTCCCTGGCAGTCCAGTGATTAAGACTCTGTGCGCCCAATGCAGGGGGCGGGGGTTCAATCCCTGGTCCTGTAACTAAGATCCCACATGCCCCGTGGCTCAGCAAAAAAAAAAAAGAACAAAAAAAAACCCCAGGTCTTTCTCGGCAACCTGTTCACGTTTTCATTCAACACATGTTTGTTGAGCACCTGTTTTGTGCTCGGCAGTGTGTTAAGTGATGGAGACACAGTCATGGCCAATACAGTCCTGTCTTCCTGGAGCCAACATTTTGCTGTGCATGAGGGGGGCAACAATCCCTGAAAACCTAAACTAATAATGAGATAATTTTCTATAGAAATAACTGTTATGTA
The DNA here is from genome assembly GCF_963455315.2 of Globicephala melas. Lineage (NCBI taxonomy): Eukaryota > Metazoa > Chordata > Mammalia > Artiodactyla > Delphinidae > Globicephala > Globicephala melas. The sequence goes on from NC_083328.1 coordinate 16,602,027, forward strand.
AAAGAAGACAGAGTAGCTGTGATAGAGAGAGACTGGATATGTGGTGGTTGGGAAGGTTTCTGAGCTGAGGGTGAAGGAGCCAAGGTTGTGGAGTTCAGGGGAGAGGAGAGACAATTCCAGAGAGGACAGCAGGTGCCCAAAGCCTTAAGGTGGTATTGAACTTGGCAGTTGGGCCATTGGGGTACAGAGAGGGAAAGTGGATAAGCATGAAGTTGGAGGGGTAGGGAGAGGCTAGATCAGATAAGTGCGTTGCAGACCAGGGTAGGAGGAAGGCATGAGTCAGCTGGGCCATCCATTCTACGATGGAAGATTTGAAGAGCATTGGAGGTGGAGCTGGACAACTACTACCTCCCCCCACTCCCGCTTGCAGGAAGCTCTGATAGTTTCAGGGTTGGGAGTTATTCCTGCCCCCCTTCGCCCTCCCTGAGCTGGTTTGGGGGTGGGCTAGGGGTACTGGGGCTGGGCTGTGACTCTCTGCTTCCCCCCAGTGTTCATCTCCAGTTACATGGTGTTGGCACCTGTGTTTGGCTACCTGGGTGACAGGTACAATCGGAAGTACCTCATGTGCGGGGGCATTGCCTTCTGGTCCCTGGTGACACTGGGGTCGTCCTTCATCCCCAGAGAGGTGAGGTCCCACACTGGCTCCTGCTTCTGCCCTCCCCCCCGCCCTCTCCTCCCCCCAACCCTGACTCCCCCATCAGTCTTTGCTGCTGCTCTTTGGAGTCATTGCAGACTGGGCCCGGGGAACTTGTCATTGCAGACTGGGCCGTTCCCTTGGTCCATGCTGTCTTCTGTTCCCTGTTTGCCTGAGTTATCTGCCCACCCCATCCTCTCCCCTTTTCTTCCAGAACCTTCTTCTGTCCATCATCTCCTCCTTCCACTGCACACCTAAACACACACATTTCTCTATCACAGGAAAGACCTTACCAGGACTGCCCTCTGTCCGTCTTCCTCTTCCTAGTCAGACTTCCACAGAGGGGAGCTCCAGTCTGGGTGAAGGAGCAGCTGGGGCGAGGCTCTCATTTTGCCTGCACTTCCTCTCCTCCCACTCCCCGCTTGAGCACTGCTGGCTAACCTGCCCCCGTCCCTCCGTTGCCAAAGTCAGCAGTGCCCTGTCAGTTGCTAGCTGTAGCTCCTACTTCCTAGTCCTGTTCTCGCTGGATCTCCTGGGAGGCTCTGGCTCTGTTGACCTACTTCTTCCTTCCGAAAACTCTCTTCTAACTTCTGTGACCCCCTCTTCTGGTTTCCGTCCTGCCTTCCTGGCTGTTGCTTCTTTGCTCCTTTGAAATCACCTCTGTCTGTTCTCACTTTCTGACCTGGGACTCTGTCTCCTCAGCCCTGGACACTACACACTCTCCTTGGGTGATTGTGCCTTGCTATTAGCTTTGGTGTCCCTGGTAGACAAATAACCCCCCGCCTAAGATCACTATTCACTGTTGGGGTGTCTTGGGTGGTTTGGACAAGATAGAAATAAAGATTTATTTCGTACCTACTGGGTGCAAGGTAATGAACAGACCTTTTGTTGTCCAGTTCTCACAATAGGTATGGGAACAAGTTGTTATTATCCCCCTTTTGCAGATAAGGAAACTGAGGCTCAGAGAGGTTAAGTTGTTTTCTCAGAGTCACAGCTAGTAAGTAGTGGAGCCACGATTCAAGCTCAGTTTGGTTTGGTTCTAAAACCCAGGCCTCTCCTGCCATCCCTGCCACCTCTCCAGAGCTGGCTGGTGAGGGAGGCTGGGAGGCTGGCTGCAGGGCGGGGTGCCACCTGCCCCATATCTCGTTCCCCAGCGATTCTGGCTGCTCCTCCTGACCCGGGGCCTGGTGGGGGTCGGGGAGGCCAGTTACTCCACCATCGCGCCCACCCTCATCGCTGACCTCTTCGTGGCAGACCAGCGGAGTCGGATGCTCAGCGTGTTCTACTTTGCCATCCCTGTGGGCAGGTGAGTGGACCTCGGGCCTGGTGGGGAGGCAGAAGGGCCTTGCCTGGAACGAGACTGACCAGCCGTCTCTTCTCCTCCCCCACCCCCTTCCCACAGTGGTCTGGGTTACATTGCAGGCTCCAAAGTGAAGGATGTGGCCGGGGACTGGCACTGGGCTCTGCGGGTGAGTCGTGTCACGGCCTGGGGAAAAGTTAGCAGTGCACTCACTGACTCCCCCTTTTGAAGGCAGTGCTCACTCTGCCAAGCCTACAGGCAGCCTAGCTGCCCTCACTGCGAGGCCACGTGCTAGGTAAAACTCGTGATTGCAGGTGATAGAAGCCCATTGTACGACTGTAAACCCCCAAATGGGACTGTATTGGCTCTCATAATGGAAAGTCCCAGGGTGAGCTTCAGGTAAAGCTGGATGCAGGACTCCCGCAGTGTCACAGGAATTTGATCATCCTTTTCTCAGCTCTACTCTCCTCTGTTATCTTCCTTCTCAAGCAAGTGAAAGCTCCACGTGTTTATCTTCCCGTTTAGAAACTTCAGCGCCCTGGATCCTTGAGCAGTAGTCCTGGGCGGTGTCTGATTAGATGAACGCGGGTCACATGCTGGCACTGACTCAATCACTGAGGCCTGGGAGGTTTAACATTACTCTTGGCAAAGTCTGGGTTACAAGCCCCACCCTATTTGAACCACATGGGTTGAGAGAAATGGGGGAGTCGTTTCCCAAAAGAAAATTAGGGTGCTGTTGCTAAAGAGGGAGCAGTTAGGCTTGCAGAAACAGAAACACTTCCTAGTGGCAGTCACCCCCTCCCCTCAACCACAGGTTCAGCTTCCTTGAGCAGGCACTCACTGGGTGTTTGAGGTCTTGGGGCCTGAGTTGCTTTTATACACCCTCACTTTCTCCCAGCCCCCAGGGTTGAGTGTCTCCCCGTCTGTGCCTTTCTTGAAGCCCACTCTTTCCCCAGGTGACACCAGGTCTAGGAGTGCTGGCTGTTGTGCTGCTGTTCCTGGTAGTACGGGAGCCACCAAGGGGAGCTGTGGAGCGCCACTCACACTCACCACCCCTGAACCCCACCTCGTGGTGGGAAGATCTGAGGGCTCTGGCAAGAAAGTGAGTTCAGTTCCATCCTAACCCAACATCTGAGGCCCCCAGGGAGGCCCTGAGGTCTAGTTTGAGATTTACATGGGTGTGGTCTTTGTTCTGCTTTCTGTCAGCTGGCCCTACCCTAAGGCCAGGAATTCTGTCGCCACTGCCCCCTTATGGCAACTGCTTGAATTACAGGCCCAGATCCTGGAGGCCAGTACAGCCTCCAGACTCAGTGCCCTGACTATTAAAATAAGCCAGGGAGGGAGAAGAGAGGTCTCTGACACCGATACCTCAGTGGAGTCTAACTTCCTCCCTCCTAATTGTCTGCAGTCCTAGTTTCATCCTGTCTTCCCTTGGTTTCACTGCTGTGGCCTTTGTCACGGGCTCCCTGGCTCTTTGGGCTCCTGCTTTCTTGCTGCGTTCCCGTGTGGTCTTGGGGGAGACCCCCCCCTGCCTTCCTGGAGACTCCTGCTCTTCCTCTGACAGGTACCCAGATGGGGTCTGGTCTGGGTAGCCCTGCAGGTGGCAGGGGATGAAGTGGAGAGAGTCTGTGATTCAGACTCAGGCAAGGAGAGTGTGAATCCTGACTCCACAAGCTACTTCCTCTCCCAGAGTCTCAGTTTCCTAGTCTGGGAATAGGTGCCTTCCTCTTGTGAACCATGGGGTGCTGTGCCTGGATAGACCTGGGTTGTGAGGGTGGCCGGGATGGACGATCGTTCTCTCTGGGCCATGGGGGTGAGGCTAGCCCCCTTGCCCCTCCCCTTCCCCCCAGCCTCATCTTTGGGCTCATCACCTGCCTCACCGGGGTCCTGGGTGTGGGCCTGGGCGTGGAGATCAGCCGCCGACTCCGCCGCTCCAACCCCCGGGCTGACCCGCTGGTTTGTGCTGCTGGCCTCCTGGGCTCTTCACCCTTCCTCTTCCTGTCCCTCGCCTGTGCCCGTGGTAGCATCGTGGCCACCTATGTGAGTAGCCAGCAGGTGTCTAAGGGGGTGTTCTGGGTCCAGGTTGGAGGAATGGTGCACTGGGGCAGGACTAGGGTCAGAGCCAACTCTGGAGTGGGAATGCCTGGGTTTGAATCTCAGCTCTGGCCATTCTTAGCTGTGTGACATTGGGCAAGTGACTTAACCTCTCTGTGCTCAGTTTCATCTTCTGTAAAGTGGGAATAAAAGTAGCAACTGTCTCCTAGGGGTGTTGTGAGGGTTAAATGAGTTAATAGATGGGCCTGGTACCTAGTGAACCCTCCATGTGTTTGCTCTTCTTGTGATGAGACCAACGCCCCACCCCTGTTCCCCCTCCTTCACCGCCTACCTCCCATCCCCCAGATTTTCATTTTTATTGGAGAGACACTGCTGTCCATGAACTGGGCCATTGTGGCTGACATTCTGCTGGTGAGTAGGTGGCCCAGGGTTACCCCAGAGGCTGATGGGAGCAGGGAGTTGGGGCAGGGGACCTCACTTGCCTTGAACTGTGACCTTCACCCCTTCTTCAAAACCCAGCCCTGGACTGACTTCAGAGTCCAACCCCAGGTGGGCCTGTAGCCCAGGCCCGCCCTGCCCTTCACCCCAGCCACACCTCTGAGCTGGGGTTCACCTGACCTTAGCCTAGGCTGAGCCTTGGCCCTGTCTCCTGCCCCTCTTTCCTCCCAGTACGTGGTGATCCCCACACGCCGCTCCACTGCTGAAGCCTTTCAGATCGTGCTGTCCCACCTGTTGGGTGACGCTGGGAGCCCTTACCTGATTGGCTTGGTGAGCACGGTCCCTTGGCTGGGCCTGGGATGGGGCTCGGGGGACCCCACATTCCCAGTACCGGCTGGCGGCCAGTGGCCTGAGCACAGGCCAGATTAGAGGGTCTCACCCTAGTGAGGCATCCGAGTCCCCTGTGCCAGGCACCCTTCACCTCGGAGGCTCAGCTGGGTGGGCACGATTTTGTCTTGTCAGATTTCTACCGGTAAGGGCCAGGCCTAAGTCTTCTTCATTCTCCTGGAGTTCAGGGGCTTCCTCTCCATTCTCCTGACTTTTCTTTCCTTGTCTACCTGCAGATCTCCGACCGCCTCCGCCAGGGCTGGCCCCCCTCCTTCTTGTCTGAGTTCCGGGCCCTGCAGTTCTCGCTCATGCTCTGTGCCTTCATGGGGGCACTGGGCGGCGCGGCCTTCCTGGGCGCTGCCATCTTCATTGAGGGCGACCGCCGGCGGGCCCAGCTGCACGTGCAGGGTCGGTCGGGCCTCCCCGCTGTCCGTCCACAGCTCCTTGCCTAACTTCATGATGCTGCCTGCTTGTCCATCCATCCGCCCACCCAGCCCCATGTCCCTGGCAGCCCTCAGTCCACAGCCCTCCCCTCCCTCGGCCTCAGGTCTCCCTGTCCCACGAGCTGATGCCCCACTGTGTGGCTCTGCTGCCCCATCCATTTGCTAGTGCCTGTTTGTCCCCTCCCTGGCCCTGTGTCTGTCTGTCCATCCAGCCCTGGCTCTGATCCCTCCCTGACAGGTCTGTTGTGTGAGGCCGGGCCGGCTGATGACCGCATTGTGGTGCCCCAGAGAGGACGCTCCACCCGGGTCCCCGTGTCCAGTGTGCTCATCTGAGGGGTCGCCGCTTGCTACCTGCACATCTACCACAGCTGGCCCTGGGCCCACCCCAGGAGGTGCCCGGGCCCAAATCCTCGGCTGGCCCATTTTCTAGGAGGGGCCTTGGGCCATGTTCCAGCTCCTACACACTACACAGGTGGCCAAGAGGGGATTCTGGGGGTCCGGGAGGGGGATCCCCTGCCACTGGAGCAGCCCCAGGGGCTCGGTGCTATTTGTAACTGAATAAAGTTTGTAGCCAGACCCCAAGTGCCTGCTGGAGTCTCTCTGGGTGCTAGTGACCCCTGGATTGCAGGGGACGCCCCCTCTCTAGTCCCAAGTTCCCAGGGGCTGTTGGGTCACTCCTGCGGGCCCTTGGGCAAATCCCTGCCCTTCTGGGCCAGTGAATGAGGGGGCGGAGTGAGCTGGCTCGCTGTGACCAGGAGTCGCTTACGCCCATGTCTCCCCGAGAGCCCGCCCTTCTTGGCAGGCCGGCCAGGGTGAGGTGTGGTGGGCACGCCCTGGGCCCCTCAGAATTCCTGGTGTCAGGGCCTCCCTCCCTGCCGCCTCCTTGAGCCGCGCTGTGGAGGGCACAGCAGCTGGCTGGCCTGCAAGTATCTTTTCCTCCTCCCACTGGTCTGAGTTGCCCCTTGTCCCGGGGACCAGCAGACCCTTCCTGAGGGCCCAGGCCGGCTCCTGAGGCTGCCTCCTCCCCCTCCCCACTGGCTGGGTGGGGGTGGGAAGGGGGAGGGTGCAGCCAGCTGAGCCCTGATGATTTCCTGCCCTCACCCGGCGCTCACCACAGCTTCCTGCCACAGGCAGGCAGGCACTGAGGAGAGGCAGGCGCAGAGTCCAGGGGCAGGTAGGGCTGGGGCACAGGGTCTGTGTAGGGGTGGCTGGCGCCAGACTCCAGGTCAGGGCCTGACCGCCCTGGGTTCAAGGGTCTTCCAGAGCCTGCGCTGACGCCCGCTGAGGGGAGGAGACCCAGGGAGCCCCCGAGGAGGGCGCAGCTGCCCCCCACCAGGCTCCCAGCCTCGTGCCCGCTCAGCCCCTGTACCCTTTGTGGCCTGGCCCTTGCCCCGCTGCTGCTCTGTCCCCAAGGGGTGTGCGGCGAGCAGCTAGGCCCGGTCCACGCTCTCCCCTGCAGATGGAGGCAGGCAGCCTGGTCCTCTTTGTGCTGGGCCTCCTGCTGCTGCCTCTCTTGGCTGTGCTGCTGATGGCATTGTGTGTGCGTTGCCGAGAGCTGCCAGGTGAGTGGGTACTGGTGGGGTGTCCAGGTACTCAGACACACCGACAGGGATCCTCACCCCACGCCCCAACTCCTTTGTCCCTCTTTAACTTTCGAGTCGCTGAGAGCCCCATACTCCATCACCCTCTGCCCTCGTCACCCCCTTTTCCTGCCTCACGGGCCCTCTCTTCCCCAGGCTCATATAACACTGCTGCCTCCGATGGGTGAGTCTGCCCCGTCCACCCTGGGTGTCTCCCTCAATACCCCGTGCAGGGCTGGGCCCCAGGGGACTGAGATGGGGTCTGGGGCCTCTCCCAGCTGTTTACCCAAACTGTGTCTCTCCTGCTAGTTTGACCCCAAGTAGCATCGTGATCAAACCGCCTCGTGAGTACATGGAGGGTCACCTTCCTTGGACGCAGGGGGAGCATCTCCTGGCGTGGGTGGGAGAGTGTGTGCCTTTGTTCAGTTTCCCCCTGTGGCTGCCCACATGGCCTTGACCTGAGCTGGGGGTGGGGAGGGAGATGGGTGCCCCCCCCCACCAGGCCTGTCCAGGGCACAGGGGTGTCGTGGGTTAGTCTGCCCTTCGAGGCCTCGTCCAGGGTAGGGGCGTGAGCTTTGGAGTCATTCCTTCAGCTTGGTCCTGTCTTCTCAGCCACAGCCGCCTCCTGGCCACCAGCCACTTCCTACCCGCCTGTGACCTACCTGCTCCAGAGCCAGCCAGACCTGCTCCGCATCCCGTAAGTGGCCGCTTCCCCTCCAAATCCCCCTTTTTACCCCCTCACCTGCTTGGATTGGGGGCCTCTTTCCCTGTTGCAATCCCTCTTGCCCCAGAGCCCCACCCCAGCCTGCCCTCTGACCTTTGATTCCCAGGAGATCCCCACAGGCCCCCGGAGGCTCCCCCCGCATGCCGTCTTCCCAGCAGGACTCAGATGGTGGTAAGCGTGGAGCCGGGCCCGTGGGGCTGGGGCCAGGCAGAGGACAGGCCCCTCCGAGCTAGCTCAGTCTCCCTCTCCTGCTCTCTCTGCAGCCAACAGTGTGGCCAGCTATGAGAACGAGGGTGCGTCAGGGGCCCCGGCGGCCCTGGTTGGGAGGAGGCTGGGGCCTGTCCTGGGCTCCGCTGACCCTGTGTCGTTACCCACCCCAGAGGCAGTCTGTGAGGATGCGGACGAAGATGAGGATGAGGAAGACTATCCCGAGGGCTACTTGTGAGTGGCCAGGCGGGAGGTGGGAGCTGAGGCCGGGGCTCCTTGCTCACCCGCTCCTTGGCTCCCCTCAGGGTCGTGCTTCCTGACAACGTCCCGGCCACTGGCGCCGCCGTCCCACCAGCTCCTGCGTCCAGCAACCCTGGCCTCCGAGATAGCGCCTTCTCCAGTGAGTCGGCCTTCTGACCACTCCCCGCCCCTCTGTGCTGCGGCCCCTCGGCTCTTCCCTCTCCTCCTGGATGTTTGCTCCCCCTCCATTTTCTCTCTTCTCTCTTTCTAGCACTTCTGTCCTTCAGATAGGGGCACTTCCGGCTCCGATCGTCTGATTTCCTTACCTTTTCTCTTCTCTTCCCTCCTTGTCTTTTGCTTTTATTGTCTGCAAGATTTCCTTGACTTTATTCTTCTTTTGAGTCTATGCTTTTGTCTTTCTTGTCCAAAAGCCCTTTCTTCATCTCTGAATGTTCCTTTTTCGTAGCCTCCTATCTTGTCTCACAAAGGCAGTATCATCTCGTAAATCTCTAAGGAGAAGTAGGTTATAGGTCGTCTTTTTGGCGGTTTCTTTGGGAAGTTTTCGTCTGCTTTCTGTGTTGTTTCTGTTTCCTTTGGGCTGCTTTTCTCTCTTCGTTTTGGTTCCGTCCTGCCTGTTGGAGGCTTTTCTAAGTGTCTTGTGATCTTCAGTGTTCCATTCCTCTCCTTCCTCTCTACACTTGCTCTGGGTCTTGACTTCCACACCCTGGCTTCATGTGCCATCCTGATTCTCAACTCACGGCCTCTCTCTTGAGCCCCAGACCATCTGTCCAAGTGCTTATTTTCATTCATTCATTCACTCATTCAGTCATCCATCATATTTACTGGGTGCCCCTGATATAATCACATCTAATGAGGCAGAGTTGTGATTAAAACAACTGACATTATTGAAGGCCTACTACATGCCCTACTAAGAGTTTTATGTGTATTAACTTATTAATATTAAACGTCACAATTCCCAGGGGCTTTTGAGCCTGTCCCTTCCCCTCCTGCCCCACACTTGTCCCATCTGTACAAAGATTTGTTTATTTAACAGAAACTTGGCGGCACTGACGGTATGACAGGCCTTATTTTAATTCACCGTTTTCACAACACCCCTGTGTGGTGGGTACCGTTCCTCACCCTATTTTACAGATGAGAAAACTGAGGCCCAGAGCGGTTAGGTAGCTTGCCTGAGGTTGCACAGTTAGTTAATGCTGGAGCTGGACTTGAACCTGGGCAGTCTGACTCCGAAGCCTGCCTTGTCCACATCCTCAGGGAGAAATAAGTCAACACATGAAAGAATAAGATGTCGTCAATGGCGCTAGGCGCTAGGAAGGGACAAGGACAGGAGAGGGGGGTCAGGGCAGGCCTGGCTGAGGAGGAGGGGCCAGCGGGGCTGATGGCGCCTCTGACTCGGCCCAGCCCCGCGTGTTGTTTCCTTCCGCACACGTGTCGCCCAGCCCCACCACCCCGAGCCGCTCCCCGTCCCTGCTCCCTGGCCTGGGGGACACGCTGGGGTCTGCTGTCTCTCCTCCCACAATTCCGTTTCCCCTAATCAATTCTGGTCAAGTCGTCCTACTTCTCTCCATCGCCACCCACGTGGCAGGTCCGGACCGCCCTCCCTGCCTCCCTCTGGGGCTGACAGTGGGGATGGTCTCTGGGGGTCTGCGTGTAGGAGTCTCGGGCTGGTTATGTCGAAAGTCTTTGGGGGCTGCGGTTGGGAGCCTCTGGGTGTCTGCCTCGGGGGGTCTGGGTAACAGTGCGTGGGCGCCAATGCTTTTCCTGCAGTGGAGTCGGGGGAAGATTACGTGAATGTCCCTGAGAGTGAGGAGAGCGCGGATGCGTCTCTGGGTGAGTGGCTGGGGTCTGCCTTCCCTCCTCACTCTCGCACCCCCCCACCCCATCCTCACTCTCATTCCGGCCTTGAGGGTGCCCACCGCCCCCTCTCTGGCTTCCTCACCCTCTGCCTGGGTGTCCGCCTCCTCTCTCACCCTCAGTGTGGCCTGCCCCCCTTTCGGTATGGCCGTCCCTCCTTCTGACCTGTCCCCACAGATGGGAGCCGGGAGTACGTGAACGTGTCCCAGGAGCTGCCGCCCGTGGCGAGGACCGAGCCTGGTGTGTGTCGGGGGAGGTAGGGCAGACGCTGGGGGAGCTGCCTTGGAGGAGAGCGGGATGGCCTGTCAGCTGAAGACCAACCTCCCTTCCCTCGCAGCCGGCCGGAGTTCCCAGGAGGTGGAGGGTGAGGAAGCTCCAGATTACGAGAATCTGCAGATCCACTGAAGGCCCGGTGAGAGGCCCGCCCGGCCCGGCCCTGCCCGGCCCTGCCCCGGGCCTGCGGGCCCTCCCCGCCCTCTCCTCTCTGAGTCTGGGGCCCCTGTGGCCGCCCCCGACCTCCTGACCCTGTGCCCCTCCCTCTGTCCCTGGCCCGCTGTGTTTCAGTGGGAGGCCGCGTGGGGTCTGGAGCCAGCCTTGCCTGGGAGTGCTGAGCTGAGCAGCCGGCAGCGGCTCTGTGGGCCCCCACTCGGCATCCCGCCCCGCCTCCAGCCTGACGACAGCCTGAGAACTTTCCCCCTAACTTATTGTCACTTCGGGGTCCCGTCCGTGTGGCCCCAGTACCCTGCACCTTCTGATGCAGCCTGAGAACAAGCCACCCTGGCCCCAGCCCTGCTCTGTAACAGAATAAAGGCTGCTGTGGTCTGTAGTGCTCTTAGCTTTGGGGGGCCCAGTGGGTCGGAGTCAGGGTGAGGGTGGGCTGTGTCCGAGGTCCTGAGTGTGTGTGTGTGTGCGCGCGCGCGTGTGTGTGTGTGTGTGTATGTGTGTGTTTGTGGGTCTCCATCCTTGCAGACCCTCTGTGCTCCCGAGGGTCCTGACCAGGTATGTGTGACTGAACGAAGCCTGGGACACGTCACCTTCTGAGTGAGGCAGTTCTGAGCCCAGCTGGCACTCCTGGGGCTCAGGTGCATCTCCTCATGAGTTAGTCCTTGGAAGTGGCAGACGATGGCCGAGGTGATGGGAGAACAGGGCGTGGGGAAGCGCTGGGTGGGCGTCTAGAGCAATACCCTTCCCCACCGGCCCCTGGTTTCTCCATCTTTAAAACAAGGGGGTGGACTTGATGACCTCAAAGGGCTTGCTTTTTTAAAAAAAATTAATTAGTTTTTGGCTGCATTGAGTCTTTGTTGCTGCGCACGGGCTTTCTCTAGTTGCAGAGAGCAGGGGTTACTCATTGCGGTGGCTTCTCATTGCGGAGCATCGGCTCTAGAGCGCAGGCTCAGTAGTTGTGGCGCACAGGCCCGGTTGCTCCGTGGCATGTGAGATCCTCCCAGACCAGGGCTTGAACTTGTGTCCCCTGCATTGGCAGGCAGATTTTTAACCACAGTGCCACCAGGGAAGTCTCTCAAATGGCTTTCTTAATTCTTACTTTTTGTGGTTCTTAATAAAACAGAACTTTAAAAATTGTCTAAGCAACTGAAAAAGTTAACGGGCAGCACAGTCCTCTTCAGACTTGACTTAGAGATGACTTACCTGGGGGTTTTGCGAAAATGCAGATTCTGATTCAGTCCATCTGGGATGTAGCCTGAGACTCTGCATTCCTAACGAGCTCCCAAGTGGTTCTACTGCTGCTGCTCCAAGACCCCCCCCCCGAGTACGAGGGTCTGGTGGATACCCTGGTCGTTGGGACTGGCCCCCGTGCGGGCGTGTGACAACCTGGCCAGAGTGAGGCCCAGCGCTGGACATGAGCAGGAAGTGTCAGGAAGAAGCTTTTTTTTTTTTTTTTTTGCGGTACGCGGGCCTCTCACTGTTGTGGCCTCTCCCGTTGCGGAGCACAGGCTCCGGACGCGCAGGCTCAGCGGCCATGGCTAACGGACCCAGCCGCTCCGCAGCATGTGGGATCTTCCCGGACTGGGGCACGAACCCGTGTCCCCTGCATCGGCAGGCGGACTCTCAACCACTGTGCCACCAGGGAAGCCCAGGAGAAGCTTTTTGTTCATGGCAGTTGTGAAGCTGGGAGAACGTGGTCCTGGAGCCCCCACCTGGAGAGCATCCCAAGAATGAAGCCAGTATGGAAGAGAGAAGGCCTGGAGGTGGGCAGGGCTGGCTTCCTGGTGGTGTCAGAATGCCTGGATCTAGTCACACCTGAAGCGAGACATCCCCTCAGACTCTGGTTACTTGGGCCAATAAATGACCAGTTTTCTTCAACCAGCTTGATTTGGGGTTTCTGTCACATACAACTAGAGTAGTCCTGAGCGGGATGCAAAGTTATTGGTGTCCTCTGGCTTCCAAAGGTAATAGCAACAGCTCCTCTATATAGTCCTGCCACATTTCCGTGCTTATTTCATCATTGTCACGCCCCTGTTGTCAGTTACTGTGCGTATCCCCATTTTGCAGGTGAGGAAACACAGGCTCAGAGAGGAAAAGTGATTTGCAGTGGCAAATCTGGGCTGAGATCTGGGCCTGTTGGCCTCCAGAGTCATTGCCGCCAGCACCCTTGCTCTGGGTGTTGTATTAGGTGCCGCTGCGCCAGGCGGGGAGGTTGTGAGAGGCCTGTTGGAGAAGTGGGGGAGGGAGGTCTGGGGAAGTGTTTGGACAAGCTGGACATCAACAGGTGGCATGGTCTTTTTTTTGGCCGATGTGTGGCATGTGGGATCTTAGTTCCCCAACCAGGGATCGAACCCACGCCCCCTGCAGTGGAAGCGCGGAGTCCTAACCACTGGACCACCAGGGAAGTCCAAGTCATTTTATTGGGAGGAAATAGAAAAGGGCAGAGGCACCTTTATGCCTGGGCTGAGGGACAGAAACAGTTTACCAACAAGGTCATGTTGGTGCCACCACCCTGAGAATAACCTAGCGACATCAGCCAAGCTGAAGATGGTGTGTCCCTTTGCCTAGCATATCCCTGGGTGTAAACCTGGACAAAGCAGCACGTGGGCTAAGGGGTAGGTCCAGGGGGCTCAGGGCAAACTGTAATGGCTGACAGCGGGACACAGCCGACACCGTCACTGGGAGAGTGGACGGAGGGCCTGCAGTCCAGTGACACCGTGGAGACCCACCAGCAGAGAAAGATCAGTGGACTGGAGCAACATGTCACCTCCGATAAATATCACCAGCAGAAGGTGGAGTGAGAAAAGGAAAGCAAGTGTTTTATTTATATAAACCTAAATACATGAAAAACCTGTACATGTTGTCCAGGGATACACATATATGCAAGGATAGTAAGATAGGCAAAGGACGGAATTCCCAGTCAGTCCAGTGGTTGCGACTCTGTGCTTTCACTGCCATGGGCCATGTGTTCCATCCCTGGTCAGGGAGCTAAGATCCCACAAGCCGTGAGTCGCGGCCAAAAAAAAAGAAAAAGAAAAGAAAAAAAAAGATAGGCAAAGGAATGAGGAATATCAAACTCTGGAGGGTGGCTACCATGGGCCAGAAGGGGAGGATACCTGGGAAGGAGTTCAGGAAGGGCCTCCATGATATGTGTAATGTCTTGTTCGTATTAAGCAGGGTTGGATACAGAGGTGTATGTTACGTGTCTCTCAAGTGTTTGCAAATCTGAATGATTTTGTAATAAGAAGAGAGGCCAAGACCTAAGGGGGCAGTGGATGGAGGCAGAAAAGTAGGGCAGCTTTAGGAGGCAGTAAACAGGAGGCTGAGAGGGGCCGGTCTGTCTGCGCCCAGTAGGTGAGTTGCACATGGCGCTCCAGGCTTTAGGAGCAACGTAGGCAAGGGCCCTGAGGTGGGATCCGTGAGGCGGCTCCCAGAGAGGTCCACAGGAGACGTGGTGGGCTAGCTGAAGACGTGGCGGTGGCCGTGGAGCGAGGTGGTAGAAAGGGATGTTGGAGGCAGAAGCCAAGGACGTGGTGATGGGTTGGCCGTGGGCCGCGAGGCTTGGGGAAGTCCAAGGTGACTCTGGGTCCTTGCCTTGGTGGATTGGGGCGGGGTGTGCCCTGAGGCACGAAGCAGCTTCCCACTGGTGTTTCTTGGATCAGCAAGAGAATGTGGCTTTGCTTCCACCAGCGGATGAGCCAGGAGGGACAGATAGTCAAGGCAACGAGGTCTACGGGGCTGGGCTGGGGTTCTTAGCATAATGGGGCGGTCAGTGGGTAGAATCCCTGCAGCTGGGGAGCAGAAACGGATTTTTTCTTGAAGTCCGTTGCTGGAGGAAAGGTAGATTTAGTGATAAGTGAGAAACAATGTTTACTGGAATTGCTGGGGAGAAAATTGGGTGCTTGTAAAGGCCATCGGAAGGTAACAGCTCTATTGATTTGGGGTCTCTCAGAAGCGGTCCTTGAGATAAGGGTCCCAGTGCAAATAGTTTATTTGGGAGGTGGTCCCAAAAACACTGACAGGGGAGTGAGACAGGAAAGAGAAGGCAGCCAACAAAGGATGCATTATAGAGCCAGTTACCCATGTGGGCAACTGGGGCACAGCCCTGCCAGGGCAGTCTGGGGGCCTTGTGGAGTGGGTGGGTATGAGCCATCCTGGGGAGGGAGCTGGGGTATTTGTACCACCTCGCCCATTACTCACCAACTGAGGGTGGCTCCAGGGAAAGGGGGGCTGTTAATTCTCCAGAACTTCTGGCCTGCCACTCATGTGGGCACAGTGGGCACCAGTGGCCCCAGCAAGCCTGGAGCAGAGGAAGGCAGGTGCCGGCAGATGCGTGGGCCAGTGAGCCCTGAAATGGTGAGGAGGGCCACGGACAACACATCGACAGTGCCTGTTGCAAGAGCTCGGGCCGTTTGTGGTATTCAGTGCCATTGTTTTCCAGAATGCACTGTGTGGCGCATGAGTCCCGAGAGAAGCTTCTCAAGGAAGCCTTCTGCTTTCAGGAGAGTTTGGGAAAAGTGCATTCTTTAAATCCTCCGGACAGAGTCAAGTGCACTTTGCTGAGTTCATGGCTCTGAGGGATCCCGTGAGAAACCTTTGTTTCTCTTTGCCTAATCTAGTATTCCCCAAATGTATTTGACTTTAGAACTTTTTTTAAAAAAAATAAATTTATTAATTTATTTATTTTTGGCTGCATTGGGTCTTTGTTGCGGTGCGCGGGCTTCTCATCGCGGTGACTTCTCCCGTTGCGGAGCACGGGCTCCAGGCGCACGGGCCTCAGTAGTTGTGGCTCATGGGCTCAGTAGTTGTGGCGCACGGACCTAGCCGCTCCCTGGCATGTGGGATCTTCCAAGACCAGGGCTCGAACCCATGTCCCCTGCACTGGCAGGCGGACTCCCAACCACTGTGCCACCAGGGAAGCCCTGACTTTAGAACTTTAAAAAATGTTATTAGCATTTTGCCGGCCACCTTCTAACATCTATAGAGGACTTCTTTTGTTTTTCCTTGCCAGTATCCATGCCTTCTTCTTCCAGTGACGGCACCTGGATTTGAAATGTCTATGTGGCTCAGGTGGGACTTAGGAAGTCTTAGATGTGCATGTGACCCAGGATTGACCAATCATTATATCCCATCCCCCTGGCTACAGTCATTGGTTGATAGAGGGGCACATGACCCAATTTAGGCCAATGAGACACATTCCTGAGACTTTCAGTGGAACTAATAGGAAAGAGAAGCTCTTTGTCTACTGTGGTGTCAAGCCCATAAGACGTAGGCCTGGAGCTTTTGCAGACTTCCACTTAGAGGGAGGCTGCCTGAGAATGAAGGCTCCAGAGAGGAAAGAGTCAACAGAAATCGAAATCGGAAAACTGAGTCCTGATAGCTGTATAAGCACCCAGATCCCATGATCCAACATGCCTGAAGACATTACTCCCTGATGAGTCAATCTCATCAGGCCAATTGGTGAGGTCCATTCGAGCCAGGCTTTCTTCTACTTGCCACAAAAAATTCCTAGTGGATAACCACGGCGCCTATCGTTTCCACCAAATCCCAACCACAATCAGGCCAACCCAGGCTGGTGATGAGCCCCTGGTGACCAATGTGTGAAACTCACCTTTTTCCTCACCCTCCACCTCTTCTAACTGCTCCTCAGAGATACCTGGGTGCACACTTTATGGCTGGTAACCCATCTGTCCTGGACACATGGGTCTGCCCTCCTACCTAATCCCCTCCCAGTGTCCCACTTTCCTCCTCAACACCCACCTGCCCAGGGAAATCTTTCTGGGTTTTCCTTACTTTTGCTTTATTTACTTGGTATTATTAGTCTTGGAGCTGATGAGCAATAATTCTAGAGAGGGGACTGAGTTTGGTGGCAAGAGCACTGGGATACAGGTGAGGAGGCTTAAGTTTCAGTCCCAACTCTGCCACTAGATTTCTGGACTTTGGGAACCTTTGAGGATGTTGAACTTAAGTTTTAAAACCTTCTCATTGTGAGGTCCCTAGCCCCAAAAGCTGTCCCTGGAAGTATAAGAATGGGATCCCTTGTTGCTGAGAAAATAGTTGGGACTCAGGTATGGCTGGAGGCTTAAGTATCACTACCAACTTCTAATTTCTCCACTGATTCCATTTTCACAGCCTCTTCCTTGTGGTCAGGTGATGGTTCTGGCAGCTGCAGCAACCATGTCCTTCCAGTTCCTATCCTGGGGGGTGGGGGGAGCAAAATGTCCCAGCACCGCCAGCAAAAGCCCTAAACTTACTCTAATTGTCTTAGCTTGGGTCACAAGACTCCCCTAACCAATCACTGGCCAGGAGAATGCCATGTGCTGACTGACTTAGGCCTGGGTCATATGCTCCACTCTGAGGGAGTGGAAATGGGGAAGGCACCGGAAATGGAAGACACCCAGAGAAAATTAGGGGCTATTGCTGGTAGAAGGGAGGATGGCTGTTGGGATGCATTTATTCCACATTTATTGTGTGCCGCACTCATGATTTCACGGAGTCTCACAACACTCTGGTCTACAAGGTATAAGGAGCCCCTTTTTTAGAGAAGCGAACAGGCTCAGGGAGGTTAAGTGATTTGCTTAAAGTCACACAGCAAATGCCAGAGTTGTTTATGGAAATGCAGTCTACTTTGGAGTGAAGGGAGGGAGACTATGTTAAAAGTTGGTGCAAAAGGAGAAAACAAGGAAGCAGACCCAAGGAGAAATTCCACAGAGAGCCAAGTCTGCTTTGCATAGGCATTTTTGCTAAAACTTTTGGGAATAAGGCTCTCTCTCTCTGCTGGGACCCCTCAACAGGGAGGACACATGGGCCTGGAGCTGCCAGGGGCCACCATGTGAAGGGCACCTGTGAGGGGGAAGATAGCACAGAGGTGAGCAGCGCCAGGTAGGGGGAAAATGGTTCCTGAGAACATGGGTTGAGGTCCTGGATCCATACATTCCTGAAACTGGCACCACCCATGAACTGCTCAGTTACATGAGTTAATTAACACCCTTCACTTGGCTCTGCTCCATGGGTTTCTGTCGTTTGCAAATGAAAGGGCCCTGACTCATCTGGACAGGATGCCGTGGGTCTTCGACCTTCAACGAGGCCCACTTTCAGGCAGTGACATAGGCCATGCGAGATGTCACACGGTTCACATGTGTTTGGTCGCTACCGTGACCCTGAGTAAGTTCTTCTCATTATCACCCTTTTACAAATGAGGAAACTGAGGCTCAGAGAGGGCAGGTGGCCAGACCAAGCACGTACTGGCTTCCCCTCCCCAAGTGGTCTAAGCAACCCCTGTTCCCAAGTGCATCCCTCTATCTGTACCCACCAAGTCCCCCCTCAGGCCTCTCTGTCCACCTCTGTCCCCCAGTGGGGCGGGTGGCCAAGGCCATTCAGGGCTCACTCCCCCGCCGGACTTCAAAGGGGCTGCAGGCTCTGGGCTGTGGGCAGCTGGACCTGAGCCAAGTCCCTCTTCTTGGGGACACACGGGCTACGTGAGCCTGAGGGGTGGACGCTTGGAGCATCTGTGGCCCTGTGGGGGCTGGGAGCCCCCAGAGCTCCGAGAAAGATGGGGACCTGGGGCCCCTCCTGCCTCCACGCTCGGGGTCCCCGTCCCCGTCTGCCTCCTTGTATGCCTCGGCTGGGCCTCTGAGCTCTCTCTCCCTCTCCCACCTGGCTCTCAGGCTCGCCACTTGTCTTTCTGTTTCCGGGTACCCTGCGGCACCCCGCACACCAAGCTCCGACTCCGGGCCCCCTCTCTCCCCATCCCACTCGCCACTTTCACTTTTGCCTCCACCGTATTCTCTTGGCCTCTCCCTTCCCTCGCCCCTCGTCTCTGTGTGTCTCTGGATCACCCGTTCCCTTCCTGACTCTTTGTCTCCCTCTCTGTGGGCCTCAATCTGTTTCACAGTCTCTGTCTTGGAAGCCGTATCTCTCATCTGTCTCTCTGCCCTGTCTCTCTCTGTCTCTGTGGCCCTCTGTCTCTCTGTGATCTCTCTCTTGTTCTCTGTCTCCCTCCTCCTCTCCCTGCCCCACCCTCCCCACATCCTGAGTTGTCTTTGGGGAACCGGAAATTTGGGGGATCAGAGAGATACCAGGAGGCTCAGCTGCTGCCGCCTAAAGATAATTGGTGGGGGGGTGCCTGGGTTGGATGTGGGGGGAGCCCAGAATCCGCTGCGTCTTCCTCCCAGCCCTGGTGCACGCAGAGACAGACAGGAATTATGTCACCCCTTTGGGGCTCAGGCCGACCCTCCGTGGACTGGGCCTGATGAGCCCGCCTCCATCTCGGGGTTCCTGTGAGAATTAAATCAAGTAGCCCAGCCGGAGCGGGAGCCCAGGAAGATGGGGCGAGTGAGGAGCAGCAGGGAGGGGGCAGGGCGGGGTGCCCAAGGGCGAGGCTGGCTGGGGTTGCTAAGGGGCTGAGGGAAGGGAGGCTTCCAGGTGCTCTGAGCCCATCCCTCCCCCTCCGGGCACCTCAGGGCTTCCACCTGTACCACGGTGGGCTTATTTATTTAACAGATGTTTGGCAGTCCTGTCTGCTATTCATTGCTTTAATCCTCACAATACCCTGAGGAAGTGGGTTCTGTTATTTATTCTATTTTAGAGATGGGGAAACCGAGGCACAGAGAAGTTGAGTGACCTGCCCAAGGTCACACAGCTGGAACCCTCGACGTGACAGGACTCTGGCTGAATTAGTCTGATCATTGCCAATGTCTGGGTACATTGTATACGTGCCGGTTTTAAACAGTGGCAGCATTAACTCACCTTAAATCTTGGGGAGAGAAAGTAATTTTCTTCTCAATTCTGATTATGGTTATGGAGAAAGGCTCTTTGGGTGCTATTAACTGTCCTTCGACACTTGCTAATCTCCCTTTGTGCACAGAGAGGAAGCCTCAAGCTCAGTGCCCTGAGCAGGCAGTGGATGGAATTTAACCATTTTGATTTTGCTGGATTTGTTTTTTAGGGTTTCCTTTTATTTAAGGAAAGAAATACAGGATTTCCATTTAGGAATGTGGCATGTAGTTGCCTATTAAATGAATTTGAGGTTTTTTGTTTTGTTTTGTTTGTTTTTGTTTTGGTCTCACCGCATGGCTTGTGGGATCTTAGTTCCCTGATGAGGGATTGAACCTGGGACCCCTGCCGTGAAAGCCCGTGTCCTAACCACTGGACCACCAGGGAAGTCCCTGAATTTGAGTTTTTAAAGGAAGTCATTTTAAAGAAAAATAATAAGATTGAGTACAGGCAGTTATGGATATGGTAAAAGTCCTGAATGTGGATTCAGAATTGAATGTTAGGAAACCCAGAGCCGGTCGGTAACTGAGAGCCCTTTACTTGCTCTGCCAATGTCCCTCCCAGCCTGCCCGAGCCCGCCATTGCTTCTCCCAGACCTCGTGGCCAGTCAGTAACAGAGGTGAGACCCTAGCAGCCATCGGAGGGGCTGGATGGGTGGTGGCGGAGGCACTGCAGCCTGGGAGACCCTCCAGATCCTGCAGAGCTCCTGGTAGCAAGCAACAGAAACCAGCTGAGACTGTTTGCTTCAAAGAGATTCACCAGAGGGGGAGCCAGGCCCAGAGGATCACAGGAGAGGGCTGAGGCAGGTTTGGAAAACCAGCAGGAAGTGAGGAGAAGGTCTGAGCACAGGTGGCCGTGCTCAGACATTCCCAGCCCTGCCATCAGGCCACTGGCTTGACCCTCAACTGTCCCTCCCAGGCCCCACACCCACGCCCAGGCTACCTGGGTGTTGGGGAGAGGGTTCTCCCTATACGGGAAGCAGGGCCAGGGCCCTCCAGTGTCCCGTCGCTCATGGCTCCTCCCATGTGAGTAAGGGTCACGGGCTGTGGACTGCCCCCTCTCCCAGGCCTCCCCACCCCTGACCGGGCAGCCAGGCACCCCTCATCGCCAGGCCTAACTCCTGCTCTGCCCTGGCCTTACTTGGAGCTCCTTCTCTGCTCTGGGCCTCAGTCCACTCATCTGCTGAGTGGGGGTGATGGGGCCCAAGCAGATCAGTGGTTTTTAAATTACCCCAAGGAACTAATTCAGAGATTTGGCAGACAGTGGATGTGTTGAGGCAAATAGGAGATTTTGAGGGGCGTCTGTTGACCCAGCCTTTCTCTTGGACAAAATAATTGTTATAATTTATTTTTACCATGAAAGATAATGGTATATCTGAACTCACAAATCAAGTTTATGCTGATTGAAAAAAAATGTTTATGCTGATAAAAGGCTGCTTTTTATCTGTTTCATGTATGTGGGCCTGCTGGCAGAATTTCAACCATTTACCTCCCCCTTGCTCTCTGAGCCAGTCATGCTGACCTTCCTGCCCCGTCCTCCCCAAACAGGCCAGGCTCATTTCTGCCCATGGGTCTTTGCACTTGCCTTTCCATCTGCTTGGAGCCCTTCTCCCATGTCCTCACATGGCCCTCTCCTTTTGTCATTCAGCTCCTCAAGTAATCTTGTCCCGCTCCCAGTCACCCTGAATCCGGTCACCGGTCATCATAACACTGATTTTTATGCATTTGGTGTTTATCGTTTGTCTCTCCTCTAGATCGTGAGCTAGTTCCCCCTTCATCTCTCTCCCTCCAGGGCCTGGCATTGATCTTGGCACAGAGTAAGTGCTCGGTAAGTATTGCTGAATGAATGAATTAAAAGAGAGCTGACGACAAGCATGTGAGCCCCGAAGTGAAAAGTTCCCCGTGGCCCTTGCAGTCCTAACACGTGGTCACACATCCAGTCTGAGGGAAGCACTGTCTAAGAGAAGGGTTGCAATCTGGTGGCCCACTGCAGTGTTTAATTTTTTTTTAATTGTGGTTAAAAAAAAAAAAACATGTAACAGAAAGTTCACCATCTTAACCATTTCTAAGTGTACAGTTGAGTAGTATTAAGTATATTCACCTTGTTGTACAACAGATCTCCTGAACATTTTCACCTTACAAAACTGAAACAACTCCCCATTCCCTTTCCCCCAGCCCCTGACAGCCACCAGTCTACTTTTTGTTTCTATGCGTTTGACTTTAGCTACCTCATACAAGTGGAGTCGTACAGTATTTGTCCTTCTGTGACAGGCTTATTTTACTCAGCCTCATGTCCTCAAGGTTCATCCATGTTGTAGCATGTGACACGATTTCCTTCATTTTTAAGGCTGAATAATATTCCATTCTATGTATACATAACATTTTGTTTATCCCTTCCTCTGTTGAAATGTCTATCCAAGTCTTTTGTCCATTTCTTAATTCAGTTGTTTGGTTTTTTGTTGTTGAGTTGTAGGATTCTTTATATATTCTAGATATTAACTCCTTATCAGATATATGATTTGCAAATATTTTCTCCCATTCTGTAGGTTGTCTTTTCACTCTGCTGATTGTGTCCTTTGAGGCACAGAAACTTTTAAGTTTGATGTAGTCCCTTTTATCTATTTTTGCTTTTGTTGCTGTGCTTTTGGGTGTGATATTCAAGAAATCATTGCCAAATCCAATGTCACGAAGCTTTTCCCCTTATGTTTTTTTTTTCTGGGAGTTTTATAGTGTTAGGTGTTTAATCTATTTTGAATTAATTTTTGTATATGGTGTTAGGTAAGGGTCCAACTTCATTCTTTTGCAAGTGGATATTCAGTTTTACCAACACCATTTGTTGAAAAGACTATCCATTCTTCATTGAATGGTCTTAGCACCCTTGTTGGAAGTCATTTGACCATATAAGTGAGGGCTTCTTTGTGGACTCTCTATTTTATTCCATTGGTCTATCTGTCTGTCTGTCTTTATGTCAGTATCACACTGTTTTGATGACTGTAGCTTTGTAGTAAGTTTTGAAATCAGAAAGTATGAGTCTTCTAAAATTTGTTCTTCTTTATCAAGATTGTTTTGGGGGACTTCCCTGGTGGCGCCGTGGTTAAGAATCCTCCTGCCAATGCAGGGGACATGGGTTCGATCCCTGGTCCGGGAAGATCCCACATGCCTTGGAGCAACTAAGCCTGTGTGCCACAACTACTGAAGCCCACATGCCTAGAGCCCATGCTCTGCAACAAGAGAAGCTATTGCAATGAGAAACCCACACACTGCAATGGAGAGTAGCCCCCGCTCGCTGCAACTAGAGAAAGCCTGAATGCAGCAATGAAGACCCAATGCAGCCAAAACTAAATAAAATAAAAATAAATAAATTTATATTTAAAAAGAAAAGATTATTTTGGCTATTCAGGGTCCCTTGAGATTCCACATGAATTTTAGGATGGATTTTTTTCTATTTAATTTTTAAAAATTAGTTGCTGTATTAGTTAGATTTGACTGAGACCTGACTATAATAGATCAGGCAAATAATAGTCTAATTCTTTGTGCAAATTAGAGAAAGATACCCTTTTCTCCACAGACTTTATTTCCCCCTGTTGGAAAATTGTTGTGATATGCTGATTTTGTTCAAATAAGACATTCCATTATTGTATTCCAGAAAATGGTCACATGCACATATAAATCTGCCATGTCCACCATGTGAATATGTCCTGTGAGGCAAGCAGCCCCTGGTCCAGGGAGGTGTGCCAGCTCCACAGCATCACCGAGGACCCAGCTTCCTTCTACATTTCCTAGTCACCATCTTCAACTCTTACCTCCATCCTCAGAGTCACAAGGTGGCTGCCAGTGCTCACATCTGTGTTCCAGCAGGAAAAAGTAGAGCTGGGAGGGGCAAACTGGGTGCCTCTCCCACCAACTCCAAGCCCCCATTCCAGATTTTATGCATCTCCACTCAGGGAGACCACAGCTTCTATTTCACTAGCCAATCCTAACTTCAGGGGAGGCCAGGAAATGCATTTTTTTAACGTGATCATATCTTCAAATCAGAGTTCTGTAACTAAGGAAGAACCAAGTAACGAGAGGGCCACTATGGGTTCCCCACTGTTGCCAACATGAAGAACACAGGTAATTTCCATATGAAATTCAGTTCCAGCTTCTCCTGAAGATGTGACATGTCTGACAAGGCTGGCTCTGCATTATCACGTGGCAACCACTGGCCAGAGTTGTGTAGGTCTTGCCCTGTTCTATTTTATTTTCAAAGTTTTAAAATGAAAATGTAATATGTTTTTAAAAATAGGTATTGCATTCCTGTGCTTCAAAATCCCAAAGGTACTAAAGGGTATACAGTGGAAAATTTCACCTCTTACCTCATCCCCTGCCACTAAGTTCCTGACCCAAGGCACGGTGGGTATTATGTTACCCAGAGATTTTTCTCACACATATAAGCAAATACATGAATGTGCATATCCTCCACCCCTCCTTTTTTACGTAAACGGTATAATTCTACATGATCTTCGTATGTTGTTTTTTTCATGTAACAATGTATTGGAGATTATTCTGTGCATATCCCAAAACTTTGCTCGTTCTTTTTTTTTTTTTTTTTTGCAGATTTGTAGTTTGACATTATATGGATGTACCTTACCTAGTTCTTTAGTGACAGACATTTAGATTGTTTCCAATAATTTACTTCGCACACATCGAGTTGCGGTAACGATTTTATACGTGGGAGTATCTCTGTATAACGAATCCCTAGAAGTCGAGTCATTTGATCGAAATGAACGAGCAAGTGTGATTTTGATAGATATTGCCAAATTCCCCTTCGGGGGAGGAGGGCAATTGACACTCCCACAAGCAATATCCCACAGCGCCTGTCTCCCCACATCCTTGCCAACTCAGTGCTATATAACTCTTTAATCTCTTGCCAGACTGTCAGTTAAAAATTGACATCTAACTGTAGTTTTAATTTGCATTTCTCTTATTATAAGAAAAGATGAGCATCTTTTCATGTGTTTAAGGGTCATCTGTATTCTCTTTTCTGTGACCTGTCTGTGTCCATCACCATTTTTCTGAGTAGTCTTTTTCTTATTATTTCTAGGAACATTTTATATATTAGGAAAAGGAACTCTTCATCTATGACATGAGGAGCAAACATATTTTCCCAGTTTGTCACTTCTCTTTAAAAACAAAAACTTTCTGAAGTACAACATACACGGCAAACTATTAGATCAGAAGCGTGTAGCTTGAGGAATCTTCACAAAGTGGACCCACCTGTGTCCCCTGTTGTTTCTCACGTTTATCATCATTTATCCTAGGTTTTGCTGTGAGCAGTTTCATATTTTTACACAGTTGAGTGTATCAATCTCCTATTTTATGACTTCTAGGTTCTGTTGTCGTAGTTAGGCCTTTCCCACACTGAGATAAAAACATTTTCCTGACTTTATTTTAGCATTGTTGCTGTTTTATTGTTTCCACTTAAATCTTTAGTGTAATTTGTGCTGGTGTAAGGTATGATCTATGGAGCAGTCATTATTTTTTTTCTAGGTTGGCTAAACCGTGTCCCAATGCCATTTATGAAACAGTCCGTGTTTTCTGTCTATGGATTATGTATATAATCATATACTCTGAAATGCTGCCATATCTTGAACTAAATTCCCCGGGACTGGTTCTGGATTTTTGGTCCATTTGATAACATCTGTCTCTTCCTGGGCCATTTCAGTTGTTGATTCCTGATGTGGAGGGTTTTTGAGCACTTCTGTGCCATGTGGTTTACACATAAGAGCCTTGAGCCCTCAGAATTACTGTGACCTCCGTGACCTTGAACGAGCGACTTCATCTCTCTGCCGCAGTTTGTTTCTTTTTTGGGGGGGTGCCGAGCTGCACGGCTTGCAGGATCTGAGCTCCCCGACCAAGGATTGAACCTGGGCCCTCGGCAGTGAGAGTGTGGAGTCCTAATCACTGGACCGCCAGGGAATTCCCTCTGCCTCAGTTTCTTCATCTACAAGGTCGGGATAATAATACGACTGACCTCATGGGTTGGTTGGGAGGATTAAATAACTTAATATATTATGTAAAGTGCCTAGAGCAGTCTAGGGCATATAATACTAAGTGTGAACCTTTTTTTTTTTTTGGTGGGGGGCTGTGCCGTGGGCATGTAGGACCTTAGTTCCCTGACCAGGGATCGAACCCGAGCCCCCTGCATTGGAAGCTCAGAGTCTTAACCACTGGACCGCCAGGGAAGTCCCTATTTTTATTATTTAAGGCCATGTTTAATCCTATTGGGGATGAGGAAGCTGAGACTTGGAGCCACGAAATGACTTTCCCGGGACCTTGCTGAGTGGCGGCACTCGTTCTAGAAGGGGCCCTGCCCGCTCCTGAGCCCCACACGCAGGGGCCTGGCCGCCTCAAGCAGACAGATTTCTCTGAGTTCCCATGGGTGGATGGGGCCCCCTCTTCCTCCCTCTCCCCCAGCCCCGAGGCTGTGGCTGATCCTCAGAGAGGAAATGTCACACGAGGCCCAGCTGCGGGGGGTGGGATGAGGCTTCACCTGGGCGGCTGCAGCACCAGCTCCTGTGTGAACAAACCTCGTGGGCTGAGGGGCCTGGAGCCTCCTCAGCAGCTCAGCCCCTCCCTGCAGGGCCTGCTAGTCTCTGCGGGGAACCCAGGTCTCCGCAGAGACGGGAGTTTTCTCCGGGCAGCCCCAAGTCCTTGAAAGAGACTCCCAGCCCACCACTCACCAGCTGTGTGACCTGGGGCGAGGCCCTGACCTCTCTGAGCCTCAGTGTCCTCATCTATCAAATGGCAGGTTGTAGGGAGACTCTAAGGGGAGGACGTGTGCAGAGCGGGATGGCATGGAGGGGCTGATCTGTGGCGGCCTGTTAATGTGAGACATCAAACAACGTGTTGTTTTCTACCACCTCCCCCAAAGGCAGCTGGAAATGGAGACAAAGAGCCAAACTGCCAGTTCAAAAGCCTGTGCCAGGTGTGCCACAGAGGGGACCAGGGAGGGGAGGCCAAGTGGGAGAACAGGGTTTCTCCTGCCAGCAAGAGGGCAAACGTACCCCATCCGGAAAGGGGCTGCGGAGGGGGAGTTTGAGATGCTGAGGAGCCGGTGGAGTTTTTCTTCCCTCCCTCCCCTTAGGGCATCCAGGGGCAAGGATGGGGTGGGAAGAGGGCGGAGGGAAGGGAAGGAACCACAGAAAGAGTCCCTCAAGGAGTGTGGGGTCTTTGAGAGACAGGGAGACCAACAACGCCTTCCTTGGCTGGGTTTGCTGGGCCAGGTCCTTACAAATCCAGCCCCACGAGCTGCCCTGCCAGGTTTGGCAAATAAAAATATAACATTTGGGCCAGACTTACACTAAAACATTACTTGTTGGTTTTCTGAACTTCGAATTTAACTGGGTGTCCTGTATTTTATCCGACAAGCCTGCCCGTGGGTGTGAAACGGATGGGGCAGAGAGGGGAGGGGAGGGCGTTTCTGGGGGAAGGGGCAGGGGTATCCCAGGCCTATGCCTAGGGGTGATGCGACCTTGTAGCTGAGGGCTGCTGCCAACCGGGCGTCGAGCAGAGACTTCAGAAGCCTCAGCAACAGTGAACACGGAGAAGACAGCCTTGAAGCTGCAGGGGAAACCACAACGCTCCCACTCATCCTCGCCCCAGGGCAGATGGGAGGGGGTGGGGCAGAAGCACCAGCCGGGCCCCGGCGCAGTCCGAACTGTCCTCTCCCCCCGTGTCATCGGGCTCCTAGCCGCCCCTCGGTGGCCCTGTGGCCTGGGGTCCACGGCCCAGCCTAGAGGCAGGTGATGGGGGAAGAATCTCGTGACCACTGTCGTAAAACGGCTGGGACTCAGAGTCTTCACCGTGACTAAAAATCACCAGCGTGGACCTGAACCCTGAACCCTGAACCCCTCTCAATTATATCATCAGAGCTAATGGGGTTCGGGGGCTCAGAGTCAAGAAAATTAGGTTCGGAAAACAAGTTTATACTGTTTTCCTCTGCTTCTGGATTCTGTGGTTTTCTCCTGCACGGAGTGCCTGGCATGGAGAGGGACACCCAGCCCCGGATCTGGGACAGAGGCTCAGCTGGGAGCGGGGCCTTGAGGGCGATGGGCAACCAGGGAGTGGCATGAAGGACGAGGTGGCCAGGGAAGTGCTCCCTGTGACCTAGACCTTGAGGTGGCCGGGGCAGGGGGTGGAGCCGGCCAAATGTGGACACTTGAAGGGGGTGCAGCTGCTTATTTTATTCCAACAGCCCTCATACAGCGTGGCCGTGGCCAGCTCTCCTTAAGTGCTTTATAAATAGTCATTCGGTTAATCCTCCTAAGAGTCCTTAGAGGTAGGACGACTGTTATCCCCACTTGGCCTGGAGGCACTGAGTTGCAGAAAGGTTAATTTAAGTGACTTGCACGAGGTCACGCAACCAGGAAGAGGCAGTCCCCCACCCCCTGCAGGGTGAGCCCTGCCCTCCTGTTCAGCCAGTGCTGGGCCCCAGCCCACCGCCAGGGAGCTGGACTGTGGTCGTTCATCCAATAAATCAGATATGTGTTGAGATGTCCTTCAGGGTGGGCTCCGTGCTGGGCTCTGGGATTTCTTCTCTTGTAGCGCACTCAGTCCAGTGGGAGAGACAGACACAAACAATTGCAACCCAGTGTCCAGAACTCAGTGCCATAAAATGAGCCCATTTAATGAGCATTCACCTTGGGCTGGGCCCTGTCATAAGCACGTTGCCCAGTTTATTTCTTCATCTTTGAACAACCCCTTGAGATATCATTGGCCCCATTTTGTAGATCAGTAAACTAAGGCTTAGAGAGATGCAGTAATTTGCCTAAGGTCACAGCAAGCATATGCCAAATTTGGGACTCATTAGGGGAAGTTTAGGGTTCCATGGGGGCATATCCCAGAGGGCTTCCCAGAGGAGGTGCACTGCGCTTGAGTTGTACCAGAGAGGGGATTGGTCCAGTGGAGAGAAGGAGGAGGGTGATCCAAACAAAGGAAACCACCTACAAAGGCCTGGAGGCTGAGCAGCCTGGCAACCTGGGGGAGCTGCACGCCATTCTCAGGGGCTCTGGCTGGCTGGTCTGGAAGGACAGGATGAGGCCCAGGCAGGGACCTAGCAGTGTTGGTTCTGATACTGATCATGGAGGGGAGGGCCAGGGGAAGCCAGCAGGGCAAGAGGAAGGATTGTGTAGTGAGTCTGGGCGTGGACTCGGGCCACAGGCTCCCTGAGTTGGATTCCCTGCTGTGTCTCTGGCTGGCTCTGTGACTTTGGGCAAGTCACTTCCCCTCTCTGAGCCTCAGTTGCCTCATCTATCAAATAGGGACCATAGTACCTCATGGGTTTTTATGAGGATTAAATGTCTTAATTGATGCAAAGGGCTTTGAGCAGGGCCTGGCTGAAGTCAGCACTCCAGAAGTGTCAGCTGTTATTAGCGCTGAGGTTGCGTTTGCCTGATAGGTTCACTGCTTTCAATTAGGTTGAGGGAAGACAGTAGTGGTTATAGGGCCAGGTGCCCGCAGCCACCCTGCCCACATCTCAGGACCCCGCCTCACCAGCCCCACCACCGAGCCTCCACCACACTTGGGGCCAGAACCCACTGTGGGAAGCACTGGCAGCCCTGGCTGGGGACGCATGGGGACAGCATAGGCTCCTGGCAGTCGGGGGAGGGGTGGAAACCAAGAGAAGTGGTGACTAAGACAGAACCCGAAATGCACTCACACAGAGAACGCCTCCAGGGGGTGGCTTCTTTCATTCTGGCTCCCTCAGTGACTCATGCGGGGGCCAGTACGAAAGATGTGGGGCACAAGGGGTTGATGCGTGTCCCTCCCAAGAAGCTGGTGGTACAGTGGGCTATGGAGGGCTTGTGGTTTCTCCCAGATTCTGGAGTTTGGGGGTGGGTAGATCCTGTGACTGAGAGGCCTGGAGTCCGAAAGACCTGGGTTTGAATTCCGGCTGTTACTTCGCAGCTGTGTGAACTTGTGCAAGGAACTTCCCCTCTCTGTGCTTCAGTTTCCTCACCTGTAACATCAGGCTAATTAAGTCCACCTCCCAGCACTAAACCCTTCCTATGGAGTCCTATGGACTCCCCACCTCGAAGACTAGCAGTGGCTCCCCCTTGCCCACACAACATAGTGCAGTCTTCTGTTAGGGGAGACTTTGGACAAGAGGACAAGGAAGAGGCACGTTGGTGGAATATCTGCAGACACTGCACAGCCTTCATCTTATTTAAACCTCACACAAATCTATTTACAGCTGAGAAACCCACCCCCAAAAGTGCCCAGGCTGAACCCTGGTAACACAGATGATTAATTTATAAATGTACCTTAGTTTGGCTCTCGGGCCTTTGGCATCCTCTGTCTTCAAAGTTACATTTATGTTACATTACCTTATTTTTATTTATTTATTTATTTTTTTGCGGTATGCGGGCCTCTCGCTGTTGTGGCCTCTCCCGCTGCGGAGCACAGGCTCCGGACGCGCAGGCTCAGCGGCCATGGCGCACGGGCCCAGCCGCTCCGCGGCACGTGGGATCCTCCCGGACCGGGGCACGAACCCACATCCCCTGCATCAGCAGGCGGACTCTCAACCACTGCGCCACCAGGGAAGCCCCATTACCTTTTTTGTACATATAAAATTGTAAAGGCACCAGGCCCTGACAGTTTCAAAGATGAATCGTCAGATAGCTGAAATTGATAAAAATAAAGGTAATTCCAATGTTACTTAAACTATTCTAGGTCATAGAAAAAGATGGGAAAATCTCCATTTTATTTTTTAAATTTTATTTTTTTTTGGTCTTGCTGTGAAGCTTTTGGGGATCTTAGTTCCCTGACCTGCGATGGAACCCAGGCCCCCTACAGTGAAAGCGTGAAGTCCTAACCACTGGACCACCAGGGAATTCCCTCCCTTTTATTTTATGAAGGCAGCATGACCTTAATATGAAAATCTGATAAACATAGTAAACCAGCAAACAAATTAAAACCATAAAAAAAGACATAACACAAGCCTATAAATTGTAGACCAATCTCTCTATGACTTGGATGCAAACATTCTAAATAAAATGCTAAAAAGTAAAATAAAATTGTATGTCGAAAGAATAACATGCTTTGAGCAAATAGAGCTTCATTTCAGGAATCCAGACAGGTTCAATATCAAGTAATTGATCAACGTAATTCTTTACATCACATTAAAGTCTAGTAACAATGTGATCATATCAATTGATGTCGAAAAGTTAGCTGAGGGCTTCCCTGGTGGCGCAGTGGTTGAGAGTCCGCCTGCCGATGCAGGGGACACGGGTTCGTGCCCCAGTCTGGGAAGATCCCACATGCTCCGGAGCGGCTGGGCCCATGAGCCGTGGCCACTGAGCCTGCGCGTCCAGAGCCTGTCTTCCGCAACGGGAGAGGCAGAAAAAAAACAAAACAAACAAAAAAAAAAGTTAGTTGAAAAAATTCAACAGCTTTTTCAAAAAAATTACTAAAAATAAATTTTAAAAAGGAATAAACTACTGAACTATGATTAAGGTTCTTTGCCAAAAACTGACAGCAAACTTCATTGTAAATACTAAGGCTATTTCCCTTGAAATCAAAATAAAACAGTATTTTGGAGGGCCTATCGAACACACCAGGATTTAAAAAATGAAATCCTCACTATTGAAAAAGAAGGGATAAGATAATTTGATACTGTAAGAAATCATTGGTAGAAATAGAAAAAAGAAAAGATTTCATCTGCATTTATATTATCAGTGGATAAATTTAAGAGGGAAAATGCAGATCTCTATGAAGAAAAAAATGTGCAGAAGGACAAAGATAAAGAGTTAACCTCAGAAAATAGTATGACTTAAAACGTCAGAAAAACATGAATGCCCCACATGCAGCTCCCAATGCGGAGCTTTGAAAAATTAGATAACAGGGGGACTTCCCTGGTGGCGCCGTGTTTAAGAATCTGCCTGCCAACGTGGGGGATGCGGGTTCAATCCCTGGTCCAGGAAGATCCTACATGCTGCAGAGCAACTAAGCCCGTGCACCACAACTACTGAGCCTGCACTCTAGAGCCCACGAGCCACAACTACTGAGCCCACGTGCCACAACTACTGAAGCCCACAAGCCTAGAGCCCGTGCTCCGCAACAAGAGAAGCCACTGCAGTGAGAAGCACTGCAACGAAGAGTAGCCCCCGCTCACCACAACTAGAGAAAGCCCGCGTGCAGCAACAAAGATCCAACTCAGCCAAAAATAAATAAATAAAAAAATAAATTTATTTAAAAAAAAAAAGAATCCTCCTGCCAATGCAGGCGGAGTCTTATCTATAATCATGACAAAAGTGGAACTTCAAATCAGTCAGAAGAGGGCTTTTTTTTTTTGGCCATGCGTCCTGTGGGATCCTAGTTTCCCCAACCAGGGATCGAATCTGAGGCCCCTGCAGTGGAAGTGCGGAGCCCTAACCAGTGGACCGCCAGGGAAGTCCCAGAAGATAGCAGTTTATTTCGTAATAGGTGCCTGTACAACTGGCTATCCATTTGGAAGAAAGAAAGAAAACTGGATCGATATTCCATACCACAGAACCAGTTTGCAGGCCAGAAATAGAGACATAGATGTAGAGAACAAACATATGGATGCCAAGGGGGGAAAGTGGAGGGAGGGTGGTGGTGGGATGAACTGGGAGATTGGGATTCACGTATATACACTAATATGTATAAAATAGATAACTAATAAGAACCTGCTGTATAAAAAAATAAATAAAATTCAATAAAAATAAAATAGGTAAAAATATTAAAGAAAGAGAGGGTGTTACTTCAAAAAAAAAAATTCCATACCATAGGCAAAAGTAAATTAGAGATGAATTAAGGGCTTAATAAAAGTCTTAGAAGAAAACTTAGGAAACTAGACTTACAATCTAAGGTTTGGGGGAAATTTTTTAAACCAAGAAAAGAAGCCCAGAGGCCACCAAAAATCTTTTAGATGAGTCTGACTATGGTAAAATTAGAGGGAGAAGTATGGAAAGATACTGTCAGCATAGTTAAGGATGATTTGTCTTTGCAAATATGGCAGATGAACGGTCCAGGCTTGTTCTGCACAGACAGTCCTTACAGATTGGAGCAAAAAGACGAACAGCCCCCCTAAAAATGTCAAAAGGTATGAAGAGTCAGTTCACAGAGGAGTAAATCCAAATGGCAAATACATCAATTAAAGATGCTCAGTCTCCTAGTAAGCAGGGAAAGGCAAATTAAAGTGCCAATGAGCTGGCCGTTCCTACCCAGCAGGTAGGCAAAAATGAAAGAACTGGAGGGGTTTGGGGTTCGTATATCGCTGAGGGAAATGCAAACTGTTAAAAGCTCTTTCAGAAAGCAACTTGGCAATATGTGATAAGAATTTTTGCAAGATTTTTTGCAAGATTTCATGCATGCTTTATTGGGCAACTACAAAAGAACGTGCTCCACCAAAACAAGAGAGGCAATCGAGGAAGAGAAACATAATTTAATACAGAACTAGGAGCTCCAGCATAGAAAAGAGGGAAGGGAAAAATGGAAGAAAAGGAAAGAGAATTAGGGCTTCCCTGGTGGCGCAGTGGTTGAGAGTCCGCCTGCCGATGCAGGGGACATGGGTTCGTGCCCCGGTCCAGGAAGATCCCACATGCCGCGGAGCGGCTAGGCCCATGAGCCATGGCCACTGAGCCAGTGTGTCCAGAGCCTGTGCTCCGCAACGGGAGAGGCCACAAGAGGGAGAGGCCCGTGTACCGCAAAAAAAAAAAAAAAAAAAAAAAAAAGAGAATTACAAACACCGGTAAAAAAAAAAGTGCAGAAAGGAAAGGTAATCATAATTTACTTCATGGCTCAGTGCTGAGTAGAGTTTACATGTCTTAGTTATGTTTGCTAAGATTCTTGGATGGACAGAATAATCTCTTTCATCTGATTTAGGAAGTTTTCAGCCATTATCCTTCACATTTTTTTTCTGCCCCAATAAGTTTTTAAAGGGTGGTTATTGCAGCAGGGTTCACGGCAGCAAAAACTGGAAAGTGAATGTCCACCCAAGAGGAGATGGTTGAACGAATTGGGGAACATCCACACCATTGAATACCACGGGGCCGGGAGACAGAATGAATTTGATAGATCTCTCCCAGCTTTCTTGGAGGGATTCCATCAAATGCTCTTAAATGGAGAAAGTAAAACAAACAGAGAGAAGTGTGGATAATAGGATTCTAGTCTTGTGAAACAAAAGCAAATCCCCTTTCTATGCATATACATGCTTGGATGTGGTCGTATGAGACAGGGAAGGTACAAGAGGTGACACACCGCATTGTTAGCTTTACCTGGAAGGGATGGAGTGGAGGAGAGACCTGGTGGGAGATAAGCCCAGAGAAAAGCAAAGACTGCCCGCGATAAGCAGTGCCTATGTGTTAGGACCCCGCCTACATACATCTCCATGCTTACACGTGTCTAGCCTCGTAAAGGAATACCTGAAGGGTGATCACCAAGTGAGATGGTGGTTATTTCAGGGCGGTGGGATTCTCGGTGATTTCACTTTCTTTCTCATATTTTATATATTATTTTAATTCGTTACAATGTATATGGATCATTATAATCAGAGAAGTTAAGTGAAAATGAAAAGAAGAGCTGAGAGGTCCTGAAACCCTGGGGGAAGGAGCAGTTCTCCTTGACCTTGGCCCTCCAGAGCCAGGGTCTGTCTGTATTTGGGAGAGGTCCAGGGTGCAGTAGGTGTCCTTGCAGTTTAGTGCTTCTACCGGCACTGAGGGCCAGCCGTGTTCTCAGGGACTCTGGGAGCCGAGCCATCACAGGCTGGCACTTGTCACCCCAGGACTGCAGGCTCACATGGGTTTTTTTTTTAACAGATCCTGGTGCCAGGAATCTGATTTAATTGGTGTGGGTGGTGCCTCAGTATCTGTTATTATTTATTTGGCTGCGTGGCATGTGGGATCTTAGTTCCCCGACCAGGCATCAAACCTGCACCCCCTGCATTGGAAGCGTGGAGTTTTAACCACTGGACCTCCAGGGAAGTCCCTGTGCTATTATTATTATCTGTAAGTGATTATGAGATTTTGTTTCACACAGCTTTGGGGAACCAAAGAATTTAGGTTTATTCAGAATGATCAACACATGAGGTGGCTTCCGGTTTATAATCTGATAATTATGCTTTCCTGGTGCAGACATTGGTGCTTGGCCATGAACCATTTTCTATGTCATCCATTTTGCCAAGCCTCAAAAGGAAAATATCTTTTTTAAAGCTATAAATTGAAAAAAAATCAGATCATGTCACACCCTGCTTAAAACCTTCCAGGGCTTCCTCACGCACTCAGGATAGAATCCAAGGTCCTTAAACGACCCAGAAGGGCTGATAAGAGCAGGCTCCACTCAATTAGGCGGCAGCCATACCTTCTTCCCAGCTTTTTATTTTTTAAAGGTTCAAACACAGAGGAGTTGAAAGGATGGTATAATGATTACATCATCTGATTCAATAATTAATAATAATTGCTGTATTGCTTGGGCCATGTGTGTGTACTTTGCTAAAATGTTTGAAAGTTAGTTGTAGACATCATGACACTTAACCCCTAAAGACTTCAGCATGAATCTGCTAAAAATAGGGATATCTTCCTCCATAGCCTCAAGCTCTCATCATTCCCAAGAAAATTAACAGTAATTCTCTAATATCTTCTATTTTTAAAAATAAGTTTATTTATGTATTTATTTGGTTGGTTTTGGCTGTGTTGGGTCTTTGTTGCTGCGTGCAGGCTTTCTCTAGTTGCGGCGAGCAGGGGCTACTCTTTGTTGCGGTGCGCGGGCTTCTCATCATGGTGGCTTCTCTTGTTGCGGAGCACGGGCTCTAGGCGCGTGGGCTTCGGTAGTTGTGGCTCACGGGCTTAGTTGCTCTGCGGCATGTGGGATCTTCCCGGACCAGGGATTGAACCTGCGTCCCCTTCATTGGCAGGTGGATTCTCAACCACTGCACCACCAGGGAAGCCCAGCAGCATGCGGGATCTTTTTTCTTTTTTTAATTTATTTAATTAATTTATTTTTGGCTGCGTTGGGTCTTCGTTGCAGTGCGCAGGCTTTCTCTAGTTGCGGTGAGCGGGGGCTACTCTTAGTTGTGGTGTGCAGGTTTCTCTTGTTGCAGGGCATGGGCTCTAGGCCCACGGGCTTCAGTAGTTGTGGCTCGTGGGCTCTAGAGCGCAGGCTCAGTAGTTGTGGCACATGGGCTTAGCTGCTCCGCGGCATGTGGGATCTTCCCGGACCAGGGCTCGAAACCGTGTCCCCTGCATTGGCAGGCGCATTCTTAACCACTGCATCAGGGAAGCCCCACGGGGTCTTTTAGTTGTGGCTTGCCAACTCTTAGTTGAGGCATGTGGGATCTAGTTCCCTGGCCAGAGATTGAACCCTAGCCTCTTGCAATGGGAGCATGGAGTCTCAGCCACTGGACCACAAGGGAATTTCCCCGTTTACTTTTTTTTTTTAACAGAACTCTATTTATTATTTATTTTTATTTATTTTATTTTTATTTTTATTTTTTTTTTGCAGTACGCGGGCCTCTCACTGTTGTGGCCTGTCCCATTGTGGAGCACAGGCTCTGGACGCGCAGGCTCAGTGGCCATGGCTCACGGGCCCAGCCGCTCCGCGGCATGTGGGATCTTCCCAGACCGGGGCACGAACCCGTGTCCCCTGCATCGGCAGGCAGACTCTCAACCACTGCGCCACCAGGGAAGCCCCCTCGTTTACTTCTTGAAGAGACCAGTTGTCATGTAGAATACCCTACATCTGCATTTCCCAGATTCTTTCCTCATGGTGTCACTTACCTTGTTCCTCTATCCTTAAATATTTTTTAAAAATCCTGACATTAGTGATGCTAGTGAACAGCCAGGTTCAGAGCTGCTGTGACACACTTCTGGCCTCAGCCAGCAGAGCTCTGAGACCCCTTGAAGTCCAGGATCCTCATGGAGCTCCGTGGCTGCATCCTCAGGTCAGGACCACAACAGACACCATGGATGAGCTGTTAAGAAAGAAACTCCTCTTTGCCCATTGCAAACCAGCACTGCACCTCCCAGGTCACTGAATGGAAGTTACTTCAGATTGTTTTTCCAGGGGTGGGAGGGGAAGCAGATGATGGCAGAAAAAGTTGGGGCATCTTCTGAGCCTGGGAGGAGTTGAGGGACCTGGGGACCCTAGTTAGAGAATGGCTTTAGGACCTCAGGTCTGCAGTTGAGGGAGAGGGCATCTCTGAATCCTTCCAGGACAGCAGGACCAAGATACAGACGATGGCCCTCACATTCCAGGAACCTACGCCTATCCTCAGTTCTCTGGTATCTCATAAGACTCAGGAGTTTTGCATGAATTATGCATTTTATTTTATTTTTAATATTTATTTTGGCTGCACTGGGTCTTAGTTGCAGCATGTGGGATCTTCGTTGCAGCATGTGGGATCTTTAGTTGTGGCATGTGGACTTCTTAGTTGTCGCATGCACGTGGGATCTAGTTCACCAACCAGGGATCGAACACGGGCCTCCTGCATTGGGAGTGCAGATTCTTACCCACTGGACCACCAGGGAAGTCCCAAATTATGCATTTTATAATCCAGTTGCCAGGGGGACTTGAGAGAGGGGAGGGCTTCCCTGGTGGCGCAACGGTTGGGAGTCCTCCTGCCGATGCGGGGGACGCAGGTTCGTGCCCCGATCTGGGAGGGTCCCACATGCCGCGGAGCGGCTGGGCCCGTGAGCCGTGGCAGCTGAGCCTGGGAGTCCGGAGCCTGTGCTCCACAACGGGAGAGACCACAACGGTGAGAGGCCCGCGTACCGCAAAAAAAAAAAAAAAAAAAAAAAAGAACATGGAAGGGAAAACTTGGGGTGTCGTCACCCAAAGAGAGGGGAGTGGGTGCAGAACAGGAAATAGCAGATGTCCACTATGTCTTATGTTATTCTTAGCATCCTGTGGTTCTTATCACAGCTGTAATTAACTATAACCCCCAATCCTCCACCTTCTGCAGTCACCCTCCATTTTTCTTTAACATCAAAATAAAATGACACGAACCCCTCACCACATATTAAGGGTAATCAGGTACCTCCATGATCTCTCCGAGGATTCCCAAGTTGGGGCTCACTGTCTCTCACGCCAGGCCATGCTCAGCATACTCCTTTTTTTCCTTAGCTTTATTGAGGTATAGTTGACAAAAAAAAAATTATATATATTGGGAATTCCCTGGCAGTCCAGTGGTTAGGACTCTGCACTCTCCCTGCAGAGGGCTTGGGTTCAATCCCTGGTCGGGAAACTAAAATACCACAAGCTGCATGGCACAGGGTGGCCAAAAAAAATTGTATATATTCAGGGTGTATAACTTGATGTTTTGATATATGTGTGTGTATATTGTGAAATGATCACCACCATAATTAGCTAATTAATATATCCATCACATCACATAGTTAGAATTTTATGTGGTGAGAACACAAGATATACTTTCTTGGAAATTTTCAAGTATACAATACAGTAGGTTAATTACACAGCTTACTTCTTGGCTCTCCCCATGAGCTCTCGGCCTCTGAAGCCACCATCCACTTTCTGCCCTTCTTTGGCTCCAAATGGAAACCCCTGAATTCCTCCATTGTCCCAAAGCTCCATTAACCCAAGGCTAGGTGATGAATATTCTCCTCCCCTCAACTGCCAGTAAATACCTCAAATTTGCTTTTCTTACACCCACATTTCCACCCCCAGACTAGTCACTAGATGGCTGGGTAGGGCTTTACATTTTTGAGACAGAGATGCTGTGAGGGGACTCTCTCCCTTAGTGAGGCAAGTTGAGTAGGCATCCATTGCCCTTCATGAAGGGTATAATGGGAGATTTGAGGTTGCCCCTTCCAATATTCCTTGTCTTGGCATACTTAGCTGTCACTGGCAAGGAGTTGGGAAATTTTGCATGGGGTTCAAGGAGCACCTTGGGGAAAAAGGAATCAAGAATACAATTTCTTCTCTTCTGAAGCTCAATGTTATAGGAAACTTTTTGAGCGACTGAGTAAGTCTAGACTGAAGACTGTGGACAGGAAAGGACACTAAGTGCTCTGGAGCAGGAACTCTCCATGATTAAAGGGAGGTGGCCCAGGCTAAACAGAAGGATCTAAGGGGTTCCAGGGGTCGGTTGGGCTCTGAAACTCGTGTGTGTGTGTGTGTGTGTGTGTGTGTAAACCTTTCTTGTCAAGTCCCTTTGTTCTGGCAGGATGATGGCTTTATCACCCTGGAGGATGCATGAGTTCAGCCGTGATGCTGAGAGGCAGACAGAAGCAACAGCGCAGAAAACCAAGGCCCCCTAGTGGTAAGTCCTGGCATTCTCTGACACGTTGGGAGTTACAAAGAGGGGATATTTGTACATTCATAGATTTACCCTCCGTCCCTTAACAATCCATTAAAATGGTCTGTTAAATAAAGTGATTATTGCCCCCAGGTATCCGCCCTTATGATTGCAGACAAGTGGCAGATATTTTGAAGTGACAGGGTTTTGATCAAATTCTTGGGTAGGAGTCCTTCCCCCTCCGATCTAGTCTGGGTGGATTTTGTTTTTTCTCATATTTTGTCCTCCCTCTCTCTCTCTTTTTTTTTTTTTTTTTTTTTTTGCGGTACGCGGGCCCCTCACTGCCGTGGACTCTCCCGTTGCGGAGCACAGGCTCCGGATGCGCAGGCTCAGCGGCCATGGCTCACGGGGCCAGCCGCTCCGCGGCATGTGGGATCTTCCCGGACCGGGGCACGAACCCGCGTCCACTGCATCGGCAGGCGGACTCTCAACCACTGCGCCACCAGGGAAGCCCTTTTTGACAAATTCTTGAGTGTCATGTGCCAGGCCCTGTACTAGGATTGAGGTGGGGATGGGGAGGAGAGTAGCAGTTTGCCAAATACTGACTCTTCTCTTATGGAACTTACGTTCTAATGGGGAGAGATGGAGAACAAACAAATACTTCGTATTGCGAGCGGTGGTGAGTGAAGCAGGGCGAGGGTCATTTGCTGCAGGGAGTCGTCTCTGACCATTGAGATTTTTTTTTTCACACACACACACTGTATTTTATTTTTACAAGAGATAAATAAACTGACACCAAGCATTGTAAATGGATGACCACAACAAAAGCAACAATGATCGCAATTACCGAACACGAAACACACTCACACTGTGTCATAATATTGACAGTCCAGTAATCCTCCACTGTAACAGCTCCTTTACTTTGCGGTGAAAATTGATTTGTATATGTTTTCCCTCTGAGTCCTTGTCGGATTTTTTTTTATTCAAACAGAAAGTCACAAAAATTATAATCATCCTCATCAGTTCGCTAAGTCCCATGTAATTAATTTTTTTTCATCTTGATCTTTTGTTAGCACTTCTATGAATTCATCAGTTTTCCATTAGAGTTCTGAAAATGCTTATTCATTGAGTTCAGCAGTGTAGTCAGTTACCAGAAACCTGTACTTGTCAGAGTCTTTTCCATGAATTCCTTGAAGATGAAACCCTTTTACAGGAACATTTTTGCAAAAGCATCAGAGTACACCCAGAGCTGTCTGTAAATGACAAAAGACTTAAAAATGACCACGGTTAAAGATTTGATGAAAGTTCATAATGATGCAATTGACAAGGAAATTTAGTTATTTCTGAGATATGCATTTTAAAGTCATACCTAGAATTATGACTTATAACATTATACCAGAACATATAAGATTTTTAGAAATTTCATGTAATGTCTGAAACATTTATATTAACATATTTCCATACAAATAACCTAAAGAAAATTTAGTATTAGTTGTTTTTGTTTGTTTTTTTATACTGCAGGTTCTTATTAATCATCAATTTTATACACATCAGTGTATACATGTCAATCCCAATCGCCCACTTCAGCACACCACCATTCCCCCCCCCGCCCCCCGCGACCACTGAGATTTGAGCAGGGACCTGAAGGAGGGGAGGGAGGGGGCTCCAGGGAGATTTGGGAGAGTCCAAGGCAAGGGTACAGTCCCTGAGGGGAGCGTGCGCTTGGCTGTCCTAGAGACCAACATGGCCTGAAGACAGCACAGGGGTGGAGTAGGGGATGGGGCTGGGACCTTGGAGACCACTGTAAGGACTTCAGCTTTGATTTGGGGTGAAATAGGGAGCTTTTGTAATGTTTCCAACAGAGTGACAGGTGTTGTCTATGGGAGGACTCACTTTGGTTGCTGTTCTGAAAAAAGCCTGAAGAGGCTCAGGAGAGAAAGCTGGGAGACCAGTGAGGGGCAACAGGCAGAGGAGGGCTGCCGGCTTCCGGTGGGAGCAATGCCGGCGGTGAGCGAGCTCAGATTCTGGGTGGACTTGTGTCTGAAGGCAGAGCCAACAGAATTGTTCTGTTGACACAAGTAGGTAATTAATAAATATTTGCCGAATGAATGCTGAATCATGAAACTCTCCACAGCCGGCCCCAGCTGCCCTGCTTTAGAACGGCCATTTGCCTGCTGCCTCTGAGTCCACTGCCAATCAGCTTCTTCACACCCTCTGTGCCCGATGCCCAGACAACTCTGCCGAGTCCTCTGGTCTCCGTCTTCAGGGAGCTCCTGCCGCCTCCAAACTTGAACAGCTTTTCGGTTATGTAATTTCCCAGCACCCAGCCTTCCATGTGGGTAATGTCTGCTCCATCATTAGATCGCTGGCTGCCTGAGGACAGGGGCCCCATCTGTCCTGTTTACTGGCGCATCCCCAGGCTCCGCTAGGAAGACAGGCGCACTCCGTAAACATTTGCTGAGCAGCGGCTGGATGAATCGCCTACTCTGTTCCTCTGGGCTTTCTGTTTCTACTTCCTGCCCAGTCTGAAGGGCTCCACGCCAAAGCCGGACTCCAGTCCAGGGACAAGTCCCTGCCTCTTCCCCCAGAACGTGGGTCCTTGTTCCCTTCACACTCAGTCCCTGGGCTGGACCTACTTTAGGTCACATGAGAGGTCGCAGGAGCCCTGGAGTAGCTGCCCTTGGACTCTGCAGACCCCACCTTAACCCATCTGTCAAGTTTTCAGTTTCCAGAGTAATTCTGTGTGCCTCCCTCTCTACCCCATATCTGAGACAAGACAGCCACCCAGTGGTAATTTTTCTAAACTTTTGTTTATTTTATAGCAATTGTCATGATTAGAGAAGTAAATAACACATTTAAAAACCTTCTCAGGGCCACAGGATGCCAGAGTATTTACAAACACATGGTGGGGGACGGTGGCAACATAAGGGTCTGGGGCTCTGGGGATGGGATTCCACCCAGGCCCTGAGCCAGGCTTGGATGCTGACGCCAGCCATCGTGACTGTCCTGCCGGCCACAGAGTGGGCTCGGGGAGCAGTGGCAGCCTTAGGGCTCTGCTCAGCTGGCCTGGTGGGAGACCC
The DNA here is from genome assembly GCF_963455315.2 of Globicephala melas. Classification (NCBI taxonomy): domain Eukaryota; kingdom Metazoa; phylum Chordata; class Mammalia; order Artiodactyla; family Delphinidae; genus Globicephala; species Globicephala melas. The sequence continues at coordinate 16,643,460 of NC_083328.1, forward strand.
TCTAGCTAACCTGTGGCCCTGCCTCCCCTGCAGGGGCTCCCCATACCCCACAGGCCAGCTCAGAGGGGCCTCTGGGAAGCACCGAAGGACAGGGGGCAGTGTGGGGGGCACAGGGCTGGGACAGAGGGCAGGGATGACCCGGCCTGCCCAGGGGAGGACAGAGATGCAGGCACACACGCACACACACATACACCTTCACAGAAGAATCGCGAGGGGTCTTTTTTTGTTTGTTTTTTGTTCTTTTTTGTCTTCTAAGTCTTCATGTTTATGATGTTATTTTTTGCTGTTTATTTTTTCTTCGACAGTGACATAAACTGAGGTAAACATCTGTGACCAACACCTCTCCTAAGGGGCACAGGGTCCCAGCCCAACCAGCAGAGGTGGTGGCGGCAGCGGCAGCAAGGCCCCAACAGGGAGGGCGCAGACCCGGTTCCAGTCCTGCTTCCTTGTTGGCCGCTGCTGCCCCTTCTCTGTGCCTCCGGAAACAGGGGTTGGGCTACAGAACTATGATCCCTTCCCCACTCTAACATCCTAGATACTACGAGGGAGAGACTCTCAGACAGGATCTTAACAGAGAGAGAGAGAGAGAGAGAGAGAGAGAGAGTGAGAGGGCGCACGCAAGGGGCGTCTACTTGGAATCTCGCTTCCTTGTTATTGCAGGAGAGACAGGATGTCAAGAGGCCTAAGGCAAAAGGAGAAGTTGCGGCTGGGAGAGGTGCCCAGATGGGCTCCAGGTGGGCCGGGGGCAGTGATGGGGGGGCCTTCTCTGAGACTTGGCCCTTGGTGGGAGGAGGGGTTTGCTACTTACCTGGCATGTGGAGGGCCCCAATGCCCGCTGGGGAGGTGGGTCTCAAGAGGGGTGGGCACACCAAGGAGGGGTGGGGGCCAGGCCCTGGGGCAACCGCACAGTTTGTAAACTGGACCCGGGCAGGGCAGGGGGACCTATAGCCCTTTTGCGCGGTGTGAATGAGGGTGAATGGAGAGGTGGGGACTTCAGGCCAGAGGGGCCCCTCTGGTCAGCCTGGCCTGTCAGGGAGCTCCCTCAAATGGCTGAGAACCCCAGGAGGAACCCTGGAAGGTGTGGCCCGGGACAGTGGATGGGGCACTGCCAGGCAGAGGGAGCAGCCTCACCCATGTTGAGGTTATTGCGGGGTCCCAGGCCTCCACGGAGGGGGCGGGGGTCGTGGAGTCGTGCTGGGTGAGGTTGGGTCCCTCTGGTCTGTTTTGCTGCCTAGGGTCCTGAACCAACCTGCAGGTGCCTCCTTGCTGGGTTCCCTGAGGGGTGTGCTGAACCGCAGGCCTGGAAGCCCTCTGGCAGCTGCCCGCTGAGAATCCTGGGGTGGAGTTACTGAGGCGTCTGGATGCAGCCACTGAACACACGAGGCTACACGCACACATGTGCACTCCACATGCACTCACACTGCACACATACCTATTCACACACTCACCCCCTCCCACTTCCAGGGCCTCCCATTCTCACACCCACACCCCAGTACCAGAAACTTGGGAGACGTGGGGATGGGGTCAGCCCCGGGCTGACATGTTAGACCCCAGCAGAAACCCAGGAGAGATTCCCGGCACAGATCACCTGGCCGCCTGCCAAAAGCCCAGGCCCCTGAGTCTGGGCTGGGGCAGCGAGGACTGAGAAGGATCTGAGGTTTCCCGGGCCTGGGGAAGGTGCGGTGGGCAGGCGGTCCCGGCCCTGCACTCACTCCCTTGGCCTAGGGATGTAGGGGTCCCGGAGCCCTTCAGTTGTCCTGAAATCCCTGTGGGGGAGGGGAGGGCCGCCAGAGCTCCACCTCTCTGGCTGTGTGGTCTCTGGCTGGCTGCCCTCCTTTTGGGCTCAGTGTCCTCATCTGGGGACTGGGTGGTGGGGAGTCGGGCCCTGTGTCTGCACATACACACTTCTGCAGCTTCCAGACATTTGCTACATTTTGCAGGGGGCCTGGTCCCTCCCCTCCAGCCTCCCAGGAAAGGGGCAGGTGGCCGCTGAGCGACGCCCCCGCCCTCAGCTCATCTCCCTCCTCCCAGCCAGTGCCCAGGGGCCCTAAGGCCCTTCTCTGCCCCAGCACTTCAGCCCCTTTTCGTGCCCAGGGTGGGGGTGGGGGGCGGGGAGGCCGGGAGGGCAGGACCGGGGGCGGGCCTGCAGGATCTGCCAGGGGGTGCAAAGGGCCGGGAGCAACTAGTCAGGGTTCCAGGGTTCAGGGAGGTGTGGGAAGTCTGCCGGCAAGCTCCCTTGCTCCTGGTGTCAGGGGGCCTCTGAATCCTCGGGCCTGGGGGGGCTTGGCTCCTTTTGGTGGCGATCTCACCAGCCCGCCGCGGGCCGGGCGTCTACCACTACTCCCTTCTGCCGCCGCGGGGGGCTGGCCGGTTCGGCCCAGGGCGTCTTCCCGCGCCCCGGCCTGGCTGCTGCACGGCGCCCCGGGCCCGAGGGTGGCGGGGGCGGCTCAGACGCAGATCTCGATGGCCGTGGCCAGCACCACCTGCCCTTTGCTCTTGTCTGGGCGGCCGTCGGTCCTGCCGGGGGGCCCCGGGGGAGCCAGACCGGGCTCGGGCACGGGGACCGGCACGGGGACGGGCGCGGGCGCGGGCCCGGGCCCAACGGCGGGGGCCGCGGGCCGGGAGCCGCTGCCGCTCTCGGTCAGCACCGTCCGCTTGAGCGGCCCGGGCGCCTCGAGGCGCAGCGGCCCCGCGGCCGGCGGGCGGTCCCCGGCGGGCTTGCGCGCGCGGTGCGAGGGCCGGCGCCGCAGCTCGGACGTGAGCTCGTGCTTGAGGAAGCGGAAGACCTCCTTGGCCGGCCCGCGGCGCTCGGGCTCCAGGGCCAGGAGCCGCTGGAACATGCGCAGCGCCGGCTCGGTGAAGCGGCGCCACTGCGACGGCAGCCCCGGCAGGCGGCCCCGCTGCCAGCGCACAAACTCCTCGAAGAAGGCGTCGGCGCCCGAGGCCGCCTCCCACGGGAAGTTGCCGGTGAGCACGCAGAAGATGAGCACGCCGAAGGCCCACACGTCCACACCCGTGTCCACCGCGAAGCCGTCGGCGCGGCCCGCCTGGCACACCTCGGGCGCCGTGTACGGGATGGTGCCGCTGACCCGCTTCACGCGGCAGCCCACGCGGCGCGTCATGCCGAAGTCGGCCAGCTTCACGCGGCGGCACTCGCGGTCGAACAGCAGCACGTTCTCGGGCTTGATGTCGCGGTGCACCAGCTGCCGGCCGTGCATGAAGTCCAGCGCCAGGCCCAGCTGCTGCACACAGCGCTTCACCGTGTCCTCGGGGAGCCCCACCTGCGGCCGGCCAGACGGGAGAGCCGATCAGGGGCGCCGGGCGGCCCCGACCCAGTCCTCTCCTTCCCGTCCCCGCCACCGCTCGCCTGAACTCCCTCCGGGTCCCTTTCCTGGGCAGATCCGGTGCCAGCCACCCTCCCTCATCCCAGGCTCCCTCCCTGGCCCCGTGGTTTCCCACCTTCCTCACCTTCCCCGCATTTCCCGCAACAACTGTCCAGAGCGCCTACACTGCGTCAGGTGCTTTGCTAAGCGACCTATCCCGCACGACTCAACTCTGCAGCACGTTACATGCCCGTTTCCCTTACACCGAGGCCTTGTCACTTACCCAGCAAGCGGCAGAGCAGTTTCACCCTGGCCGACTGCAAAAAACCAGGTGCCTGGAGTCCCCCCGGGCACTCTCCCCACTCCAGGGCACCTCCTCTGGTGGCCCTGCCACCTCCCCTCTTGGGTCCCCACCTGTTGCTATGCAACTGCGGAGGAGGGGGCTGCTGGAGTTCATCCCATCACCCTGGCTGCTCCTCATCTCAGTGCATCATCTGGCTGACTGTGGAGTGTCTGTTTCCCCCTCTAGGACCAGAGCAGGACCTCGTCTTGTTTGCTGTGTATCCCCAGCCCTCCAAACAGTGACTGACATACAGTAGGCGCCTAATAAACGATTAAGTCGGGAGGCGCCTGACTCCTCCTCGACTCTCCTACTCCGGAGATCTCCCCTTCCTCAGCCACCACCCCCGTACCTGAGGAGGAATGATGTCAAACAGGTCCCCGGCAGGTGCATACTCCTGAGCAAAGACGTAGCAGTCCTCGGTCTCAAACACTACGTCGAAGACCTTGATAATGAAGGGGCTGGAGGAGAGGCTGTTGGTGATGCTCACCTCCCGCAGGAAGTTCTTCAGCTTAGTTTTGCTCTTGTTCACAAATTTCAGTGCCATCTTTGTGCCTGGCCAGGTGACAGTGACAGTGGTGAAGACCCCTCTCCCTGTACCCCTGCACCTCACACACCCGTGCCTGTCTGCACAGCCTGCCCCAGCCACAGTGCACAATGATGGCCCCAGCAGGTGTGACTCTCCTCATCTCACAGGTAGGAGACTGAGGCCCAGAGAGGGGAAGGAACTTGTCAAAGGCCATGCAGCAAGTCAGGGGTCAGCCTGGGTCCTCCATGCCCAGCCTGAAGCCCTTGATGAGGAGGGCCTGTTGCTTCCTCCACCCTCTCATTTTCTTCCTGGCATACTGTGTACCTATTTATCTGTCTGTCTCGCCCACCTAGAAGGCTGCTCCCTGAGTACAGGAACCTTTGTCTTGTTTGCTGCTGTGTCTCCAGTGCCGACAACAGTCTGATGCATAGTAGGTACTCAACAGATGTTTCTTAAATGGATGAATAAATAAGAAGGCACTAGACACGGAGAGATGAGGACCTGCAAGGCGCACGTCCCTGACTCTGAGCTTGAGCAGGCATCTGTAGCCACCTGGGTGCATAGCTGTGTGACACACGTGTGTGTCCACAGAGCACTTACACATCACAGGTCTGCCTTCTGCACTTCATGTGCACAGCTCACTCTTCATTAGGACCCTATCAGCTGGGCATTAATGCTACCCTATTTTACAAAGGAGGAAACCTAGGCACAGAGAGGTTAAGTCACTTGCCCAAGGTCACACAGCAAGCAAGTAGCAAAGCTCAGGTGACCCCATGTCCAGTACTCCTCCTGTTGTCCCTGTCTCCTCTGTGTGCAGCTGTGGGCGCTCATGCAGCCCCTGTCCCTGACTGGCTGTGTGGGCACTGCTGTGAGCCTACACTGTGGGGAAGGCATCAAGTTCAGGGGTTAAGCAAGAAGGCCCTGGAGCTGATTACTGGGGTCTCATTCTAGCTCACATCCTCTGTAGCTGCACGACCTTGGCTGAGTGACTGAATCTCTCTGGGTCTCAGAGTCTTCAGTGACCTGAGAAATGGAGACGGCCACACTGACCGCACAAGGCCCTCTCCCACCTGTTGTAAGCATGGTGCCCTGTTCCCGAGGACCCCCTCAGTTCGGTCCACCTCCCTGGGGGCTGCTATCACCGATATGCTGGTGATTCCCCAGACACCACCGCCGGCCCTGACCTCTCCCCTGACTCCAGATGTCCCCGGGCTTATCCCCTTGGCTGTCCCAAAGGCACTCTGGATGGCCCCAAAGCAGCCCACCCTCCAGTCTGGGCACTCTGCCCAGAAATTGCTCCCTTGTCCCATCTGCCTGGTCCCCTCCTCCCTGGGCCACTTCAGGCCACATTCTCTCCACGTGGACCACTGACTCTGCCTCCTGCTGGCCTCCTGGCCCCTACAGAGAGCCCCAGCCAAGTCCCCACTCCTGTCTTAGAGCTGGCCACCCTGCAGACACTCACCTGTGCCTTTGTAGGCTACCAGGTCAACCTTCCCATAGGTGCCCTTGCCCAGCTCCCGGACGAGTTCGTAGTGCTTGGTGACATCGCTTGCGGCCAGCGTGCGGAGGGTCAGCGCTTGCATGTCTTCAGTGAGGAGGGGCACGCCTGCACCCAGCCCAGGGGCGGTCCCTGGCCCACAGCAGGGCAGGGAGTGGGGCGGCTCGGGCTCTGGGCAGCCCACGCTCATCTTCTCCCTGTTGTGTGGCATGGAGTGTGACATCAAGCCAGGGTCTACTCCTCCCTCCCCAGGGCCCAGGATCCCCAGGGCTGGGTCCGAAGCCAGGCCGAAGATGACCACAAGGGGGCAACAGGCATCTTTGCTGCATCACCTTTCCCCCAAAGCTTCAGGGCCAGGCCTGAGCCAGCCCTCCCCAGAGACACAGCCACTGCCTCCCAGCCCCTACTTGGGTACCGCTGGCCTGTCTCGTGCTATCATCCAGACACTGTGTCAGGCAATGCACACGTTTTTATGTCACACAAAGACACGCCACATACTGAGTTCACATGAGTGCTCCAGTGCACAAGTACTGATCAGCACCTGCTCTTCGCCAGGTGCTCTTTGGAGCCCTGGGGACAGAGCACTGAACACATAGACCAGACTCCCACCCTCACAGGACTTACGTCCTAGGGGGGAAATGGACAAAACACAGTGAACCCATGAATGATATATTATGATAAAAGGTGACATGCGCCATAGAGAAAATAAGGCAGGGGGAGAGGCAGACGAGGTCTGAGGGCAGGGGTCTCGGACGAAAGTCTGGCAGGGCGGTGCAGGTGTGGCCACACCCCCATCACAGCATTAATCCCTCCCCCAACCTCAGAGGACAACACACAGCCTGGCTCAGGTACACACTGCCACAGCTGTAGCCCCAGGGCCCCACCCAGGCTCCCCAGACACAAGGACAGAATGCCTGTCCTGCAAAGATCCGCCCTCCCTCGCCCCTACCCTCCAAATTCACCGACCGACACCTTCAATGTTCACACGAGCTGGGTGGGAAGGCCTTCCTGGATACACCTACCCCGTCGGGGGTACTGAGTTTGCCTCCAGATGGTGCCGGGGAGGGGGGCAGAGAGCTGCAATGGGGAGAGTTCAGGGCCGGGTGACAGTGAACGCCCATCTGGAGTCTGCATTCCTCGTCTGTCTAATGGGGAAGGCTTAGACCAGGGCGCTGAGGCCCCGGGAGCAGGTGTCCGCGTGTCCGTGTCTGCGTGCGCGCCAGCAGGGGAGGCCAGCGCTGAATCCGCTCTAGGCTGGACCCTCGGGAGCTGCCTCCTGCTGCAGCTCCTCTGCCCTCACTGCCTTCTCCCTCCAATCCCAGGTGGACCACCCATTGCTCTCAGCAGCCGCAGCCCACCCCTCAGCCGCCACCCCTGCAGAACAACCCCGCGGCTCTGAGGGAAGGCACAGACTTGGAGCCAGACTGCCGAGTTTGAAGCCTGGCTCTATGACTCGCTATTTGGATGCCCTCGTGCAAGCGACTTCACTTCTTTGTGCCTCGTTTCCCCGCCTTAGCAAAAGGATAATAGTATCTTTTCCCTAAGGGTCAAAGGACGCGGAATGCCTGGTGCACAGTGAGCACCCCAGTGTCAGGCGTGGACGCGTTCTCACTCGGATGACCTCCATGCTCGCCTGCTGAGCACGGCTGGAGGCTGGGGGCAGAGGCGAGCCTGGCATCTTCACCCTGGCCCGGCCGCTCCCCTCCCAGGCCCAAACCCTCTTCTCCTCCTCTGCCTCCCCTTCCCCCTCGGCACGACCCAGCCTCCCACTTCACGCGGAGAGGAGGAGCACGAGGAGGGAACCTCCTGCCTCCCACCCAGCCCCAAACGGAGCTCCATCTGCACGTCCTCCCGGCTGGCTGGCGGGGCAGGGAGCCGTCCCCGCCCCCTCTGCTCTGGCTCCCGCCCCCTTCCGCTTCTTCAGGATCCTGCTCCCCCGTGCGGGCCCCTCCCCTCCATTCATGAGCCCGCCAAAGTCCCACACGATGCCCTCAGCGTCTCCAGCGCATTTCACAGACCTGAAGATGGAGGGATGGCGCCAGGCCCACTGACACCCGGCCCTGCTTCCTCCGCCACCCTCAGTGTGTTGAACCCAACCCTGCCTGGCACCGTCGTCAAGCCTCTGCAGTCCCTGCTCCGGGCGGGACAGCACTGGGGCCCTCCTGCTGCAGGGCTAGAGTGGGGTGTCATCTCCCCACAAGGCTTCCTCTGGTTGCAGGGCTGGAAGGGGTCAGCTCTCTCTTCTTATCAAATGTCCACCCGCTAGCTGGGGGGGAAAGGACGCCGAGTGAGAACGACCTGCTCTTAAGTAGCCGGGAGAGGTAAGGCTGTTCCTGTGGAGTGTGGGGCTACCCCACCCCACCCCACCCCGAGGGGTGCCAATGAGCGCACACCCTCTTCATCTGGAGCTCTTCCCCCTGCCCACCAGGAAGAGTTCCCGGCGCTGGGCTGCTATGCTGACCTACTTCTCCTGATGTGTGTGGACTCCCCAAGGACTGCTGAGGCGGGCGGGCCGCGTGTGTGTGGGCACATGTGTGCACACGTGCGGCAGTGCACCCACTTCGGGCTTCGGCCCCTGTCAGATCAGCTTGGGCCGTTTTCCACATCTCCTGGGAGCTGGACTGGCAGCCGCAAGTTGCTAGAAGCCCTTCTTCCCACCCCACCTCCCTCCCCCAGGGACTGTCGGTGCTTGGCTTATCTCTGCTGCTTTGGCCTCAGAGTTGCCCTGGGCAGGCACCGGGCTTGGTGGGGGGCACACCTGCTCCCTCACCCCAGGCTCAGCCCATGCTCTGACCACTGCCCAGCTCTGCCTCTCTACAGCTTGAACACGCCTCTCCAGTGCCCTCCGTCATTCCTGCTGCCTGCCTTCGCTGCCCCCTGCCCCACACCCCACCTCCTTATCTCATTATCCTCAGGTGCCACTCCTCCAGGAAGCCTTCCGTGCTGCCCCAGGTGCCAATTTCTGTCTCTGAGCGGCCCCAGGGTTCAGACAGGGTCTGTATGTCTCTCTCTCAGGGCCTCTGTTGAATATGGTGGTCTCAGCTGTGTGTCCCTGTCTGTCCCCATCAACAGGCCAAGAGCGCCCTGGGGGCTGGTACTACATCAAATTCAACTCTTCCTTGTCCCTTCCCTTGGTTCCTAGGGTCCAGGTTGGGGGATCCTGTATATTGCCCCCCCTCACTCCTTCAACCTCCCTCTCCCCTCAGGCCTGTTCTCTGCAAGGTGTCAGCAGGAGACAAGGAATTAACCCGCACCCTGTCCCTGCGGCTGCGTCATCCCCCCAGGTACACACTGCCTCCGTCCCAGTTACTACACACGTGACTTAAGAGGCACAGTGGGGAACGATGGAAATGGCACGGGCCTTGGGGCTCAGCAGGCTTGGCCTTGATCCTAACGTGCGCCACTTTCTAGCTGGGTGACCTTGAATAAGTCACATCACCTCTCTGGGCCTCAGCTTCTACAACCATAAGATGAAGAAAATAATAACAGTAATAGCAGCGGCTAACACTTAAATGTACTCACTACGTCAGGCCCTGTCTGGAGGATGAACTCATCTCACTTTCACAATTCCATGAGGTAGGTATTATTATTATCCCCATTTTAGGGGTGAAGAGATTGAGGCACAGAGACTGAATAACTTGCCCAAGGTCATCTAGCTACTGCTGGCATTGGCTCCAAAGCTGGTGCTTTTAACCACTGTTTTTTCCCCCAAGTCAGAATGTGTGAACATCGCATCCATATCCCTCAGTATCTGAGTGGGGAAATGGAGACCCAGAAGAGGACAGAGCCTCAGCCAGGGATGCGCATGCCGTCACGGAGCTCCTGCGGAAAGCCGACTGGGTGCCAGGCACCGGTCCAGGTGTGCCACGTGTATGAACTCAATCCTCACAACAGTCCCCGAGGCAGGTGGACCAGCTCCTTTTTCAGGTGGGGACTTGAGCCCAGAGAGTGAAGTGAGACACATCAGCCTCACTGGTGGTTGAAGGCATAGACGTCTGGCATCAGGGGGAACTTGACCTAAAAGTATTTTACCTTCGTCTCTCTCACTGCCTCCACCTGGAGAAGCAGCCGAGGACCTGACGGCCGTGAACTTCCTAGCACCAGGCAGCAGAGGTCCTGGCCAACCTCCATTCACCCGGTGTAGCTGGTGCTGCATCCGTGCACACTCGAGCTGGCTGTGCTGCCCCAGGGGACCCCACGTGACCTGAACTCAAGTGTGTGCCCTCACTGGCCCCGAGGGAGGCCCTCGATTCCCCATCTGGGGTGCGGAAGGCAGGAGGGCGTCACCCCGTCTTCATGGCAGTGGTCGTGGCCCTGACCACAAAGACTCTGGCCCCATGGGCTGGGTCTTCCGCCACAAGCTGGGAGGGCCACGGTAGTGTGGGGGAGAGTTTCCCAAGCAAGAAGCAAGACCGAATCATCTACCACTTCCTGTTGGCAGGTGGCTCAAGCTGGGTGCCACTTTCATGAAAACAACACCCAAAGCGTAACCCAACTCAGGCCTACTTTGGGACCCCCTTCCCCACCACATGCACACACGCAAACACACACACGCAGTGCCAGTCTGGCAAAATTTCACTCACTGAGTCCTCATAAGTACCCTGAGAAGGGGGCAAGATGCCTCCCATTTTAAAAATCAGCTTAATTGAGGTATAACTTGCATATCACAAAACTCCCCCGTAGCAAGTGTATAATTCAATGATTTCAGCAAATGCACGGAGCTGTGCAACCATTGCCGTGATCGAGTGATGCTTTCTACTTTGTGGATAAAGAGCAGAGGCCCAAGAAACCGCTGACCTACTACGGTTATGGCAAAGATGACTTCTGCCCTAAGTCATGCAAACCGTGACTTACTACGGTTATGGCAAAGATAGCCAACTGCCCATCAAAGCTTTGTGTTCTCTCTTCTGTAATACAGAGCTGTTTTGGAGGGTGGCTGTCAGCAGGGAACCACATTTCTCCTCTCGCCTGCTTCCAGGTGTGGTCACCTGGGGTGGCCACCTGTGACTGGTTTTCCCCAGTGGCATGGGAACAGAAGTGAGGCGTCACTTCTAGGCTGGAGCTTTTAAGAGTGGCTAAAGTTTCTTTCTCTTCTTCTGTGGCTTGATGCAGAGGACTCCAAGGCTCTAGAAGATGGTGGTGGAGCTACGGGATAGGAGGAGCCTGGGTCCCCTGGGTATGCGAGGCCTCCTGCCGATGAGGACTACCTGCTCTGTATTTTGTGAGCCAGAAGTAGACTTGTTAGGCTGCTGAGATATATGGGGCTTATTTGTTACAGCAGCTAATACTGCCCTAATTCAAGAGTTATGTAGCAAGTAAACAAAAGAGCTAAGATTTGAACCTCAGTGTTTTCGACTGCCTGGAATGTGGCCAGACAAGGTAACCTGGATGGTGGTAACACTGGCAACCAAGAATCCAGTTAGAGGAGTAGGTGGAGGGTGATCAGCCTGTGAAGGGAAGGGAGACCGCTCTTACCCTGTCTTGTGGGAGGATAATAATACTGGCAAATGTTTACTGTTTACCATATGCCAGGTGGTACGCTAACAGTGGATTAAATCATTTAATCGCAAGATGTCTCAGAGGCAGGTGCTGCTATTATTATCCCCACTTTACAGAAGGGGATACTGAGGCACAGATGGGCTGAGTAACTTGCCCAAGAGCTAATAACTAGCAGAGTGGGATTTGAACTCCGGCTATCAGGCTTTAGATCCCATGCTCTTATATGCTGTGTCCTGCGAGGCTCCTACAGGCAGACCCAGGCAGACAGCAACTCAAAAATGAGACAGTTCTCACAGTCTCACAGTCTCACACAGGGAGGAAGTGCGTTCTCTGCCGCTGGGAGCAGAGAAGCAGATACTGGAAGCCCATCTGTTGGGGGAAATCAATGCGGGGTGAGGCTGGACCGAGTCAGCCAGGCCTTTCTTACTCTCACCCTGGGAGTCTAAGGTTCTCTGTCCCCATGGCGGCGTCCCCTCTCTCAGGTCGCTGGACCCATGCTATGCCCTTAGCACAGGCAAACCCCAAGGGTATCCTCAACAAAGCCCTGGCCTGGAAGATGCCACTGAATAGTAATTGTGCCTGGGTGGGTCCCCTCTCTGGGTGACTCTATTATTAAAAATCCCTGTGAAAAAGCAGCCACGAGGTGGAATTTCAGGTACCGAGGGGGGACACGGAGCCCCTCTGGCTTCTCTCACCTGCTTCACTTTGCTTCTGTCAAGGGAGGGGCTGGAGCTTCATCCCCTCAGCCTGCGTGGCTGAGCCAGCTCCCCACACCCCGCATTCTCCGCGTGCCCGCCTCCCCGTTTCTCCCCTCTAGCCCTCCCCACCTGCAGGGTCAAATAAATTGTCTCAAGACCAGATTTGACCTGATCCTTGCCTTGTTCTGCATTTTCAGTGGTTCCCTGTATCGGCCTGTGGTGTTTTCTCCTGCCCAGCATCACTTTCCCTTTCCCCAGGGAACAGTCCCTCTCTGTCCGGTGGTTCAGTAGGGCTGTCCCCACTCTGGCTTTAAGCGCAGGTCTGACCCACGGCCGGCCAACCAGGGGATCCATCCCATCCGCCAGGTCACCGCTGACTGATTCAGAGATGAACACGTGACCAAAGGTGACCCACTGAGATCTCGCCTTAGGACTTTTGCTGCACTTATCAGGAAAGAGATACCTTCTGACCCCTGGGCTGCAAAGCTGGAGGACACGGGCCTGGAGCTGCTGGGGGCTGGCTGAGCCACCATGAGGGGAGCACCTGACCGAGAATGAAGCAACAGAGACAGGCAGAGCAGAAAGATGGAAAGACTTCTGATGGTCCAGAGCACCTGCCTCCAGACATGCTGAAAGCCAGTTACATTCCTGAATGTTTGTTTCATGAATCAATACATTTCCTTTTTGGCTTAAGCCAGTTTGAGTTGAGTTTGTGTAGCTTACAGCCTAAGGCCTCCAGACAAGCATATCTATTTGAGCCCAGGCACTGTGCTGGGTGCTGGCACAGGGTGAGTAGGTTAGATAGAGGGTATGAGATAGAGGGTATGAGCCTACAAATCAAGGAGGCAAATAAAGGACTCAGATCATCATGAGGCCAGGAAGGCCATGATCAGTGCTCCAACATTTCCAAGAAGGGTCCTGGCAGTGGGGATCAGGGTACCTTCCCGGAGGAGGTGACACCTTAATGGGCCTTGGAGGGGATTAACAATCTAGCAAGAAACCCAAGAGCTCCTTGAAAGCAAGCCCCATGCCTTAACCATCTCGCTATTCCTAGCACTTAGCCAGTGTGTGACAAATGCCCAGTGAATAATTCTTTACGTGTTTGGGAAGCTGTAACTTTTTATATCTTGGCTTTCCTGAATGTGACCCTGCAGGCACATAGCTATTTTCCCAGGGGCCTGCGTGAGAGATCATTAGCCCCATTTTACAGGTGCAGAGACTGATGGCCAGAAGAGACAGTGATTTGCTCAAAATCACATATAAAGTTAGTGGCAGGGCTGGGCTAGAAGTCAGGGCATCTGCAGGGCAAGGTGCGGTCTCGCTCTAACAGCCCCAGCCCCAAGCACAGCAGAGATGGGAGTGGCTGTGAGTGACACTGGCCACTGTGAACAGAGAGGCTGGAGTGCTGTGATGAGAATGATGAAGATAATGGAGAAGAAATTTACAGTAAGAGCTAACACTTAAGGAACCCCTGTCCTGTGCCAAGTCCCTCAGGTAAATTAACTCGTCAAATCCTCACAACATCCTGTGACATGCGGACTGCTATTCACTCCAATTTACAGACAAGGAAACTGAGGCACAGAGCAGTCATGTCACTTGATCAAGACCGTCAATCAAGTGGTAGAGCCAGGATTCAAATCCAGGCATTATCACTGCAGTGTCCAAAAGCTTAACCACTGTGCTTTACTGTCTCTAAAATGATACAGTTAAAATGATCATTTATTTTCTCAGTTGCCCATTCTTTACATTGCTGCTGCCATTCAATCTTCACAGCAACCCCATTTTACACATAAGGATGCTGAGGCTCTCAGGGGTTAAGCAATTTGCCCAAGGTCGCTCAGCTGGTAAGAGGCAGAGCCAGGAATTGAACCTTGAATGACTCCTGCTCTATCTCCCTTTTCCTACTCTTGGTCTCTGGTTTGCAGCCAAGGCCTCCCTCCAGCCCCATGTCTTCAGCACCACAGGTGTGGACAGCACCCGGGCCAGCCCTGCACAAAGTGCAAGGCTAGGGGAGGCCCGAGGAGGCTGGGCAGAAGGATGGAGGAACGGCTGACAAACCAAACCCAGGCCCCCGGGGCTGAAAAGGTATGTATGGATATATGTGCTGCCGTTTATTTAACCAACTGATAGATGTTGGGTGTGCTCAACCTTTTGCTGCCACAAACAATGAGTAGCCTTGTACATCAGTCATGTTGCAGTGTGCAGGTGTGTCTGTATGATCAATTCTAGAAATGGGTTGCCAGGTTAAAGGATGAGTGCATTTGGAATTTCTGCAGAGAGCTCGATGTCCCCCAGAGGGCTGTTGCACTGGCCCTCCCCCAGCCATGCAGGGGGAGGGCTACTTCTTGGTGGAACATAGCAGCTGCTGCCTGCTCCCTCACCCTCTCTGGGCCTCCATATCACTTTGTTTAGTACGTTACTTTGAAGTGGGGGAAAACAGGAATAAGTTCCTCATTTGCTTGCATGTGCGTAAAGTAACTCTGGAATCAACCAGACACTAATGAACCCTCAGCACTCACTCCCACTGGCCTGAGTCGTCAGCAGCGACCTTCTAACTGCTCCCCCCCGCCCCCCCAACCCCAATCTCTTCTCGACACAGCAGCCAGGGAGCCCATCAAACCCCAATCAGATCACATTACTCCCCAGGTCAACACGCTCCACTGGCTCCCATCTCATTCCAAAGTCCTTACAACGGCCCTCAATTTACCCCTCTGACCCGCCTCCTCCCTCCCTTTGCTCCAGACACACTGGTCTCCCTGCTGTTCCCTGAACACGCCAGCTCCCCGCCTGGTGGCTGTTCCCTCTGCCCCCAGACATCCACATGGCTCATTTCCTCCAAGTTCTGCTCAAACAGCACCTTCTCAACTAGGGCTATCCTACTGCACTCCCTTTTCCTGCCTTTATTTTTTTTCCCCAGTAGAGTGTATCACTGTCTAATGTAATGTCTACTGTGAATGTCTCTTTTCCCGCTAGAACTTAAGCACTGGGAGGGCAGGGACTTTGTTGGGCTGGTCTTGTTCACTGCTGTACCCCCAGCAGCTAGCACAGTGCCTGGCACATAGTAGGCACTTAATAAATATTTGGTGAATGAATGAAGAATGAATGAATGAACAAATGAATGTCTGAGGAGAGAAGTGGGAACTGAGCAAATAGGGGCAGGGCGGGAATTAAACTTTTCACTAGGTACAATCCTGTTGGGTCTAGGGGGTGTAAGGAATCAGGCATGGCTGGGGGTCCAGACAATGCCAAGGGAGAGTGTGAGGAGAGGTCGTGCCCACCCGCCCAGGCTCAGCACCCCAGGGTGGTGTCCCCTGAGAGGGGCCTGGGGAGGAGTGGTCCAGCTTGATTGCCCTGAACTTCCACATGGAGCTGGCCTGTGCTCAGGAAGGTGGGCGCAGCTGGGAGCCCCCTTGACACCCACCCCTGATGGGAGCCCTCTCCCTACATCCCCAAGGCCAGTGCCCAGTCTGGTTCAATGCCACTTAACATTGAACCAGTGCCCAGTCTGGTTCAATGCCACTTAACACCTTCTCGGAAGGGTATCCCTGACCCTCATGTTTTTTACCCCAGGGCAGAAATCAGTTCACGTGTGGGCTCTCCTATTTGCTGCCAGGGAGTGGGGGGTCCAGAGCTGGGCCCTCTCACCCCAGAAAGAGGCCTGTGAGTTGCTTGGGTAAGCTCTGGCCTCTGCTGCTGGTCCCCAGGGAGCCCTGTCCAGCTCCCCCGCCCATAGTTTTCCAATCTGTGAAATGAGCCATTTCATATCCCTTCATGGGTCACCGAAGTCTCAGTACGCTTTCCCCTGAAAAATGTCCCCAGCCACCACATTCACACCTCTACATACAACACCAGGGGGTCAGGGCCCCAGGGAGCCCATAAGAAAGTCCAGGTAAGTCCTCTCCCTCCCCTCGGTCCTTTGACACAAATACAGACTCTGCCAAACATTCTATTCAGGGTCAAAAGGAGGAGGAGAATATTCTCAAATCTTTTCGTCTTCCCTCATGGTGCAAATTCTGGCTACATCCCCTCTCGCTGTGTGGCCTAAGCTGTGGGGTCATACACCTGCCTAAGCCTCAGTTTGCCCATCAGTAAAATGGGGTGAGAATGCCTGTTTAACATGATGGGTTTCTGTAAGAATTAAAGGGGCACTTCCTACAGTGCTTGGCACAGAGCAGATGCTCAGGAAGAATCTGCTGGGAAGAGGGGCCTGAGACCTTGGTTCCGTCCTGGACCCTGACAACTCTGCGCCGTCTTGAGTGAGGCTGTACTCTCACTGAGTCTTGGTTTTCTATGCTGGACATGGGGGCCGTTTTGGCTTTGCTAAATCTTACCCCCAGAACCTGCTTGAGCCAGGAAGGACCTTGGAGATCACGTGGGCCAGCCCCGACATTTCCCAGGTGGGAGACTGAGAGGGGGAGCTGAGACTTTCCCAAGATCAAGCAGCAGAAGCTGGAAACAACATTCTTCCCACTGCCCTGCCCACCAGGGGCAGCCTGGGGTTCCCTGTGCTGCCGGGCTCCGCTTCTGGCTCCAGCCTCTGTCTCAGCCTCCCCTCCCAGCTGGTGCAGTCTGCCCCTTCCCCAGGGCACATCCTTGGTGGTTATTAATAGCTGATGCTGCCGCTCGCCTGCAGCTGGTGCCCAGAGTTGGGACAGACCCTCCAGCCAGGCCCTGTGGGGAGGTGGGAGCCCTGGGCCTCCTCGTTCCCAGCCTACCTGTGGCAGCCCCTGTGGGTGTGGGAGGAGGCATGAGCCTTGTTGCTGGGTGACGTGGGCAGCCCGGCACTCAGGGGCCTCGCCTGGGTGTCCACCAGTGGACAGGGGCCGGCCAGTGGGGAGATGGCTGGGTGAGCAGAGGCTCCCTGAAGAGATGAGCCCTTCCTTAGCTAAGGCCTTCACCTGTCCCCCGTTCCCTGAGCCCCTACTGAGGGATGGAAGTGGGGATGTAGCCTAGCTTAGGAGCCTGGAGCCCCGATTCAGCCACCCCTGGGTGGAACCAGGTCACCAGCATGCAATTTTGGGTAAGTCACTTACTTTCTCTGTGCCTCCATTTCCTCATAAGTAAAATAGGGTTAATAATACCTTAAATAGGTTGAAGTATTATTAATAATAGCTGACATTTATGAGCCACCTGAAGTGTAAGTATTTTATACAGATTGACTCATTCAAACCTCATAACCATCTTAGGAGAAGCTGCTATCGCTATTCCTATTATATCCCTCACAGCTCAGGAACCCGAGACTCAGAGAAGGGACGATTAAGTAACGTGTCCAGTGGCACACAGCTAAGGTGTGGCTTAGAGAGATCTGCCTGGCTCCAGAACATTCAGTAAATATTTGCCAAGCACCTACTATGTGTTTGGGTCTGGAATACATTCACGAACCAGACAAACAGCCCTGTCCTCAAGGACCTTATATTCTAATTTGGAGACAATGATAAAGGTAAGTAAGAGACGTCAGTCAGACAGTGAGAAGTCCTAAAGGGAAAAACAAAGCAGGGAGAGGTGAGGAAACGCCGGGGGTGGGGAATAGGATTGTAGATGGTGGGGTGAGGGGGGTCAGGAAAGGCCCCTGAGAAGGCTACAAGCACGTGGAGACTAGATCTTGTAGGAGAAGAGCCCTGCTGGCAGAGGCAAGGGGGGGATGGCAAGGGCTGTGCTTGGTGCGCTCATGGAACAGTGAGGAGGCCGGCATGGCTGTGGAGTAGCAGGTAAGGTGCAAGGGGCCAGAGCGGAGTGTAGAGGTAAGGGATGGGGGGCAGTGGGCAGGGCCCTGGAGGCCATGGCGAGGACCTGCCTTTCACTTGGAGATGCATGCCAGACTCCGGACCTGGGCAAAGCCTTCCTGAAGCCAGCCCATGCGCCAGGCCCTGAGAGGCCAAGAGACAGCAGGAACCCGACTCCGCTGCACTCGGAGACCCCCAGTCCAGCCCCCAGCAGCATCCCACCACTGTCCTTGGAGGGGCTGAGTGAGGAAGGAATAGGGGAGCCTTACAGACTTCCTTCGAAGATTCCTCTGTGCTGCAGCTCTCGGCTGTCGTGGCCCCAGGTGAGAAGAGGTGTGCGGGCAGTATGTCCAGGAACGCAGCCAGGGCCCAGGTTAGGTTCTGCCGGGTCCTTCTGGCTGGCCGTGGCCTGTGGACTATGTGTGAATGATGGAAGAGCGGGCAGAATCTTCTCCGAATCCTAGATATGGAAGCTTGAGTAAAGACCTTCACCCCAAGCCTCCATTTTTTTTTAAAACTGTACAAGTGGGACTAGCATTTCTGCTCAGGGCTTCAGGGGACTGATGGTAACAGCAAACCTTAGAGGGTACTGGGTGCCACTCACAGCACTCTACAAACCTCCATCACTTAATCCACTATGAGCCTACAAGGCAAGTACTAGTATCGTCTCCTTTTTTGTAGGTGAGGGACCTGAGGCACAGAGGCTAGGCACCTGGCCCAAGATCACACAACGAGTTTAGAGGCTGTGCTTTTGGCCACTAACCCATGTTAACTGTTGGCCCCACTCCCTCCCAGACACACTTGGGGTCAGGGCTGGCAGGTACCCAAGCCCTCGGGATGGGATGATCTCCTGCAGGACTGTGGGCTCCAGTTCGAGAGTAGGAAGCCTTCCTGCTATGTTGGGGGGCCCAACAGACCAGAAGCTACCCTGGGGCAGGGATTTGTGCAGCTTCAACAGGGCCTGACCAGGAGGAGGATGAGGCAGCTCTGTCCTGTCCAGTCCCCACCCCTGCCCCTCAGGGCCATCCCAACACCCAGAGGCAGGTGGAACATTCTCTGCCTCTCCCAGGACTGGCTAAAGCCACAGGGAAGGAGAGCAGGTGCAGTGGGGAGTCACAGTGGCTGGACCCACTCATTTGCATACCCCGCTGCGGGTGGCAGAAGTATTAAGCAAACACTTAAGGAGCAGGCAGAGCTAAAAGTGCTTTATCATTTAATCCTCCCCACAACTCTAGGAAGGAGCTAGTATTGATATTATTCCCATTCTACATGCGAAGAAACTGAGACATGGAGGACACTGCCTCATCCAAGGTCACGTAGCTAGTGAGTGGTCAAGGCAGTCTGATGCCAGTTTCACCAAAACCTTTGGGGGTTCACAGAGCTGGGCTCAAATCCCCACTCTGGGTTAAGGAGGTGCTGCTCTCGGTGCTAAATGAGAAAGGATGTCCAGTGGCCGGTGTGGGGCACTTGACACTGAAGAATGCTTCCCTCCAACCCTGATATTACATGGTTCCCTGAATGGGGGCTTAGCGGGGAGTCTGGACTTGTCCCCTCTCCAGACTGTGGCCAAGCTATACGGTGGGTGGAGGGGAGGATGGGGAGAGGGTGGACAGGAGAGGAGAGGGGGCTCTAACGGGCCCCACCAGGCCTAACGCCACAGCTTCCTGAGACCTAGAAGAGGGACCAAGGGAATAGGGGAGGGAGGGGGCAGTCTGGAGAAGACTAGGTCTGTTGGAGATGCTGGTCCTGGCTCTGGCCAGAGGCCCATCTGCCTGGAGGAGGAAGCCTGGGGACAGAAGCCTGGCAGGCACCTCACCTAGAAAGCAGCTCTGGGCAGGAAGAGGACCTCGACTACAGCTGCCATATGTATGTCCCACCCCTCAGGCTTGACTCTCACCCTACCCCACCCGTAGCAGGGGCAGGTAGGTCCTTAAGCACCACACAGAACTGCCTCTCAAATACCTGCTTCGCCTTTCCTGGGGACCAAAAGCCCTCTGGCTCCCCCAGAACAGCTATAGGAAGACCAAGAAGACATTACCACCAAGGGTTACTTACCCACTTGCCAATGTGCCCTTTCCAATAGGAGCCAATAGTTTCTGAGCACTTTTCACATGACAGACCCTGTCCTAGGCCCTTTTCATGCTTTAGCTCACTTAATCCCCCTGTTGACCCTGAGGTAGGTATTATCCTTGTTTTCCACATAAGTAAAATGAAGCTCAGAGAGGTTAAGTGACTTGCCTGAGATCACACAGCAGCTAAATGGAATTCAGACCCAGAAGTCCAGAGCCTGTGCTCTCAACTATAGTGCTCTGCTGTCTCCTTTGGCCTCGGGCTGCTGTAGACCTTCATCCAGGAAGATGGCACACTCCCTTCCAGGGCCATGCCCAGGGGCTGGGGCCCAGTGCTGACTCCTGACCCCTGGCCCAGCTACTTAGTGTCACCCACTGGTTTCCTTAATGTTTAGGGTATGTCAATATTTTTGCATGACTTCTGCATCTAGGCCCGCACGTCTCCTGCCCGACCAAAACTACAGCAGTTTGGACTCAGTCCTAGAAAGTTAGAACAAGGAGGAAGATTATGGCTGAGAGAACCTCTAGTCCAATTCCTCCCTGACACATGGGTAAACTGAGGCCCAGAGGGCAGACCTCCCCCAAGAGTCCTCAGTAGGACCTGGGTCTAGAACCTTGGACTTTTGCTCCTGGGCAAATAGGACAATTAAAACAGGTTTTTGCTGGCTGAATCCTTCTAATCTAGAGGCGGGAGCACAAGATGGGGTCCAGAGTGGAAAGTGGGACCAGGCTGGAGATGCTTCTGGCTGGAGGAATCCAGGCTCACTTCACCGCTTAGCCCTCAAAGCCTTGGAGGGACACTGCTCTGTACAGGTTCTAACTTGGCCATGGGGGAGGCAGGAAAGACACATGTGTGCAAACACACACAGACAAAGGTCACCCTCTGAGCAAACATTTTCTGGCCTCTACCCTAGGCCTGCAAGACCAGATGCCTATAAGAGGGGCCAGCAGGTCATGGAAATGAGTGAACAGGCCAGGTGGGGCCTGGGTCAAGCTGCAGGGCGATAGCCAATCTAAAGAAGGTTGCCATTCTTTGGTTCTCGCCTGGGCTTATCACAGCATCTGATTTTCCAAGAGGATCCAAAAATCAATATTTGTGTGTGAAACTGTATGTTTGTTTAGCATTGGCAACAAATACAAACATGAGAAGAACACTGTTTGGATCAACAAGATGTGTCTAGCAGTTGTGTTTTACAACATGTGCTACACAATATGCTGGGCTCTGGGTTAGACAAAGCCGATGCAGCAGGGAGGGCGCAGACCTGGTCCCGCCTCCTGGAGATCGGAGATCGGAGTCTGGATGTGGAGACACACTCTCACAGCACGTATAGACATGGGCCACCGTCTCCCAGCCACCAACCATCCATCAGTCTAACTCTACTCTCCACCCTGTGCCAGCCCAGGTCAGATCAAAAGGGAAGGTGGAGAGCTGCCCTTGAGCCATCCTATAGTGGGGCTTTCCAGGTCGGGGGAACAGCACATGGTAGAGGGAAGGACAGACAGGAGGCAGAAGTAGAGGCTGGAGAGTGAGGAGCGGGAACTGGCACTCAGGAGGTGGTTTCAGGCCACACTGCAAAGGGCTTTGATGCCGCTTTATTCCAGACTGAACGGGGAGCCTCTGCAGGTTAGCGAGGAGGGAAGATCTTACTCCCTTGTCCCCCTCTGGCCTCTTGATGGTTTTCCCTAGTCACAGTGACTCAAATCTCCACTCTTTAGCCTCTCACTCCACTCCCTCCCTGGTGGGTCGTCTGACAAGGCCCTGGGCTCTTGGGAACCCCCCGGGGGAAATGAACTCCTTTAGAGATGGAGAGGACACACCTGGACGCTTCTGCCGCCCAAGGGCGATCCACATCCACCCCACCGGCTGCAGAGTGAGTGGCCCACTGCCGTTATCTCTGGGAGATGCCACATGCTTGCCCAAGGTCACCCAGTCTTCAGGGCAGTTGGCGTGGGGCACTGTCTCAACTGTCCTTGAATTTGAAGGTGGGGCTGCCAGGGCTCTGGCCTGGAGCTCCCCAACCTCTTCTCCAGCTGACCACATCCTACCCCTTAGGTCCATGCCAGCAGCAGGTGGGGGTGGGGGCACTTGGTACTGGGAAGCGGGGAGAGGAGTAAGCTGCTGCCCAGGCTCAGCGCCCCCAAGTCTGCAGCACTATGTGGGCCCCAGGGTGGAGCGTGGGACCAGGCTGGGGATGCAAATCCTGCTGAGGATCAGGTGCTTCAGGAGTGGGGTCAGAACCGGTCAGCTGGGCCTGACCAGACCCACCCCAACTGACCCAACCAAGCACAGCCTGGGCAAATTGAGAACAGCCCAGACATCTGATGAACAGGAAAGATCAGGAAAGAGGATGAAGTGGGAAAAAGGACCTTGACTCCAGGGCCTGGTACATCACAGACACTAGCTAAAGGTTTGTTGAATGAATAAGTGAACAAAGGAACTCCTGGTGGGGCTACCTGTACTCAGAGTCCTACCTTCTTCAGCATCACTGCTCGCCCGCAGAGGGCTCAGAGAGAGGAGGCTGGTGGAAACGCTAGCAGCCCAGAGTGTGTTCCCTCGGCATGGTCCAGTCCCTTCTTACGATCTCTGATCCAGAATTCCAGGATAAAACATCCCCTGGGCCTCTCATCTTCCCATGAGCTGCAAGGCCTGGGGTTCAGGACCTCACTGAAGGCCAGGCTGGGGTACTGCTTTGTACACCACCTATAAAGCTACAGTGAGAACCTAGAATGGTTCCTTGGTTGTCCAGGATACACTGACCCCACCTGAGGTTTGGCCCTGGGTGTTTTGGAGGTCAGGAGCAGAAGGGAGGGCCTTGGGTTTGCTGCCCCTGGGGTACATGGGGACAGAAAGGTGCCCTGACCTGAAATGGCTTCTTCTTCCAGACTTCCTCCCTTCCGCAGAAACCAGAGCCTCACTTTGGAAAGGGCTTGTCCCTTCCTGTCCTGAAGGGAGCACGAAGCATGGCCTGGGTAAAGATACCCCTTCCCAGCCTGGGTTGGGGGCAGTGGAATCACAGAGAAAAGAAGGGAATCCCACCCATTCTCTCAAACACACCCCTTCCCTGTCTCTCGCAGACAAAGACACACACCCAAAGCCCCATCCATCACCCTAGGGCCACACACTGCAGGCCCCCTCACCTGTGGACACCCCAAATCTTCTCTTCCCAGGGGGGGACTTCACTTGAGAACTCAGCCTGGCCTTTGGGGGAGGGGTATATACACTCCAAGGACCAAGGATCCAACAGCTCCAGGCTCACAATTTTGGGGGGTGGACTCCTCACCCTCTTCCCCCTTCTCTGTGGCGCAAGGGTCTCTGCCACCACTCCCCCGCAGGGCCGGGAAGCTGTGCCCAAACCCCGGGGCCGGGGTGTGGGGTGGGGGAAGGGAGAGGAGGAGGGGGCGGCTCCTCCAAGCGAGACACAAAGAGACGTCCTTCAGCCTCGGCTCCATGGCGACGCTGGGGAGGGGGCGGTGCGCACCCAATACTTCCTTCCCCACCTGCAGGGCTAGGGACCTCGGCGGCCACTCACCTGCTGCCCCTCACCTGGGCCCGGCTTACCTGGGCTGGGGCCGCGGGGACGCCGCGGCAGGGGGCCTGGGCGCCGTCTCGGTTTTCGTCGTCAGCCCGGCCCGGGGGGCTCAGGGCGCCACAACCATGGGCTGGGATGAGAAGGGCGCCGCGAGGGGCTCAGTCGCCCCAGTCCTGGAGCTTCGGGGGGGGGTCCCAGAGGCCTCTTGCTGGTGAGGGATAGCTCTTGCTGTCCTCGGGTCCCTAGATTTGGGGTTTCTGTGAGCCGGAATCGGGGAGGGGGGGAGGTCTAATACCCCTGATCTAGGGGCGTTCTGAGCTGGGTCTTCGTGTCTTGAGGTGTGGAGTTGTAATGGCCAGGATCTTGAGAAGGGATCCCCACAATCCCGGACAGGGGGGTCACTACGTTCTAGGTCTTGTGGGGGCCCCGACTGAAGAGGGGGTGTCTTCGCGGAACCGCAGGGAGGTCGCTGTCTTCTGAATACGGAGGTAGTCTCCGCCTTCCCCGGCTGGGGAACAGCTCTGTGTTGGATCTGGAGGGGCCACCCGCTTTCCTAAGGGTCTCTGGGTCCTGGATGTGCTGGGGGGATCCCCACGCTCCCCGGCTGCGGGGGCTTGCAGAGTCCCGGCCACCGCAGGAGCTGGGAGGAAGCCCCTCAGCCGCTGGGGGGCTCCGTCGCCGCCGCTACGAGCAGCCCGGCCCGGCGGTCCCGGACCCCGGCCTGGTCCGGGCTCTGGCTGCGGCTCCTGCTCGCGCTCCGCCTGGTGCTCGGGCCCCGGCCCCGGCGCCCGCCCGGGCTGCGCTCCATCGCGGCATCGCGGCTCCGCCCTCCGGCCTGCGCGCACCTGCCCGCCTGGCCCGCGGCTCCGCCCTCTGGCTCGCGCGCCGCCGCCCGCCCCTTTGTCCGCCCCGCTTGGCGCGCGCCCTCGCGCACGCGCACTAACTCCGGCGCGCTCTCGCCCTCCCGCCGCGCCCTCCAGC